>NC_060188.1:55889633-56238133 GCF_021184085.1 Oncorhynchus gorbuscha | reverse complement strand
AGTACCTGGTTTGCATAACCATTGTTGCCTTAGTTAGCATTTACTGGTAGATATCATAAATTGCTGCGGGCAGATGATATTCCTCTGTGTCCGGCGCATGTGAATATATTTAACCTTCATTGCAATTGTGTAGGCTACTTTGTACATAATGTATCTATTGTACTACATAATTGATAACAAGTAAACCTGCACTACACTACTTTGATGCACATCAGTAGGGGTTAAGAAGTGAGTATAAGCTAAACCCACTGAAAAAAAGCGGATATACGGTTTATACCTGCATATACCCTCCACTACACCACTGGCCATTTGTGTTTAACAAAAAGTGCACTCTCCTACATGAGTGTGCTTGTACTGTAGATTCACCACTGCGCAAACATGTCTATAATAGATATAAAGGCTGTTAAGATATTAATGTTTTAAGAAAGGAGTGTATATACATGTATTTGGCCTGGCGAAGCAGTTTTATGCACTGACAGAATGGAAGATGAGAATAATTAAATCAGCAATACAATATTTGGTTTAATTCTTTATTTACTAAATACCTAAATAATCACACAGAATTACATCTACACAGATTGGATCATACATTGATTTCAAATGATGTCACAAAGAAAATGTCCCTGGTGGACGGAACGGATACGACGGCTGGTTACACAAAGAGAGGGGGTTGGGTTTGAGTGAAAGAGCGGGAAGACTGAGTAACAAAGGGAGACGCTATGCTATCATATATACAGAATCTTATGCATTCTAAATAACCTCCCATTTGAAAAAGGGGAATGTAATAAATATTTACTCTGAGCTGTGCTTCGGTAGATTGGTCATCGATGGAAGGCCGGTTTGTCCTTTGAAGAATGTCTCTGGTGGTAAACGGGATATGTTGTAGTATCGTTGTGTGTTTTAGACTGGATACGTCATCCGTCCTTTCCTAGCTCAAGTTTACAGCGACTGCTGCTAACTCAATGGCTAGGAGGTATCACTTCTGGAGTGAATAAGAGTATAAAGTTCATACCAAGTTGCCATACTTGTAAGCTCATGCTATATTCTGTCTGGTATAGTCGAAATTCATTCTTCCTGCATGTAGGTCATCAACTTCACATTGAAATGTAATGCCAATTTCATTAGGTTCTTGCTGAGGTTGGCTTAGTTCTGTAGGTGGTCTTTGTCCTTTCACCGTGGGGATGGTAAGTCCTCACGTCCTTGGAACAAGAAGTTACATTTTCGTCAAGGGGCTTATATAGGATTGGGAGAGAGGGCCGTGTTTCATAGTTTACAACCAATGTTTGTTCACTTGGGCGGGGCCTCTGAGTGAGCAGAGTGGGGTTCTTCTGACAAAACGTTCTCTCATTAAGAAGTAAAAAATTACATTTAATCTTTTCACAAATAGTTTCATATTTAAACATTTAAATTGCACAACAATTCCAAGTGAATCTGATTTTCCAAGATATAGTTTATGTTGTCCTATCATCAGTTATCATGTCTCAGACACCAACTGAACTGACATCATATTCATTAAGTCCCAATGCATATTTTCAACTGGTTGGATTACCGAAATATGGTTCAGTTTCCCATCTTTTGATTTCACCAGACTCTCTCTCAATGTTAACAAAGGGATTTTCAATAGTCACATCGGTAGAGTAGAGAGAGGAAAAAGGGGAAAGGTATTTATGGGGGTCATAAACCTCCCCCTCAGGCCAACATCATGACACCGGACTCTACAACACTGCCTTGTATGGTCCTGCTGCCATGGAACAACAGACTGACCTACCAGAAAGAGGCTCAGAAGTAAGTAATTTCCCAAAAGACACACAGCACACACACAATCTGAGTGTTTGCGTTCAACCCTCATCCAGGTCCAACCCCTATATATGGACTCCAAAGACAACCCCAGAGGATCAGGACAATCCCATCCAAAAGCTCCTGATCAAGATGCTTTAAAGGCAACTGTCGAAAATCACAGAGAAATGTTGGGGAGCAGCTGAGGTTTCAGATGGCAGCATCCACCCCTTGTAGCATAAATTCCAGTCCAAGACAGTACTCCACACCAAACCTCCCAGTGTTGGCACCAGCCAAACTTGACAAACCTCAGGCTCCACCTGAACCACCGGCAGTGGGCTGCCATTCCGGGGCTGTAGCTGCCGCCTTCCATCTACTAATTGCTTCAACCACCTCACCAATTCAACCTCCTCCGATCCAGTCTCCACCGCAGGCTCCTATAGTCAGACCTCCACCACAGGTTCCTATAGTCCAGCCTCCACCCCAGGCTACCAGAGTCCAGTCTCCTACCTCAGGCTCTTCCAGCCCAGCCACCACTGCCAGCTCCAGCCCCTGCCTCAGGCTCCAACCCTACCCTCATTCTCCAGCCCAGCCTCGGTCGCAGGCTTCAATCCAGCAACCCCCACCAGGCAGAAGCCAATACATGTCGACAAAGGGTCCTACTTTTTAAGACCTTACAAGTGAATATGAAATGCAATACCTTCTGCTTAAAATGGCTCTCACCAATCTCATCGATCCAGACTGAACAATTCAAGTTTCTCATTCTACTTGACCACCAGCAGGTGGATAGAGCAAAGCCCCTAGCCCTCTCCTTCTCCTTTTCCAAACACCCCTTCACCTAGGCAATATTGGCCCTTTATGAACCATATAGACAACCCAGACAACTGGCATACAAGGAGATTAAAGCATTTGACGACGGCAAGCACTTTGGGCTTCTGAAAACAAGGGGCTATCAATATGAACCTGAGCACGTGTGTGGTTCCCATGTTGAACGTTTTATATTAAGCATTTAATTTGTAGCACCGGTGCTATATCCTACTATCTACCAGACTTTGCCACCTGGCTCCAGACAGAAGCTAGGTGCCTATCTAGACACAGGAACAGTGCCTTCCAGCCTCAGATCAGCAGCATCACTCCCCTCACAGGCCCATCCAAGCCACTACTTTCATCTTCCATACCAAACTGGTCAGTTCAAGTCGTCAGCCATCAACATCCTGTATATCCACATGTGCACACTGCAATTCTTCTGTTCACCACATTAGTAGTTGTGCACAGTTCAGCCAGATAACCAATGACCAAAAGGTATACTGGATCCAGAACCACAAGAGATGTTGGTGCTATGTTCGAAACCACCAGGCCTCTAAATGCAACTTTACGACACTATGTCCCTTCTGCAAAGGCCATCACCTCCTGATCCTATGCAAACCCATCACCAATCCCATCAAAACCCAATAACCAAGCCAAACCCTCTCCAGACCGGCCAATACCCCCAACTCCATGACGGACCCTTTTTCCCATGGAAATTTGGAGGCGGCTGTTGTGAAGGCTCATGTTCTCACCGCTAACCTTAGACCACCCCTCCCTTGCTCCTTGACAGTTGTGACTGCTTCACGTGATGTTTTGTTGTCTCTACCTTCTTGCCTTTGTGCCGTTGTCTGTGCCCAATAATGATTGTACCATGTTTTGTGCTGCTACCATGTTGTTCTGCTTCCATGTTGTGTTTCTACCATGTTGTTGTCATGTCGTGTTGCCACCATGCTGTGTTGTCATGTGTTGCTGCCATGCTATGTTGTTGTCTTAGGTTTCTCTTTATGTAGTGTTGTGGTGTCTCTTTTGTCATGCTGTGTGTTTTGTCCTTTATTTTTTATTTTAATCCCAGCCCCCGTCCCCACAGGAAGCCTTTTGCTAGGCCGTCATTGTATGTACGAATATGATTTTAACTGACTTGCCTAGTTAAATAGGTTAAATATAATAACAAAATACAATTGCCACTCAACTCTCCTGTCCCAACAATGTACAGATGTAGAATCTTAATTTGATCACTATTTTGCTGCTGAGAATTTTCCTGAAAAGCAGGAAATGCAAACTTAGCGTGTATAATAGTTTTAAAAAGACTTCTACAGTTTGTAATTTACACTTTGAAATTTCAGAATTTCATGAAATGGACACGTTTTTTGGGGACGCTGGACAATTTCACGAGATTCAGGATTGTAGGCATTTGCACTCCTTGTCTAATATAAGCAGCAGCCCCCCCCCCCCCCAGGTCTTCCTTATTCCTGTTGCTGAATGCATGGGGTGGCCATCCTATGTTTGTTTTTTTGACAAAGTGACTGACCTTTCATTGTTGAAGAATATGTATAAATGTTAATATTTAGTTTGATGTTAAAGTTCATATGCTGCCATAATCCTTGATACTATTTCCCGTCAGTCCATCTTGTAAGATATATCCTCAGTTTGTTGATAAAATGCATTTCAGTTTATGCACTTGTCAGTCATGCTTGTATATTAACATGTGTTTGTATCTTCTCTTGTATTTCCCTAGTAAACCACAACAATTGTTGATCCTACAACCTTTCCCCATGTTCTCCTGTGTCTCGGTGTGTAATAAAAACCCAGCATTTGTATTCCTGGTGCATCGCCTCATTTCATCTGCATATTGATAGATGCGCCATGGTGGCATTCTGAACTCTGAAACAATCATTACAAAACCTCTTTATATAATCCACGTTTTCTTTAATGATGCTCCCTCAGCGTGCCTGGGAATCTAAATAATTTTCCTGTCTGGATATGATTGTCCTCAAACAAATGTAACACAAATGAACAGATCACTTCTGCATTCGTGATTAAATTCTTCATCACGTGATGCATTGACAAAATCAGAAAAATTGTCATGCTAAATGAAAGTGATTGAAATGTATCTTAACATGGTCCATGGTGGATTAAGTCCATGTAAAACCCTAGAAGTTAATGACAGGCTGTTTAGAATGGCATTAATGAGGACTACAGTAGGTATACTAAACAGGCCCAAGCAGGAAAAAGAGGTGAATTGTAGCCTTGCTATGTAGCAACTGGTAGACATAATATACTGTACCCTTGCAGTACTGGTATATTTAGGTTATCAGGCACCATCAGAAAACATGAAATGCTGTGATATGCAACTCTAGAATTCCTTTGACTGTTGGTGTTGAATAGCTATCCTGACCATTGCTTCTCTGGGATTAATTGTAGTGGACGACAGTGCCAAGCTGGTGGAGAGAAGACAATGCATTCAAACTTTACCAGACATTGTTAAATCGTTCATTATGCTTTCTCTGGGCTTTGCTATTATCAAGTCCTTGTTTCAGGAATAAAGCCTGCCTACTAAGCCTGTGCCAGAGGCAATGTGTCTCAAATCCTGCCAAATGTCTGTTTGAAATAAGTAGGCTACAGAAGTATGTCCTTCACAAGTTGTTGCAAATATATTGACTCAAACATGTTTCAATATCGTGAATTAATTTGCATGTTGTTGTACCAGAATGAGTCACATTTTACCATAGTGCATAATTTGCAAATTGTCACGCCTTGGTCATTGTATTTTGTGTTTTTGTCATATGTTTGGGTAGGCCAGGGTGTGACATGGGTTTATATGTTGTGTTTCGTATTGGGGTTTGTATTATTTGGGATCGCGGCTGATTAGGGGTGTTGTTAGGCTTGGCTGCCTGAGGCGATTCTCAATTAGAGTCAGGTGCTTATCGTTGTCTCTGATTGGGAACCGTATTTAGGCAGCCTGAGTTTCGCTTTGTATTTCGTGGGTGATTGTTCCTGTCTTTGTGTAGTATTCACCAGATAGGCTGTAATTAGTTTCACGTTCCGTTTGTTGTTTTCGTCTTTCAGTTATTTCATGTACCGTCATTTCTTTCATTAAAGTCATGAGTAACCTACACGCTGCATTTCAGTCTGACTCTCTTTCTTCAACAGAAGAACGCTGTTACAGAATCACCCACCACTCACGGACCGAGCAGTGTGTAAACTGGCAGCGACAACGACAGCTTCAGCAGCGAAAAGAGGATGTTATGGACGGTAGATTCATGGAGTATACGACGTGGGAAGAAATCGACAGGTGGGCGGCCGACCCAGAGAGAGTGCAGGCGCACGCCTGGGATTCCCTGCAGCAATGCGAAGAGGGCTATAGGCGAATGGAGTTGAAAAGGAAAACACTGCGGCGCAGAGCAAAAACCGAAAGTCACCCCAAAAAATGTATTGGGGGGGGCTCAGGGAGAGTATGGCTGAGTCAGGAGATAGACCTGAGCCAACTCTCCTTGATTATCGTGAGGAGCCAAGGAGGAGACCAGAACCAGTGCCAGTGTTAGAGGTGAGCGAAGCAGAGACTGTGAAGGAGTTAATGGGGAAAGTGGAGTGGAGAGTAATGAGGGAGTTGCTAGCTTGGTGCTATAGATACAATATTCGTCCAACGGATCGTGTTGGGGATTTGATAGCACCTGAGTTAGCGCTCTATACTCAACCTGAGGTGCATGTTAGTCGGCTGGTGAAGTTGGTGCCAGCCTCACGCACAAGGCATCTTGTGCACATCCCTAGCCTTGCACGTCCTGTGCCTACACTGCTCTCAAGATCTCCAGTACGCCTTCACGGTCTAGCCCATCCTGTGCCACCTCCACACTCCAGTCCTCCGGTAGCAGCTCCCCGCACCAGGCTTTCTGTGCGTGTCCTCGATCCAGTACCACCAGTTCCAGCACCACGCACCAGGCCTCCAGTGCGCCTCGCCTGTTCAGCGCAGCCAGCGCTTTTCTCCTCTCCTGCGCTGCCGGAGTCTCTAGTCTGCCCAGCGCCGCCAGTGCCGCCAGTCTGCCCAGCGCCGCCGGAGTCTCCTGTCTGCCCAGCGCCGCCAGTGCTCCCAGTCTGCCCAGCGCCGCCAGTGCACCCAGTCTGCCCAGCGCCGCCAGTGCTCCCAGTCTGCCCAGCGCCGCCAGTGCTACCAGTCTGCCCAGCGCCGCCAGTGCTCCCAGTCTGCCCAGTGCCGCCAGTGCTCCCAGTCTGCCCAGCGCCGCCAGTCTGCCCAGCGCCGCCAGTGCTCCCAGTCTGCCCAGCGCCGCCAGTGCCGCCAGTCAGCCCAGCGCCGCCAGACAACCAGTCTCTTCCAGATCTGCCAGACAACCAGTCTCTTCCAGATCTGCCAGACAACCAGTCTCTTCCAGATCTGCCAGACAACCAGTCTCTTCCAGATCTGCTAGTCAACCTGAATCTTCCAGTTCCGCCAGCCAGCCAGGATTTACCGGAGCCTACTACCTGCCTGAGCTTCATCTCAGTACTGGGCCTCCTCTCAGTACTGGGCTTCCTCTCAGTACTGGGCTACCTCTCAGTACTGGGCTTCCTCTCAGTACTGGGCTTCCCCTCAGTCCCGGGCTGCTTCTGTCCCGAGCTGCCCCTCTGTCCCGAGCTGCCCTTCTGTCCCGAGCAGCCCCTCTGTCCCGAGCTGCCCCTCTGTCCCGATCTGCCCCTCAGTCCCGAGATGCCCCTCAGTTATGTGGGGATCTGGGTGAGGACTATTAGGCCATGGTCGGCAGAGAGGGTGGATTATCCCAGGACATTTACATTTACATTTAAGTCATTTAGCAGACGCTCTTATCCAGAGCGACTTACAAATTGGTGCATTCACCTTATGACATCCAGTGGAACAACCACTTTACAATAGTGCATCTAAATATTTTAAGGGGGGAGGGGGGTGAGAAGGATTACTTTATCCTATCCTAGGTATTCCTTAAAGAGGTGGGGTTTCAGGTGTCTCCGGAAGGTGGTGATTGACTCCGCTGTCCTGGCGTCGTGAGGGAGTTTGTTCCACCATTGGGGAGCCAGAGCAGCGAACAGTTTTGACTGAGCTGAGCGGGAACTGTACTTCCTCAGTGGTAGGGAGGCGAGCAGGCCAGAGGTGGATGAACGCAGTGCCCTTATTTGGGTGTAGGGCCTGATCAGAGCCTGGAGGTACTGAGGTGCCGTTCCCCTCACAGCTCCGTAGGCAAGCACCATGGTCTTGTAGCGGATGCGAGCTTCAACTGGAAGCCAGTGGAGAGAGCGGAGGAGCGGGGTGACGTGAGAGAACTTGGGAAGGTTGAACACTAGACGGGCTGCGGCGTTCTGGATGAGTTGTAAGGGTTTAATGGCACAGGCAGGGAGCCCAGCCAACAGCGAGTTGCAGTAATCCAGACGGGAGATGACAAGTGCCTGGATTAGGACCTGCGCCGCTTCCTGTGTGAGGCAGGGTCGTACTCTGCGGATGTTGTAGAGCATGAACCTACAGGAACGGGCCACCGCCTTGATGTTAGTTGAGAACGACAGTTTGTTGTCCAGGATCACGCCAAGGTTCTTAGCGCTCTGGGAGGAGGACACAATGGAGTTGTCAACCGTGATGGCGAGATCATGGAACGGGCAGTCCTTCCCGGGAGGAAGAGCAGCTCCGTCTTGCCGAAGTTCAGCTTGAGGTGGTGATCCGTCATCCACACTGATATGTCTGCCAGACATGCAGAGATGCGATTCGCCACCTGGTCATCAGAAGGGGGAAAGGAGAAGATTAATTGTGTGTCGTCTGCATAGCAATGATAGGAGAGACCATGTGAGGTTATGACAGAGCCAAGTGACTTGGTGTATAGCGAGAATAGGAGAGGGCCTAGAACAGAGCCCTGGGGGACACCAGTGGTGAGAGCGCGTGGTGAGGAGACAGATTCTCGCCACGCCACCTGGTAGGAGCGACCTGTCAGGTAGGACGCAATCCAAGCGTGGGCCGCGCCGGAGATGCCCAACTCGGAGAGGGTGGAGAGGAGGATCTGATGGTTCACAGTATCGAAGGCAGCCGATAGGTCTAGAAGGATGAGAGCAGAGGAGAGAGAGTTAGCTTTAGCGGTGCGGAGCGCCTCCGTGATACAGAGAAGAGCAGTCTCAGTTGAATGACTAGTCTTGAAACCTGACTGATTTGGATCAAGAAGGTCATTCTGAGAGAGATAGCGGGAGAGCTGACCAAGGACGGCACGTTCAAGAGTTTTGGAGAGAAAAGAAAGAAGGGATACTGGTCTGTAGTTGTTGACATCGGAGGGATCGAGTGTAGGTTTTTTCAGAAGGGGTGCAACTCTCGCTCTCTTGAAGACGGAAGGGACGTAGCCAGCGGTCAGGGATGAGTTGATGAGCGAGGTGAGAAGGACGCGAAGGGGAGGAACAAGGACATTAATGGAGTGGGGTCCACGTCCCGAGCCGGAACCGCCACCATGGACAGACGCCCACCCGGGCCCTCCCTATGCTTTTGAGGTGCGTCTGGGAGTCCGCACCTTAGGGGGGGGTTCTGTCACACCTTGGTCATTGTATTTTGTGTTTTTGTTATATGTTTGGGTAGGCCAGGGTGTGACATGGGTTTATATGTTGTATTTCGTATTGGGGTTTGTATTATTTGGGATCGCGGCTGATTAGGGGTGTTGTTAGGCTTGGCTGCCTGAGGCGATTCTCAATTAGAGTCAGGTGCTTATCGTTGTCTCTGATTGGGAACTGTATTTAGGCAGCCTGAGTTTCGCTTTGTATTTCGTGGGTGATTGTTGCTGTCTTTGTGTAGTATTCACCAGATAGGCTGTAATTAGTTTCACGTTCCGTTTGTTGTTTTCGTCTTTCAGTTATTTCATGTACCGTCATTTCTTTCATTAAAATCATGAGTAACCTACACGCTGCATTTCGGTCCGACTCTCTTTCTTCAACAGACGAACGCCGTTACACAAATATATTTTACACAAGCTATGTAAGCTATGTTAAATCACAACAAATTCAAGCATGAACCAATACTGCTTTTGAGGCCAAAGTAAGATAAATATTAACCACTGTTTAGTGACGTCAATCCGCTAAGGTAAATTACACCTGAAAATAATAATTTTCTTCAGTTCCTCAATGTAAAGATTCAATCTACAGTATGCCCAAATTTGCATATTTGTCATGTTTTGTCATTTATTATCTTGTCTTGTCCCTGTGCTTCCCATTCTATTCGTTTCCCTCTGCTGGTCTTATTAGGTTCTTTCCCTTTTTCTATCCCTCTCTCTCCCCCTCCCTCTCTCACTCTCTCGCTCTCTCTTCTCTCTATCGTTCCGTTCCTGCTCCCAGCTGTTCCTATTCCCCTAATCAATCATTTAGTCTTCCCACACCTGTTCCCGATCCTTTCCCCTGATTAGAGTCCCTATTTCTTCCTTTGTGTTCCGTTCCTGTCCTGTCGGTTCCTTGTCTAGAATTCACCGTGCTGTGTTTGTGTATCGCCCTGTCGTGTCGTGTTTTCCTCAGATGCTGCGTGGTGAGCAGGTGTCTGAGTCTGTCTGGTTCAAGTGCCTTCCCGAGGCAACCTGCTGTTCACCTGCTGTTCAAGATCGAGTCTCCAGTTTGTCCTCGTCATTTCGAGTGAAAGTTGTGTTTTTTGTTTGTATTTACTTTACTGGATTAAAGACTCTGTTTTCGCCAAGTCGCTTTTGGGTCCTCTTTCACCTGCATGACAGAAGGAACCGACCAAGGAATGGACCCAGCGACTTCAGACGCTCGTTACACTGCCGTCGAGATCCAAGGAGCCATGCTCGGCAGACACGAGCAGGAATTGTCTGCTGCTCGCCATGCCGTGGAGAACCTGGCCGCTCAGGTTTCCGACCTCTCTGGACAGTTCCAGAGTCTACGTCTCGTGCCACCTGTTACTTCCTGGCCTGCCGAGCCTCCAGAACCTAGGGTTAATAACCCACCTTGCTACTCCGGGCAGCCCACTGAGTGCCGCTCCTTTCTCACGCAGTGTGAGATTGTGTTCTCTCTCCAACCCAACACATACTCTAGAGAGAGAGCTCGGGTTGCTTACGTCATTTTCACTCCTTACTGGCCGGGCTCGAGAATGGGGCACAGCTATCTGGGAGGCAAGGGCTGATTGCTCTAACAAGTTCCAGAACTTTAAAGAGGAGATGATTCGGGTTTTTGACCGTTCAGTTTTTGGTAGGGAGGCTTCTAGGGCCCTGGCTTCCTTATGCCAAGGTGAACGGTCCATAACGGATTATTCTATTGAGTTTCGCACTCTTGCTGCCTCTAGTGAGTGGAACGAGCCGGCGCTGCTCGCTCGTTTTCTGGAGGGACTCCACGCAGTGGTTAAGGATGAGATTCTCTCCCGGGAGGTTCCTTCAGATGTGGACTCTTTGATTGCTCTCGCCATCCGCATAGAACGACGGGTAGATCTTCGTCACCGGGCTCGTGGAAGAGAGCTCGCATCAACGGTGTTTCCCTGCTCCGCATCGCAACCATCTCCCTCCTCTGGCTCAGAGTCTGAGCCCATGCAGCTGGGAGGGATTCGCATCTCGACTAAGGAGAGGGAACGGAGGATCACCAACCGCCTGTGCCTCTATTGCGGAGTTGCTGGACATTTTGTTAATTCTTGTCCAGTAAAAGCCAGAGCTCATCTGTAAGCGGAGGGCTACAGGTGAGCGCAACTACTCAAGTCTCTCCATCAAGATCCTGTACTACTTTGTCGGTCCATCTACGCTGGACCGGTTCGGGTGCTACATGTAGTGCCTTGATAGACTCTGGGGCTGAGGGTTGTTTCATGGACGAAGCATGGGTTCGGAAACATGACATTCCTTTCAGAGAGTTAGAGAAGCCTACGCCCATGTTCGCCTTAGATGGTAGTCATCTTCCCAGTATCAGATTTGAGACACTACCTTTAACCCTCACAGTATCTGGTAACCACAGTGAGACTATTTCTTTTTTGATTTTTCGTTCACCGTTTACACCTGTTGTTTTGGGTCATCCCTGGCTAGTATGTCATAATCCTTCTATTAATTGGTCTAGTAATTCTATCCTATCCTGGAACGTTTCTTGTCATGTGAAGTGTTTAATGTCTGCCATCCCTCCCGTTTCTTCTGTCCCTACTTCTCAGGAGGAACCTGGCGATTTGACAGGAGTGCCGGAGGAATATCATGATCTGCGCACGGTCTTCAGTCGGTCCCGAGCCAACTCCCTTCCTCCTCACCGGTCGTATGATTGTAGTATTGATCTCCTTCCGGGGACCACTCCTCCTCGGGGTAGACTATACTCTCTGTCGGCTCCCGAACGTAAGGCTCTCGAGGATTATTTGTCTGTGTCTCTTGACGCCGGTACCATAGTGCCTTCTTCCTCTCCGGCCGGGGCGGGGTTCTTTTTGTTAAGAAGAAGGACGGTACTCTGCGCCCCTGCGTGGATTATCGAGGGCTGAATGACATAACGGTTAAGAATCGTTATCCGCTTCCCCTTATGTCATCAGCCTTCGAGATTCTGCAGGGAGCCAGGTGCTTTACTAAGTTGGACCTTCGTAACGCTTACCATCTCGTGCGCATCAGAGAGGGGGACGAGTGGAAAACGGCGTTTAACACTCCGTTAGGGCATTTTGAGTACCGGGTTCTGCCGTTTGGTCTCGCCAATGCGCCAGCTGTTTTTCAGGCATTAGTTAATGATGTTCTGAGAGACATGCTGAACATCTTTGTTTTTGTCTATCTTGACGATATCCTGATTTTTTCTCCGTCACTCGAGATTCATGTTCAGCACGTTCGACGTGTTCTACAGCGCCTTTTAGAGAATTGTCTCTACGTAAAGTCTGAGAAGTGCTCTTTTCATGTCTCCTCCGTTACTTTTCTCGGTTCCGTTATTTCCGCTGAAGGCATTCAGATGGATTCCGCTAAGGTCCAAGCTGTCAGTGATTGGCCCGTTCCAAGGTCACGTGTCGAGTTGCAGCGCTTTTAGGTTTCGCTAATTTCTATCGGCGTTTCATTCGTAATTTCGGTCAAGTTGCTGCCCCTCTCACAGCTCTTACTTCTGTCAAGACGTGTTTTAAGTGGTCCGGTTCCGCCCAGGGAGCTTTTGATCTTCTAAAAGAACGTTTTACGTCCGCTCCTATCCTCGTTACTCCTGACGTCACTAGACAATTCATTGTCGAGGTTGACGCTTCAGAGGTAGGCGTGGGAGCCATTCTATCCCAGCGCTTCCAGTCTGACGATAAGGTTCATCCTTGCGCTTATTTTTCTCATCGCCTGTCGCCATCTGAGCGCAACTATGATGTGGGTAACCGTGAACTGCTCGCCATCCGCTTAGCCCTAGGCGAATGGCGACAGTGGTTGGAGGGGGCGACCGTTCCTTTTGTCGTTTGGACAGACCATAAGAACCTTGAGTACATCCGTTCTGCCAAACGACTTAATGCCCGTCAAGCTCGTTGGGCGTTGTTTTTCGCTCGTTTCGAGTTTGTGATTTCTTACCGTCCGGGTAGCAAGAACACCAAGCCTGATGCCTTATCCCGTCTGTTTAGTTCTTCTGTGGCTTCTACTGATCCCGAGGGGATTCTTCCTTATGGGCGTGTTGTCGGGTTAACAGTCTGGGGAATTGAAAGACAGGTTAAGCAAGCACTCACGCACACTGCGTCGCCGCGCGCTTGTCCTAGTAACCTCCTTTTCGTTCCTGTTTCCACTCGTCTGGCTGTTCTTCAGTGGGCTCACTCTGCCAAGTTAGCTGGTCATCCCGGTGTTCGAGGCACTCTTGCGTCTATTCGCCAGCGCTTTTGGTGGCCGACTCAGGAGCGTGACACGCGCCGTTTCGTGGCTGCTTGTTCGGACTGCGCGCAGACTAAGTCGGGTAACTCTCCTCCTGCCGGTCGTCTCAGACCGCTCCCCATTCCTTCTCGACCATGGTCTCACATCGCCCTAGACTTCATTACCGGTCTGCCTTTGTCTGCGGGGAAGACTGTGATTCTTACGGTTGTCGATAGGTTCTCTAAGGCGGCACATTTCATTCCCCTCGCTAAACTTCCTTCCGCTAAGGAGACGGCACAAATCATTATCGAGAATGTATTCAGAATTCATGGCCTCCCGTTAGACGCCGTTTCAGACAGAGGCCCGCAATTCACGTCACAGTTTTGGAGGGAGTTCTGTCGTTTGATTGGTGCGTCCGTCAGTCTCTCTTCCGGGTTTCATCCCCAGTCTAACGGTCAAGCAGAGAGGGCCAATCAGACGATTGGTCGCATACTACGCAGCCTTTCTTTCAGAAACCCTGCGTCTTGGGCAGAACAGCTCCCCTGGGCAGAATACGCTCTGGTCGCTTCCTTCGTCTGCTACCGGGTTATCTCCGTTTCAGAGTAGTCTGGGTTACCAGCCTCCTCTGTTCTCATCCCAGCTTGCCGAGTCCAGCGTTCCCTCCGCTCAAGCGTTTGTCCAACGTTGTGAGCGCACCTGGAGGAGGGTGAGGTCTGCACTTTGCCGTTACAGGGCACAGACTGTGAGAGCCGCCAATAAACGCAGGATTAAGAGTCCAAGGTATTGTTGCGGCCAGAGAGTGTGGCTTTCCACTCGCAACCTTCCTCTTACGACAGCTTCTCGTAAGTTGACTCCGCGGTTCATTGGTCCGTTCCGTGTCTCCCAGGTCGTCAATCCTGTCGCTGTGCGACTGCTTCTTCCGCGACATCTTCGTCGCGTCCATCCTGTCTTCCATGTCTCCTGTGTTAAGCCCTTTCTTCGCACCCCCGTTCGTCTTCCCTCCCCCCTCCCGTCCTTGTCGAGAGCGCACCTATTTACAAGGTACATAAGATCATGGACATGCGTTCTCGGGGACGGGGTCACCAATACTTAGTGGATTGGGAGGGTTACGGTCCTGAGGAGAGGAGTTGGGTTCCGTCTCGGGACGTGCTGGACCGTTCACTCATTGATGATTTCCTCCGTTGCCGCCAGGATTCCTCCTCGAGTGCGCCAGGAGGCGCTCGGTGAGTGGGGGGTACTGTCATGTTTTGTCATTTATTATCTTGTCTTGTCCCTGTGCTTCCCATTCTATTCGTTTCCCTCTGCTGGTCTTATTAGGTTCTTTCCCTTTTTCTATCCCTCTCTCTCCCCTCCCTCTCTCACTCTCTCGCTCTCTCTTCTCTCTATCGTTCCATTCCTGCTCCCAGCTGTTCCTATTCCCCTAATCAATCATTTAGTCTTCCCACACCTGTTCCCGATCCTTTCCCCTGATTAGAGTCCCTATTTCTTCCTTTGTGTTCCGTTCCTGTCCTGTCGGTTCCTTGTCTAGAATTCACCGTGCTGTGTTTGTGTATCGCCCTGTCGTGTCGTGTTTTCCTCAGATGCTGCGTGGTGAGCAGGTGTCTGAGTCTGTCTGGTTCAAGTGCCTTCCCGAGGCAACCTGCTGTTCACCTGCTGTTCAAGATCGAGTCTCCAGTTTGTCCTCGTCATTTCGAGTGAAAGTTGTGTTTTTTGTTTGTATTTACTTTACTGGATTAAAGACTCTGTTTTCGCCAAGTCGCTTTTGGGTCCTCTTTCACCTGCATGACAATATTACCATTATAATCTAGAATTCCTCTAAAAAGATGACTTGCATATCAGAGAATGGAAATACTGTACAGTGTGGGTCTGTATGGATGGAGATGGCCCATGAAAGGCATGAGAAATGCTGCCAATTTACTAGAGCCCAACAAACCCTTTCAAGCTTGAGTACCATGGCGATGAAACTGCACCATCCTGATAGGATAGCCTGCATTGTGTGCAAGTTACACATGCCATTTCATGGTTTACTGACATTTATAGAGATGGGTTGTCTTTTATTGGGATAGTAGCATCATTCCCAGACTTCAGGTGCATAAGCAATTTGTATGGAAATACATTTTGTGTTGTAAAAAACTTAAACTTACTAGGGAGCATAATGGTGAGATAAGTACCAGACTGTGAAAACAAAGAATTCTCAGGAATAATTGCCATCTCTGATACTACCAAATCTATACACAAGGCCTCTCCAATTTCTGCAATTGTACTGTTATTAAAAAGCTCTGCTTTCACTCAGACCAAGAAGACGATCTATCTGTAGGAAGGTCCACAGTCAAACAATATAGACGATGTGAAAGCTACAAATGTCCTCAATTGAAGCACACTCTATAGAGCAGGAGGCCGATGAACAGATTATTTTTGTTGAAGAAAATATCGTAGTAAATGTTATATTTTTTAAAGGATTCTTATATTTCACATGATCAATAAAATGAAGATAATTGACTTACAGTATATTATAAGGAAATATGCTCTTTATCTCTTTTTAAAACTTTTAAACCATTTAAAAAAATGTATTCTAGAATGAACATCCAACATTTACAGTAAATCAGATTAAGGACCAATATAAGTGTAAATCTAGCTTTTCTAGAAGATCTTGTAAGTAATGAACATGTATTAAGTTATGTAGGACACATTTGTTTGCATTGGCCAAACGATTAATGCAAATTATAATATTTAAATTGTATCATATTTCTTTATCATTGAGTAAGCTACACTTATTAAAATTAAAATACAAAGTCATGAAAATGTATGATACATATAGATGTGCATAACTATTTTGCAAACGATTATGAGGCTGTGAGATCAACTAGGTCTAAATATAAAAACAGTGAGTAAGACAAAAGTTTAGCTCTGAAAGAGCAGCTATGTCTTTCCAGAACCTAAAAACAGCATGAATAGCTAAAATCGAAAGTACAGAAATAGCATGTCAAGACAGTGTTTAGCCATGCCTGGTTGATTTTCTATATATGCAAATTGTGAAAATAATTACACTGTAGATACTAGGTAGTGTGAAACTAATTTCGATACATGCCCAGTTTCAAACTTTGTCACTCTCAATTTCCCTGTAATCTGTTGCTCCCACATATTGCCAAACCCAGCATCACACACATAATTGATAGTCAAAATATTATTTTCAGGAGGGCAATTGCACAATGTGGTACTATTTTTTGGCAGTACCTCTGTGCTAAGATGCATCAGTGCCCTGCAATCACCATGGGCTCTATTGTAAATAAAAGCAGATCTTCACAGAAAATGTGTCAAGCTATATTTATAGAGATGGTAACAGGTTGCATGAGTATCAGTATACTTGTATTTGAAGAGGAAGTTTGAAGGGAAGATGGCTTAAATCTGTGTCCTTTATTTTCTTCCTTGGATGCCTGGCAAGCGCCCATCCGAAACGGAGCAGTGGGTTTCAAGCATTGGAATAATACGCTCATCTGGTACAGGGGATGCAGGATCAACCAGAAGGCTTGAGTAGTTGGCCCCGTCTTCCATGGACCTCAAAATACATGCTTTTCCCTTCCTTTGTTCGTCCACATGCTGAAGCAAAGCTGTTTCAAAACAGGAAATCTGTTTTGGAACACAAGGTGACAACAGGGCCATCGATAAAAAGGAGGCACACAGGCTATATTAAAATCTTTCCTCAAACTTCACTATAGGTACACCAAAACAAGTCATAATATCTCCACATAATGAGAGGAGCCTCCCATTGGCTTTGGCTATACTTGATTATTTGGGCAACAATGTACAGATATAGGATCTTAATTTGATCACTATTTTGCTGCTGATAATTTTCCTGAAAAGCAGGAAATGAAAACTTAGCATGTATAATAGTTTTAAAAATGCTTCTAAAGTTTTGTAAATTACACTTTGAAATTTCAGAATTAGAACCGTTATGGATGTTAAATGAAATGGACAAGTTTTTGGGGGATACTGGACAATATCAGGATTTCAGGAATTCAGGATAGTAGGCGTTTGACGCAATTTCCTACTTCACTTCCTACTTTCCCACAGGTTATTTTTTTTCTCTTTATATACAGTGCCTTCAGAAAGTATTCATACCCCTTAACTCTATTCAGTTACTTTTTAGCCACCACCCTCCCAAAAAATGAAGAGTGGATTTCAGTGATTTGTCGTGTTGGATTTGCCTGAAACATAGCGCTTTGTTTTCAGGACAAAGTTCATTTCTTTGCCACTTTTCTTTTGTGCTTTATTGCAAACAGGATGCATGTTTGAGAATAGGTTTTACGCTGTACAAGCTTAATTCTTTTCACTCTGTCATTAAGGTTAGTATTTTGTAGTAACTACAGTGTTATTGATCCATCCTCAGTTTTCTCCTATCACAGCTATTAAAAAACTCTGGAACTGTTTGAAAGTCACCACTGGCCTAATGGTGAAATCCCTAGGCAGTTTCCTTCCTCTCTGGCAACTGAGTTAAGAAGGACGCCTGTATCTTTGTGGTGACTGGGTGTATTGATACACCATCCAAAATGTAATTGTCTGAGAAATTATAGGAAATAAATGTAGCTTGGGCTAAGACTAGACTGCCTGATTCTAAATATGATTGGCAGTCCTTCAGACATTTCAGAAATAGATGTCTATCCCTGGTTTAAAAATTGTTAAAATCTTTTTAACAAAATCACCGCCCCTTGTTGCCTCAGTATGTTTTGACAGCCTCTGGTCCCATAATAAAAACAAATGATTTTTTTTAAATGATTTAAAAAAAAGTTTTTAATAACCTTTTTGCTTCAGCTGGCCATCTACTTGAAAGGATCATCTGTCACGAATTTAGAGATGGATTGGACCAAGGTGCAGCGTTGTAGGCGTACATTTTACTTTTATTTAAATGACACCGAAAAAACAACAAAATACAAAAACCGAACGTAAAGCTACATGCAGTGCAGAAAGCAACTAAACACAAACAAGATCCCACAAACTAAAGGTGGAAAAAAGGCTGCCTAAGTATGATCCCCAATCAGAGACAACGATAGACAGCTAGCTGCCTCTGATTGGGAACCACACTCGGCCAAAAACAAAGAAATAGAAAACATAGAAAGCCCACCCAAATCATCGCCGGAGGCTCTGGGTTGGGAACCCTCGCCAGAGACTCCGGACTGCAGACCACCGCTGGAGACTCCGGACTGCGGAACGTCGTTGCAGGCTCAGGACTGGGGACAGTCGCTGGAGCCTCCGTGCCCTGGATCATCACTGGAGGCTTCGTGCCATGGATTATCACTACAGGCTCCGGGCCATGGATCATCACTGGAGGCTTCGTGCCATGGATTATCACTGGAGGCTCCAGGCCATGGATTATCACTGGAGGCTTCGTGCCATGGATTATCACTGGAGGCTCCAGGCCATGGATTATCACTGGAGGCTTCGTGTCATGGATTATCACTGGAGGCTCCAGGCCATGGATTATCACTGGAGGCTTCGTGCCATGGATCATCACTACACGGATCATCACTACACGCTCCAGACCATAGATCATCACTGGAGGCTCCGTGCCATGGATCATCACTAGAGGCTTCATGTGTGGAGCCGGATCCGGTCTCACTGGACTGAGGAGACGTACTGGAAGCCTGGTGCGTGGAGCTGCCACAGGGCTTACCAGGCTGGGGAGACATATTGGAGCTCTGGTACGTGGAACCGGAACAGGTCTCACCGGACTGGGGAGATGCACTGGAAGCCTGGTGCGTGGAGCAGGCACCAGATACACTGGGCCGTGGAGTCCACTGGAGGTCTCGAGCGTAGAGCTGGCACAACCAGTCCTGGCTGGATCCCACTTCCGCCCAGCAAATGTGGGGCGCTGGCACAGAGCGCCCCAGCCTGTGAATGCTCACTGGAGACACAGTGCGCATCACCACATAACACAGTGCCTGACCGGCCACATGCTTCCCACGGTATGCACGGGGTGTTGGCTCAGGTCTAAAACCTGACTCCACCAATCTACCTGTGTGCCCTCCCCAAAAAACGTTTTGGAGCTGCCTCTCGGGCTTCCGTGACCGGGTCTTGTCCCCTGCCATAATCTCCTCCCCGGTCCAGCTCGTCCTCCAAGTTGGCGCTTGCTGCTTGGTCTTTTTGTGGTGGGTAATACTGTCATGCTCACTGTCTTCAAACTCCCTGTCATAGATGAGCCAAGGTGCAGCGTGCATGTAATTCCACATTTTTTTAATAAAGTGAAACCTTCACAAATAACAGGTAAACAGAAACCGAACATGTGGCGCACAAACACACACAGAAAATAAATAATTACCCACAACATTAGGTGGGAAAAAAGGCTGCCTAAGTATGATTCCCAATCAGAGATGACGATAGACAGCTGCCTCTGATTGGGAACCCCACTCGGCCAAAATCAAAGAAATAGAAAACATAGAATGCCCACCCAAATCACACCCTGACCTAACCAAATAGAGAAATAAAACGTCTCTAAGACCAGGGCGTGACATCAGGATAATAATTGTAATCCACATCGTATCACCATCATAGTCACATCTTAGTTGCATCATACTTACGTTTAACATAATTTTCATAGAAAAACCGATCCCAGCATATCCATAGCAATTGACGTTTTACATGATTATGAAAGGGACCTTGCATTAATTTAGAGACGGTTTCACTACAGCACAAATGTATCCCGTACTCGGTTATTATTCCCCAACATCCCTGTTCTGATATCTTCCCATTGCTTGTTGTAAACATAGATAAACATGTAGACAAAGACATACCAAAGATAGTCAAACAAAAAACATTAAGCTATAGAAAAGTTAACAATAGAGAGAGAGAGAAGAGAGGGAGATAAGAGAGAGTGAGGTGTGTGTGTGTGTGTGTGTGTGTGTGTGTGTGTGTGTGTGTGTGTGTGTGTGTGTGTGTGTGTGTGTGTGTGTGTGTGTGTGTGTGTGTGTGTGTGTGTGTGTGTGTGTGTGTGTGTGTGTGTGTGTGCAGCTGTTGATCCAAGTATTATGTACAGGGAAGCAGGGGACAAATCCTACACAAACAAAGTGCATTTCAATGAGTGCCTAGGGAAGTGTGGCTTTGTACAAAAGGCAACTTCAATCTTGTGTGTACAGTATGTGTCCGTATGTGTAAGCGAGAGTGTAGTTGAGTGCATGTGTGCGCATATCAACTTCATAGTCTTTCGATGTTTTTACTGTCCCCATTATTTTAACCTGACATCCCTGTAGAATTTAGTACAGCCATGGTGTTATGGAGCTGTCTCGGAAGAGCTGTCCGTCTATAAAGAGTTTGTCCACAATGAGAAAGGCACGCTTACTCCTCTTGCTCTGTTGCCTTTGTACAGGATTCAGCCTCTTCGTTTATCTCGTGAGGAAATTGGTCAGTAAGACCGAATCTGGTCCTTTTAAGCTCCCTTCCCTTGCTTTTGATCAACTCCTTTTGTTGGTAGTCTTCAAGTTTTGCATTGATAGGTTGGGGAATCTTTGTCTTGTTGCCTGAATTCTTATTGACTCAAGACAATTCAGCTTTTCAATTGTAATACTTTTCTAAACATTTCTAAAAACATAATTCCACTTTGACATTATGGGGTATTGTGTATATTGTGTGTTTTAGTTTGAATGTGCAGACTGGCACTAAGAACAGTGGGAACGTTTCCCTAGTCAGCGCCATTATTAGTACAATGCCCCTTAAAGAGTTGCTCTGTGTTACCCAGTATGGCGGGGTGGGGGTCCACCCCCCTTTCCTCCTCCTCCCTTCCCCTTGGGCTAGGTATGTCTCCTGTGTGCGGCTCTGCGGCCCATCCTGTGCCAGCTGCCCTCATGCCTTGAACCTCATACGCTTTCAGTGGATACAGGTGGCAATCCCATTGTGCGCCACTCGGGAGCCATGACCAATATTACCAATATATATTGTCCTGCTAATAACAAGGTTAATAATATATCTGTGAGAATATCCTAGGAGTTTTTATTTCATTCTAAATTAATAATAATAATAATAATAGCTTTGTTTAAAAAATAACCATATTTTGGAGATTATTTAGTTTTCAAATAGTGTAAAATGAGCGAGAAAAAGGCCATTCTTGAATATGGGGTGAGACATTGTTACTAATTTGTAAATAAAGCCAGTTTGTTATTTATAATTTTGTATTTATGTTTTTAGAAGGAGAGACACCAAAAACCTACAGTCATCTTATGGGTCACCCAGTCAAGGGCAACACAGGTATTGAACCAGCATTTATAACAACACAGCTTGCACTGCTATGCAGTGTCTTAGGCCATTGTACCACACAGGCGTTGCACAACATGACCAGTCGGGAGTGGCTACACTACCACATTAAGAGCAAAATAATCCTAACAAAATAAAATAATAAAAACCTTACTGTAACAACAATTTTAGGGTGGCAGAGTAGCCTAGTGGTTAGATTGTTGGACTAGTAACAGTAAGGTTGCAAGTTCCAACCCCCGAGCTGACAAGGTACAAATTGGTCGTTCTGCCCCTGAACAGGCAGTTAACCCATTGTTCCTAGGCAGTCATTGAAAATAAGAATGTGTTCTTAACTGACTTGCCTGGTTAAATAAAGGTTTAAAAAAAGTTATATGGAATTATCAGTTTCTATTTAGGTTTATGTCACCCATTCATTGTCAGTTAGAGACACAGTTGGACCCAAAAGCATAATCAGTGCTCTAACTCCCCCTTGCGCTGGTCTGGAACAATGAAGTGGTGACGCAGGGAACAATACTAAACCACAAATGACCTCTAAGCACCGCAGCATAATCACAAGTCTTTTAGTGGAGCAACTACTGTATGCAGAGCCACTTTAATAACTCTACCTACATGTACATAATTACCACAATTACCTCGACACCAGTGCCCCCGCACATTGACTCTTTACCGGTACCCCCTGTATATAGCCCCGCTATCGTAATTTACTGCTGCTCTTTAGTTATTTGTTATTCTTATCTCTTACTTTCTTTTAGGTATTTTCTTAAAACTGCATTGTTGGTTAAGGGCTTGTAAGTAAGCATTTCACTATAAGGTGTTCGCTTGGCGCATGTGAGAAATAAAATATGATTTGCTGCATCACTATCAGCAGGGGTGTAGTGCAGCTGGTGTGCAGCAGAGCGACACTCCGCCTGGATCCTGAAGTATCCCTTTAATAGCCTATGTCACTCTGGGTTGCTGGAGCTCACAGTTGTATGGTGAACTTGGGCTTCATCTATGTTTATGTGTGAATGAATATGGCTTTGATAATAGCCAGTGCCTACCCAGCCACTGACATCACCACACGTCACTGCTTGATAGATATTGTTATACTGTATATTACAGACAGTGTTACAAAAGAGAGACAATCTGACAGAGTCAGTCTGTCTAGGGAATTAATAAGATTAAGCAAACTTAAAAAAGGGAATCCAAACTATAGCCGCCTAAAGCAATTTAAAGCAGTCTATGAGTCAATATTTGAACTCGCCAGGCTTGTTAGCTTCACTTTGTAAACTTCAGACTTTTATCAAGCTAATCATCAGACCAAAGGACAAAACCTGCACTTTACCAGAAGTAAAAACATTCACACTTCAACCACTAATATAACTTAAAAGGAAAATCCTGACTGCATGTCACTGTAAGGCTTGACCTGGAAGGCCATCTCTTACATTTTCAAATCAGGGGACCAGTGGAGGCTCCTCAGAGGAGGAAGGGGAGGACCATCTTCCTCTGTGTCAGAAAAATTTAATTAGTTAAACATTTAAAAAGTTAACCTTTTTAGATACAACTATACTAAATATAATCACGTCACCAAATAATTGATGAAAACATACTATTTTGCAATGGTCTACAGTAGCCTCATTTCACCACTCTCATTAACAGCGGCTAACCATGTGTATGTGACAAATACAATTTGATTTGATTTGAACTTTTGTCCTCTGGGTACATGGGATTTAAATACAAAACCTAGAAGGCTCATGGTTCTCACCCCCTTTCATAGACTTACACAATAATTATGACAAGTTCCGGAAGATGTCCTCCAACCCATCAGAGCTCTTGCAGCATGAACTGACATGTTTTCCACCAAACCAAAGGATCAGAGAATGACTCTAGTACTGAAAGCATAATACACAGCTAGCTAGCACTGCAGTGTATTAAATATGGTGAGTACAGTGCCTTCAAAAAGTATTCATCCACTTTGGCGTTTTTACTATTTTGATGCATTAATACCTTACATTTAAAATTATTTTTATTTGGATTTCATGTAATGGACATACACAATATAGTCCAAATTGGTGAAGTGAAATGAAAAAATGACTTGTTTAAAAACAATGATTGAAAGGCAGCTTAAACTTCTTGAATTCAACCATTATTTCAACCATCATTTACTTTTGTGAACAGTCATCCACAACAACCACAATCCAGAAAGCGCAAATAGCTAAATGAGAGCAGCACTGTGATTCACATCAATGACCCATATCGCCGTAGACTACACCACTGCCGTCATACTTTGCTCCAAGATGGCATAGCAGTTCAGACGTCTTTTGTCCTCGTCTTGTCGTGTCCCGTATATATTTAATATATATTTACAACTTTTTTCACATACATTTTTTAATTTTCCATAAACTCATCTTCAAAACACTCTCCTGCAACCCGCCTCATCAATTTATATTTATAAAAAGTATTATTTACCTCAAATCTGTAATCCTCCAAGAAGCTAGCCAGAAGCTAGCCCAGAAGCTAGTTCAGAAGCTAGTTCAGAAGCTAGTTCAGAAGCTAGTTCAGAAGCTAGTTCAGAAGCTAGTTAGCTTCTTTACTGGCAAATCGTTAGTATTCAGCTAACCACTGTTTGTGGTCATCAGCTATCCTTTAGCTCGAAAATCTATCGGCAGTTTTGTACAGCGCAGCGCGGCTCGGAACGGAACATACCGGACCAATTTCTCTCCATGTCCCTGGATTTCAACCGCTAACTGGACATTCATACCTGGATCTCACAGCTAGCTAGCTGCTATCCGTGTGACTATCGGCTTTCGTCGATTCCGGAGCAAACATCAATTATTCCGGAGCTAGCCAGCTGAAGATTTCCATCAATCACTCTTGGGCTACAATCACCTATCCGGACCCATTTTACTGCCTACGCGGAGCCTCACCGGGCCTTCACAACTGGACTGGATAACCTGAAGGAGTTATCTGGCTGGCTCCTCCATCGTGACGTTACCTGAACGCCCATCTGCGGCCTGCTTAACCATTAGCTGTCTTATCGGCTGCTATCTGAATAGACAATCGGACAATTTGTTTATGTATTTTTATTATTATTTTCTTGGGCCTCTATAACTATATCTATTGTTTTTTTTAGTTTTTTTGTGTGATTTGGATTAATCCCCTCTACCACACGGAACCCCACTAATCTACTGACGGAACACAAGAGGTGGCTAATAACAGACCTCTAATCTATGCTAGCTTGCTACCGATGTGGCCTGGCTAGCTGTCTAAATCACCGTGAACCCCAACCAACCTCTCCACTCACCGGACCCTTTTGATCACTCGACTAAGCATGCCTCTCCTTAATGTCAATATGCCTTGTCCATTGCTGTTCTGGTTAGTGTTTATTGGCTTGTTTCACTGTAGAGCCTCTAGTCCTGCTCACTATACCTTATCCAACCTATTAGTTCCACCACCCACACATGCAATGACATCTCCTGGTTTCAATGATGTTTCTAGAGACAATATCTCTCTCTTCATCACTCAATACCGAGGTTTACAACCACTGTATTCACATCCTATCATACCTTTGTCTGTACATTATACATTGATGCTATTTAATCGCCCCCCAGAAACCTCCTTTTACTCTCTGTTCCAGACGTTCTAGACGACCAATTCTTATTGCTTTTAGCCGCACCCTTATTCTACTCCTCCTCTGTTCCTCTGGCGATGTAGAGGTGAATCCAGGCCCTGCAGTGCCTAGCTCCATTCCTATTCCCCAGGAGCTCTCTTTTGACGACTTCTGTAACCGTAATAGCCTTGGTTTCATGCATGTTAACATTAGAAGCCTCCCTAAGTTTGTTATATTCACTGATTTAGCACACTCTGCCAACCCGGATGTTCTAGCTGTGTCTGAATACTGGTTTAGGAAGATCACCAAAAATTCTGAAATTTTAATTCCAAACTACAACATTTTCAGACAAGATAGAACTGCCAAAGGGGGCGGTGTTGCAATCTACTGCAAATGTAGCCTGCAGAGTTCTGTCCTACTATCCAGGTCTGTACCCAAACAATTTGAACTTAAAAATCCACCTCTCTAAAAACAAGTCTCTCACCGTTGCCGCCTGCTATAGACCACCCTCTGCCCCCAGCTGTGCTCTGGACACCATATGTGAACTGATTTCCCCCCATCTATCTTCAGAGCTAGTGCTGCAAGGCGACCTAAACTAGAACATGCTTAACACCCCAGCCATCCTACAATCTAAACTTGATGCCCTCAATCTCACACAAATTATCAATGAACCTACCAGGTACCTCCCCAAAGCCTTAAACACGGGCACCCTCATAGATATCATCCTCACCAATTTACCCTCTAAATACACCTCTGCTGTCTTCAACCAAGATCTCAGCGATCACTGCCTCATTGCCTGCATCCGTAATGGGTCAGCGGTCAAACGACCTCCACTCATCACTGTAAAACGCTCCCTGAAACACTTCAGTGAGCAAGCCTTTCTAATCGACCTAGCTACAAACCATTATACACAGGCAGTTAGTAAAGCCAAGGCTAGCTTTTTCAAGCAGAAATTTGCTTCCTGCAACACTAACTCAAAAAAGTTCTGGGACACTGTAAAGTCCATGGAGAATAAGAACACCTCCTCCCAGCTGCCCACTGCACTGAAGATAGGAAACACTGTCACCACTGATAAATTCATAATAATTGAGAATTTTAAAAAGCATTTTTCTACAGCTGGCCATGCTTTCCACCTGGCTACTACTACCCCGGTCAACAGCACTGCACCCCCCACAGCAACTCGCCCAAGCCTTCCCCATTTCTCCTTCTCCCGAATCCGTTCAGCTGATGTTATGAAAGAGCTGCAAAATCTGGACCCCTACAAATCAGCCGGGCTAGACAATTTGGACCCTTTCTTTGTTGCCACCCCTATTACTAGCCTGTTTTACCTCTCTTTCGTGTCGTCTGAGATTCCCAAAGATTGGAAAGCAGCTGCGGTCATCCCCCTCTTCAAAGGGGGGGGGACACTCGTGACCCAAACTGCTACAGACCTATATCTATCCTACCATGCCTTTCTAAGGTCTTCGAAAGCCAAGTCAACAAACAGATTACCGACCATTTCGAATCTCACCATACCTTTTCTGCTATGCAATCTGTTTTCAGAGCTGGTCATGGGTGCACCTCAGCCACGCTCAAGGTCCTAAACGATATCTTAACCGCCATCGATAAGAAACATTACTGTGCAGCCGTATTCATTGATCTGGCCAAGGCTTTCGACTCTGTCAATCACCACATGCTCATTGCAGCCTTGGTTTCTCAAATGATTGCCTCGCCTGGTTCACCAACAACTTCTCTGATAGAGTTCAGTGTGTCAAATCGGAGGGTCTGCTGTCCGGACCTCTGGCAGTCTCTATGGGGATGCCACAGGGTTCAATTCTTGGACCGACTCTCTTCTCTGTATACATCAATGAGGTCGCTCTTGCTGCTGGTGAGTCTCTGATCCACCTCTACGCTGACGACACCATTCTGTATACTTCTGGCCCTTCTTTGGACACTGTGTTAACAACCGTCCAGGCAAGCTTCAATGCCATACAACTCTCCTTCTGTGGCCTCCAATTGCTCATAAATACAAGTAAAACTAAATGCATGCTTTTCAACCGATCGCTACCTGCACATCCAACATCACTACTCTGGACGGCTCAGACTACATGGACAACTACAAATACCTAGGTGTCTGGTTAGACTGTAAACTCTCCTTCCAGACCCATATCAAACATCTCCAATCCAAAGTTAAATCTAGAATTGGCTTCCTATTTCGCAACAAAGCATCCTTCAATCATGCTGCCAAACATACCCTTGTAAAACTGACCATCCTACCAAACCTCGACTTTGGCGATGTCATTTACAAAATAGCCTCCAATACCCTACTCAACAAATTGGATGCAGTCCATCACAGTGCAATCTGTTTTGTCACCAAAGCCCCATATACTACCCACCATTGCGACCTGTACGCTCTCGTTGGCTGGCCCTCGCTTCATACTCATCGCCAAACCCACTGGCTCCATGTCATCTACAAGACCCTGCTAGGTAAAGTCCCCCCTTATCTCAGCTCGCTGGTCACCATAGCATCTCCCACCTGGAGCACACGCTCCAGCAGGTATATCTCTCTAGTCACCCCCAAAACCAATTCTTTCTTTGGCCACCTCTGTCACGAACCGGCTCAAAGCCCGTAACAAAGGGAGACAACGTGGAGATAAGGATTAGCAAAATATATATTTATTAACTAAAGCAACTAAGTATAATATACACTGATGTGTGTAATCATTAATCAGTAGTGTAAGTGAGTCTTTTGCATGCATGAATGTGATAATGCAGGGTGTTGAAAGGTGCCAACACAAACAAACAAAATGCCACCAAGAACCACAACAGAATCCATAAAGGTGTCTGCATGGAGAGAGTCTCTTCCATGAATGTGGAAGAGGTCTATTTATCCTGGGAGACACCTGGCCCAGGTGTTTCCCATGTAGCTGACGACCCTCTCAACTCCGCCCACCGGCATCCTAATAAGGAAACAAGAACAAAGACAGAATATGGCAGACAGTGGGAGGGTCGTCACATTCCCCTCCATAAAACCGGGGACCAACATACCAGCCTCTGCGTCCCAAATTGACACAGGCCTCTGCGTCCCAAATTGACACAGGCCTCTGCGTCCCAAATTGACACAGGCCTCTGCGTCCCAAATTGACACAGGCCTCTGCGTCCCAAATTGACACAGGCCTCTGCGTCCCAAATTGACACAGGCCTCTGCGTCCCAAATTGACACAGGCCTCTGCGTCCCAAATTGACACAGGCCTCTGCGTCCCAAATTGACACAGGCCTCTGCGTCCCAAATTGGTGAGGGGTTATGTGTTCACACCTCCACCTGCCCCAACCAACCTCCTCCTCCTCAGACCTCAGCAACCTTTGCGGATAGGAAGCAATATTTAAGAGGAAAGAAGAACACAAGACCAGGAGGGAACATACAGGAAAGATAGAACATGACAAAAAAGACCAACAGCTACAAACTCCAACGAAAAGAACATCAGGGTCCTTCTTAATTTTTACAACTCCCAACGATTCATAGTCACTTCCAACGATTCATGGTCACTTCCAACGATTCATGGTCACTTCCAACGATTCATGGTCACTTCCAACGATTCATGGTCACTTCCAACGATTCATGGTCACTTCCAACGATTCATGGTCACTTCCAACGATTCATGGTCACTTCCAACGATTCATGGTCACTTCCAACGATTCATGGTCACTTCCAACGATTCATGGTCACTTCCAACGATTCATAGTCACTTCCAACGATTCATAGTCACTTCCAACGAAACAGAATTTCACTAATTTCAATCATTTAAGCTTGTAGTGTTCAGCGATCTTCAACAGCTGTTCTTAAGTACATAATTCTAACAGGTCCTCTGATGGAAAGCGAATGAACTTGTATACATGAGACACCATAGTCATAAGTAAGTAATCTTGCTCAACCCCTCTGCTGAGCACATCAGACCACAACCAGAGAAATGACAATCACCCTGAGCACCACAGAAGAGAGATGAGATACGGAGCTTCCCCAAAACCTACAATAACTCAACCCTAGTCTTCGTGCAGATTTGCGGTGGGTATTTACGCACTGTAGCCCGCTGACAAGGAAATAGAACTCCCCAGCATGCTGGCAAATTCCACCAAGCCACGGACGTGCCCCCGAGACAACTGCTCAGTCCAGACACCACACAAAAACAACAAACATTTAACCATGCCCAACATGTCCAAAATTGAAACACGTCGCTAAGCCTATCGGGAAAAAGGCTATAGCTCCGGGTAGCAAGTTCCACTACACTACACAAATCTCCTACCGAGGTACACAGCCGATTTACTCACCTCCTCAGACTGACTTCCCAACAGAGAGTAGAACAAGTTCAGGCTAGGCAAGGCCTGGAAACTAACCATTATACTCTCTCCAACGCAGCACACAAACCAAACAAAGGCAACCAATACTGGGCCGATCACACTCAAACACAATATTCAAACCAAACACGTACCTCCACGGTCTCCCAAACCAATAGTTCAAATATCCCGGATGAGCCCCCACTTGTCACGAACCGGCTCAAAGCCCGTAACAAAGGGAGACAACGTGGAGATAAGGATTAGCAAAATATATATTTATTAACTAAAGCAACTAAGTATAATATACACTGATGTGTGTAATCATTTATCAGTAGTGTAAGTGAGTGTTTTGCATGCATGAATGTGATAATGCAGGGTGTTGAAAGGTGCCAACGCAAACAAACAAAAGGCCACCAAGAACCACAACACAATCTACAAAAGTGTCTGCATGGAGAGAGTCTCTTCCATGAATGTGGAAGAGGTCTATTTATCCTGGGAGACACCTGGCCCAGGTGTTTCCCATGTAGCTGACGACCCTCTCAACTCCGCCCACCGGCATCCTAATAAGGAAACAAGAACAAAGACAGAATACGGCAGACAGTGGGAGGGTCGTCACAGCCTCTCCTTCCAGTTCTCTGCTGCCAATGACTGGAACGAACTACAAAAATCTCTGAAACTGGAAACACTTATCTCCCTCACTAGCTTTAAGCACCAACTGTCAGAGCAGCTCACAGATTACTGCACCTGTACATAGCCCACCTATAATTTAGCCCAAACAACTACCTCTTTCCCTACTGTATTTAATTAATTAATTAATTTCACTCCTTTGCACCCCATTATTTTTATTTCTACTTCGCACATTCATTCCATTGCAAATCTACCATTCCAGTGTTTTACTTGCTATATTGTATTTACTTTGCCACCATGGCCTTTTTTTGCCTTTACCTCCCTTAACTCACCTCATTTGCTCACATCGTATATAGACTTGTTTATACTGTATTATTGACTGCATGTTTGTTTTACTCCATGTGTAACTCTGTGTCGTTGTATGTGTCGAACTGCTTTGCTTTATCTTGGCCAGGTCGCAATTGTAAATGAGAACTTGTTCTCAACTTGCCTACCTGGTTAAATAAAGGTGAAATAAAATAAATAAAATAAATACTTACAGTTGTACCATTGGAAGACAAAGCTTGGACTGTAGCCTACAAAAGCCTATTCCTGCTTTTCCCGAGATCCATCAAACTCATTTGGTGTGTCATCATAGTGGTCTCTGACTCGTGATCAGACTCGCTCAGGTGGAACAAACTTAAATTTGCGCCTTTTTTCAATGCTGATTTGAATGTCATTGAGGAAACAGAAGTGTCAATGTTTTTAAAAGTAATCCTCAAAGTAATCATCAGGATTTTCAAGTATCAGTAATCTGATTTCAATATTACATTTAATCCGTTACTCCCAACCCTGATTCCACATCAAGTAACTCATGCAAGCAGTAAAATTTGATTTAGGAAAACAGATTAAAAATACACCTTATAGAACAGCGGGGACTGTGAAGAGACACAAACACAGGCACAGACACATGCATACACACGATAACATATGCACAGTACACACACGTACACATGGATTTTGTGTTGTAGATGTGTGCAGTGCATACAGTAAATGTTGGTTTGGTGTGAAATTGTTGGCCGATAACGTTACCAGTGGATGCAGTATAGTTAGCCTTGTCCCAGCCTTAATGGCCCATATGGCAGGTGCTTATTGTTTTACGAGGCAAGTTTATGTAGAAGAGAGCATGGGGTGTTTGAGGATAGTGTGTGTGGGGGTAGTGATGGATTCAGTCACGGATGTCTGGTTAGAGGGAGTTCCAGAGCTTTAGAGTAACTCTTGAGAAGGCCCTGATGCTGAAGCTGGGGTTGGGGGGGGGTGACAGTGGAGTTCACAGAGGACAGGGATGATGTGCTGCCAGGACTTAGTAGGGGTGAGGAGTCGGGCTGTAGAGTTTTGAAACATTTGAAGCGTATGGAGGGTCCTTGAGTTTTACTCCGGAGAGTAATGAGTTGCAATAGACCTGTCGGGAGGAGATGAATGCATGGACAGTTGATGACTCTCCTCTTTTCTTTGCATGTCAAATGGTCCAGCACCCTCGACAATTGCTTTCATTTTTTTATGGATAAGGCTTTTAATACAGGATAAAATCTTGCAATCTCACATGATTATGCAAAAGACAAGGCCATATTTATAAACAACATCCACAGCAGATAGTCAGTGTGCTGCTGTCGTTCAAACTGAGGTTTTAGGTTTGTGATACCACCTTCAGCCACATCATGTCCGATTCGTGTGTCACCGACTGGGTGCCCTTGATGTGCGTGCTCACAGGCGTCCAGCCTTGCCCATGTCTGCTGCAGCACTAGCCACAGCTATTTGGCAAGGTCATCCGACAGGCCCTGCACCTCGCCAAAATGAGGTTAATTTTGTGCGTGTTCTTGCTGTCCATGCGGTACTGTTCGTTCATGAGGTCATTCCATGAGCACTCCAGGTTCATCAGCCTGTGGTGGCCCACCAGCAACTCGGCCTACTCTATCATTAACAGAGTGTCTGCCACCATCTCAGGCATGGCACAGGAAGGGGAGGAGGAATATTAAAACACAAATATATTGTAACCAAACAGCAGGGCTCTCTAACCCTGTTCCTGAGTGTGGTAGCTCTCCAGGAACATGATTGAAGAGCCCTGGTGTAGAGCTTCATGTAAAATGCAATGCAAGCCAAAAATAATAGTTCCCAGTCAAGTGGTATCTTATGTTGTAACTGAGCATACCTGAACATATATTATTCCACAGCTGAGGCAAGCTGACTGTGTGGCATCCCAGCATATTTTACATCCTTTAGGTTTCAATGGTGTTGAGGCTTTGCCTCCAGTCCTTGCTGATGTCTGCCAGGGAGTTCTGGATGTCCTTCACGTCCCCCGTGGCATTGTGAAGCTGACTGAGGCCTGTACACAGAGACACAGAGACAGACAGACAACAGAGAGAGACTTCCAGCAGTGGACACAACTATCTCGTTGATTGACTCTTTGAGCAGGCCGGTGTTCAGGTCCATGAGTAAGTGTCTGGAGGGCTCTGTTCCCTGTCTGCGCTCCCCACTGGGACACTCTGGATCTTAGCTTTGACATCTAAAGGGAGAAGTATAGGGCCAATGAATGAGCAATTCAAATCAACAGGATTTTTGATTTGTATTTAGAATTAAACATTTGTTGTGCTTTGGAATCTCTCTCTCGCTGTGTCTCTCACCGTGAGATGTCAGTATGTCAGTTCTCTCCATCTCCCTCATCTCTACACTGGTGAGAAGAGAGGAGTGGAAGTGAGCCATCCTGTACCCCACCTAACTGGGACTGAATCACTGCCTGGCAAGTGGGGGCAGACAATTGTAAATGGTTTAGAAAGGGCTTTATATGACTGCAGCCGATGTAAAAGCTAAAAACATTATCTTCTACTTCTCCTTCTACTAAAACATCAGATCTAACTGGGGGATCTTTATTAAATCATGGGATTTATGTCAGTTGCGAAGTCTTAGCAGGTGAAAGATTCCTTTACTGATGATTGTGCTCACAATGGCACCATACACACTCTTCTTCTTCTTGGCATTCGCACATGTGTTTGTGCATGCCGCCACCTACGGTGCGGGAGTGTATGCCCAATCACGTTACATGTGTGATACACAAGTAAAAAGTAAGGGGCAAGGGAAATAAATTGCACCACCAACTATGAGGGGTTGTGTCAACATGTATGCTAGCTTGTGGTTCGTAGGAAATGACCGATCAGAGGAGAGAGTGTGTGTATGCCAAAAGGCTAGCAGGGGCAGATGAGAGACGGGCATTTGTTTTGTAATGTTCCATCAACGAGTTGGTTATTTATTAGCTATAATAAAAAACAACCTTTCTAAATGCAAAGTGGTAATCGGATGTCTTATTCAAACTCAGCTTGCAAGATTATCATGATGTTTGCCTTTACTTGTACCAATTTCCGTCTCTGTACAAAGGCATGGTCTTCAAGCTATGGAAGATGCCAAAAGATGTAATAATAATAATTGATTGGGACCTACATGGTACTTTCTAGACTCTCAAAGCTCTTTACAGTGTACGGGGAAACTCTTAAACCCCTCACTAGTGTATACACCCTTATTTTTTAAGTATATTTTACCTTTATTTTACTAGGCAAGTCATTTAAGAACAAATTCTTATTTTCAATGATGGCCTAGGAACAGTGGGTCAACTGCCTGTTCAGGGGCAGAAGGACAGATTTGTACCTTGTCAGCTCAGGGATTTGAACTTGCAACCTTTTGGTTACTAGTCCAAAACTCTAACCACTAGGCTACCCTGCCGCAACTAGAGAAATTGTGATTCCATAGCTAGGCCTGACAGTGAGGACTTGAAGAAGAGCAGAATAAACAACATAATTTGCAATAAGTGCCATGGGATCTTTGGTGACCACAATTTCTATGCCCTCAAAGGCCCACCCATGGCTACACCCTTGCCCAGTCATGTGAAATCCATAGATTAGGGCCTAATGAATGTATTCAAATTGCCTGATTTCCTTATATGAACTGTAACTAAGTAAAATCTTTGAAATTGTTACATGTTGCGTTTATATTTCTGTTCAGTACAATTTAGGCAGAGCTTTATGGCGCCGAGCTTTAGACCACTCCATACATGTGTTGTTGTTGACAGTATTGAAAATCATACTGTCAGTATTTCAAAAACATCCCAGTTTACAGTATACCGCCCAAGCCTCTTTAATCCCACACCATTGACTAGAATAGTTAATGCTGCACTTCGAAGTCGTCACAGGGGATGTGGACTGAATAACTACGAATGGCTGGAGCCCTACCCTCCTCTCAGTCTTCAGCCTTTCAGAATGATGCCACAATCATCCAGAGTTATTCAAGGTAGGTCCAACATTTTTTCTATTTGCTTGTGAAAGTGCTCCTAAAGCACGTCTTGTCCACGCTCTCCACTGTCTAACAGCCAGTATGGAATTTGAGACATGCCCACCTGTCTTGCAATGAGGTAGAAATGGCTCTATAGGGACAGCTAATTACAACCCGGAAGAGGGAAGGGGTAGAAGGGCTGCCGAGGTTGGCTTAATTAGTATTCATACCCACTTCCCAGTGGTACTGTTGTCCTGACTAAGCCAGACAGAGATGTACACACTGGACCTGTAGCCACGCTGTGAATAGTGAGCAGCTGGGTCAACCAGTTTGCTAAATGTTGGTACACCTGTCATACCACAATATGTGCTCCTTGGGCGTTTCACAGACAATTTTAGGTTTGGGTTTGCTTCAAAGTTTAACTATAATGTATTTAATTGAATTGAATTTAACCTCACACCATACACCTAGATTCAGTGGCGGTGCGAGGGTAAAATCACTGGGGAAGTCAGTTACAATCTATGTATTGTGATGATTGCGTAGTTTGCTCTATAACCTGTTCGTTCATATGCCAAATGCTTGCTGGCTTCCCAAGCATTCAATGCCATGGCTGGCATTGGGGCACAGTTTTGCTTCCTATGATGCTTTCTCCTGTGAGATACAGTCTACCTCTCGCAAATTGAAGTAAAATTATTAAAAAACAGAAAGACGAATTATAAAATATTTTGGGGAAGCCTGGCTTTCTTTGGCACCCATGAATACACGACACTGGCTAGATTATGTGACAGTCATTGGTGCAACTTGGTCCCCTTCAGTGGCGGTCAGTACTATTTAAGATGAGGACCGATGATTTTCTTTTTTTCATGAGTATGGCCTTTCTGTTGTAGCATATTTGATGACTGTCATTCATATTTCATTCACCCAGTTCAATGTAACAGCGATAGGTTTAGGCTACTACATGATATCGCATTTTCCCTATACCCATCATGAGGTTGCTACAACCAAGCCTATGAATGAAAGTTTACAACGTCGGTGCACACAGGTCGAGAGAAACATTTGAGGTGACAGACAGTGACATATTGTAGGCCAATATTGTAAATACACTGCTCAAAAAAAGAAAGGGAACACTAAAATAACACATCCTAGATCTGAATGAATGAAATATTCTAATTAAATACTTTTTTCTTTACATAGTTGAATGTGCTGACAACAAAATCACACAAAATTGATCAATGGAAATCAAATGTATCAACCCATGGAGGTCTGGATTTGCAGTCACACTCAAAAGTAAAGTGGAAAACCACACTACAGGCTGAACCAACTTTGATGTAATGTCCTTAAAACAAGTCAAAATGAGGCTCAGTAGTGTGTGTGGCCTCCACCTGCCTGTATGACCTCCCTACAACGCCTGGGCATGCTCCTGATGAGGTGGCGGATGGTCTCCTGAGGGATCTCCTCCCAGACCTGGACTAAAGCATCCACCAACTCCTGGACAGTCTGTGGTGCAACGTGGCGTTGGTGGATGGAGCGAGACATGATGTCCCAGATGTGCTCAATTGGATTCAGGTCTGGGGAACGTGCGGGCCACTCCATAGCATCAATGCCTTCCTCTTGCAGGAACTGCTGACACACTCCAGCCACATGAGGTCTAGCATTGTCTTGCATTAGGAGGTACCCAGGGCCAAGAGCACCAGCATATGATCTCACAAGGGTTCTTAGGATCTCATCTCGGTACCTAATGTCAGTCAGGCTACCTCTGGCGAGCACATGGAGGGCTGTGCGGCCCCCCAAAGAAATGCCACCCCACACCATGACTGAACCGCCGCCAAATCGGTCATGCTGGAGGATGTTTCAGGCAGCAGAACGTTCTCCACGGCGTCTCCAGACTATCACGTCTGTCACATGTGCTCAGTGTGAACCTGCTTTCATCTGTGAAGAGCACAGGGTGCCTGTGGCGAATTTGCCAATCTTGGTGTTCTCTGCACGGTGTTGGGCTGTAAGCACAACCCCCACTTGTGGACGTCGGGCCCTCATACCACCCTCATGGAGTCTGTTTCTGACCGTTTGAGCAGACACATGCACATTTGTGGCCTGCTGGAGGTCATTTTGCAGGGCTCTGGCAGTGCTCGTCCTGCTCCTCCTTGCACAAAGGCGGAGGTAGCGGTCCTGCTGCTAGGCTGTTACCCTCCAACGGCCTCTTCCACGTGTCCTGATGTACTGGCCTGTCTCCTGGTAGCCCCTCCATGCTCTGGACACTACGCTGACAGACACAGCAGACCTTCTTGCCACAGCTCGCATTGATGTGTCATCCTGGATGAGCTGCACTACCTGAGCCACTTGTGTGGGTTGTAGACTCCGTCTCACGCTACCACTAGAGTGAAAGCACCGCCAGCATTCAAAAGTGACCAAAAAAATCAGCCAGGAAGCATAGGAACTGAGAAGTGGTCTGTGGTTATCACCTGCAGAACCACTCTTTTATTGGGGGTGTCTTGCTAATTGCCTATAATTTCCACCTGTTGTCTATTCCATTTGCACAACAGCATGTGAAATGTATTGTCAATCAGTGTTGCTTCCTAAGTGGACAGTTTGATTTCACAGAAGTGTGATTGACTTGGAGTTACATTGTGTTGTTTAAGTGTTCCCTTTATTTTTTTGAGCAGTGTAAGAATTTGTTCTTTAATGACTTGCCTCGTTAAATAAATGTTAAATAAAAAAATAAAAATATTAAATACTGCCTTGCACACTCTTGCCTGCACACTCTAGCTGATATAGGGTGTAATCATTAGTACAGTTGCAAATGAGAGTGTCTATTGGACAAATTCAGGAATGTTTATCGTTGTTTTGTTCCATTTAAAAAAAGTTTTTCAGTAGAATTGGCGGAAGGAATACACCCCTGATCACGCGTAAACACAGTTCACTTTCATAACAGCCACGTTGTATTCTTTCTCACATCTATGCATTCTCCTCCTCTCATCTTTTCCCTTTGTCACTTGTGAACGTCAATGCAAAACACATCAGCTATGTGACCCGGCAAAAAAGCTTTACAAACCATATCATAGCTACTACACACAGCGTACATCATTGTCACTATATTAGCTAAAGTAACGTTAGAGTCAACATAGCTAATAGAACTAACGCGTTAGTAAACCTGTAACAATCATGCAGTAACGTTACAGTATACAGTCAGTAAGCAGTTTAGCACTTACACCAGAGGTCCCCAGTGGCAATACATTTGTAAAACCAAAAGCTTATCTGATTTGGAAGAGTTCCAGTGTTGTGTTGGATAGTCCTAGCCATAGCCAGCTAGCTAACATAGCATCTATCTCTCTAGCTTTCTCTTGCTTCTCCTTCATTTGGGAAGAAATTAATTTGTTAAAAACTGTTCTACTACTGTCTTTCTCTCTCTTTGAGACAACAATAGAGGCTTGTGAAAGTATTCACCCCTTGGCATTTTTTCTATTTTGTTGCCTTACAACCTGGAATTAAAATATAATTTTTGGGGGTCAAGGTATTGAAGTTCTGTAGGATTGCGGTCAGGGCTTTGTGATGGGCACTTCAATACCAATTTGTAAGTCGCTCTGGATAAGAGCGTCTGCTAAATGACTTAAATGTAAATGTAAATGTGGGTGCTCTGGGTGTAGTGGGTGCAAAGTCAGGCGCAGGAAGCAGAGAGTTCAGGGGAGTGCTATTTAATGCACTAACGGCGCAACATAAGCCAGCCCACAAAACACAGGGTGCATACAAGCCAAATGCCCCAAACACGGGGATTTAAACTGTCTAGCAAAACCCCACGAAATGGGGAAACATGTAAACCTAATTAGTGCGCCACCCGAACAGGAAGGAGAGCCACCTTCGGTAGGTGTCGTGACATCTAGGCCTTACACTCATTCAGTTTAGTTGTATGATTATTGTCAGTTAAGAAAACGGTGCCTCTCTTTTAGATCTGCCACCCCCAGCAGTTCAGCTGCAGTCATAGTCCTCTGTTGTGGTATTTAATTTACCGGCTGCACCAGTTCCTACTACACTGGCCGTGAACATTCTGACTTATTACATACACATATTGTAACAGCATTCTTCCTCATCTTCTGAGGAGGAGTAGCGAGAAGGATCGGAGGACCAATGCGCAGGGTGGTAAGTGTCCATAATGTTTATTTTAAGACATAAACTGAACACTATGAAATACAAAACAATAAACGTGAACATGAATGAAAATCGAAACAGTACCGTGTGGCAACAAACACTCACACGGAAACAAAAACCCACAACTCAACAGTGAAACCCAGGCTACCTAAGTATGATTCTAAATCAGAGACAACTAACGACACCTGCCTCTGATTGAGAACCATACCAGGCTGAACTCAAAACCCCAACATAGAAAAACGCACATAGACTGCCCACCCCAACTCAAGCCCTGACCATACTAAATAAAGACAAAACAAAGGAAATAAAGGTCAGAACGTGACACATACACTCATCTGGAGCTGAAACAGGAAACAAACAGCCCTCACATTATGTACAGGGTTCCCAGGAGTGGCAGGCTAACTTGTTTATTGTCCTGCAAAACAAGTATTTTTTACGTAACATAGCCATACCCTGGCTACCCATCCACATCGCTCAGGCCAAACTGACGTTTGTTCTCCACAATGAATGTATGTAGCGATTCAAATTCAAGGTGAGTCATCAGGCAAACAAGGCCAAGTAATGGAGAGAGAGATGACCTGGAGGGAGTTCAAGACCTCAGTTTTTTATGAAACAGCAAAGCAGAGATGGGTGGCTAACAAGAAAAAATAAAACACATACACATTCGTATGTAAATATGTAAATATATTGTCATCACTTGTTTATTTGATATGTATGCTCCATTGTATTTCAGGATTGGATAAATTTCGGCCTACAGATTGTGTTATCCATTTCCCACAACGGACATGTGCAGTTGGGCTTACTCACAGTTGGTGGAGAGGACATGGTTAGCAGAGATGGCTGACAAGGAAAAATAAAATACAATGTGCACACACACATTCTTTCTCTCTCTCCTACACACGTACACAATAGTCTGTGTGATTTTGTCTGAGTTATAAAACATGACTCTCATACAAGCCACCAATATAAATACATTGTAATAACTTGTTTATTTTATTGTTGTTATTATTAATGTTTTTTGCTCCATTTTATTTGAGGAAAATATCTGCCAAAAAGTAAATTTTTTAGTACAGTTAAAGCAATGTCTTTGGTTTATTGGATATTTCTCCGAATACAATGTGTCACCAATAGGAAGTGGGCAGACCTGCAACCCTTGGAGTGTGTGCAGGTTTTGTCATCTGGAGTTGAAAAATAGAGAGATGGGGAAGAAGAGCACAGTTTAAAGCTTTATCATTAATAACTGACACAATTCTATAATGAATACATATTCAAATAATAATACATAATAGAGTGACTAATAGTATTGTGATTGTTTACTCTTTTATTTACTCAACGAGTAGTGCCCCAAGGAGGGATCGATCCGTGTCTCAAAAGCAGCAGAAAAGGTCAAATAAGGTCACCACATTTCCGTTACGGTTATACACGTCTGGCTCCCGCAGGCCGTCGAGTTGTTTATATTCTGAACTGTGACATGGCCTTTAATTTTTCCATTTTCAGAACATACTCAGCTGTGAAGTATTCCAACCTAATGGCTGTGATATTTTCCCAGTTACAACTGTGATATGGGCATTCAAAAGTACCTTTAGTAGCCATTTGTTTACATGCTCATGTTACTGGTAGGATGTGAACCCCCAGTCTCCCGCTCCTTAAACATTATTTCGACTCCAAAACTATTTAGTCTTTGGCCAAGGGTGGTTTTAAGTAGCAGGCAGGGCTACTTCATCACTAGAGTGTTTTAACTCACCTCTGCTACACTTAAAATGTGGCCTAAATGACTGCTGTGTTTTCATGTTCTCATTGCAGTATCCTGCGTGTTACTGTCAAACCTTTTGGATTTCAGGAGATCCATGGTCAGAAGTATAGACAATAAATATAAAAGGCGATGACTTTGTAGATTAAAGCAGGCGCGACACTTTTAGAAGTTGGGGGGACAGGCCTCCCGAATGGCGCAGTGGTCTAAGGCACTGCATCGCAGAGCCACTAGAGATCCTGATTCAAGTCCAGGCTCTTTTGCAGCCGGCCGCAACCGGGAGACCCATGGGGCGGTGCACAATTGGCCCAGTGTTGTTCGGGTTAGGAGAGGGTTTGGCCGGCAGGGATGTCCTTGTCCCATTGCGCTCTAGCAACTCCTGTGGCGGGCCGGGCGCATGCATGCTGACACGGTCGCCAGCAGCTAGGAATTGCCTAAATGGTTATCTCCCTTGACGTGGGCATGTTTTCAATACAGAATCCTTTAGTCGTACTGTATTCCATATATGGCATCCAGACCTTATAAAATTTGCCCAGTATACCCTCAAACTTGTAATAAATCAAATCTAGTGATACATAACTTGAAATTGTGGGAGGATAACCAACCTTCTAACGAATGGCAATGCATTTCTTAGCCGCTATAAATGCTTGGTTACACACTTTCTCCAGAGAAGAGAGAATCTGTAGACATGTTGAGATAAAAGAACATACTCTTTCCCAGAATTCAGCCAGTGTTCACAAGAGCATAACATATGCAAATATGTCCCCTTTTGTATTTTATACCTCCAGCAGAGGAATGACATTTGAGAGCATGTAAATTCAGTTTCACTGGCATATAGTACGTTCTATGAAGGGTCTTAAACTACAGTAAATTGTGTCTGAGGTTATATGAACATGACTGGGCATTCTAACATACATGTATCTGTAGCCATTAATCATCAATAATGTCTCCCAAATCTTCCTCACATTTTTGTTTTACATGGTTTGTGTCATTGGGAAAAGCCTCCATCAACCCTTGATACAGTTTGTAAATCAACGTTGGAGGTTTGTCAGACTGCCTTAAAATAGCATATGGCATCTCTCTTTTCCAGAGAGAATAAAGTGTTGCATCTTCAAAAATGTTGTATCTGCGTCTTAGCTCCGTAACAGACTGGTCTTCCCTGGCTACCTGACCCTGCTGAGACCCCTGTCACCATCTGATCCTCCTAAGATGAGGCATGACAAAGAATTACCATGGTGTACATTTATACATTATGTTATCCAAGAATAGAATCAATGGTTCAATAATTGAAATTACCATTATTCCCAGATCCCAGACTGGAGCTTTAAACTTAAGCTGCTGTCCTGCAGCTACTGTAGGTCCACCCATAAATTCAAAGAACTTGTATCATTCACTGATATTGTTATCATACATTTGAAGTTGGAAGGTTACATACACTTAGGTTGGAGTCATTCAAACTCGTTTTTCAACCACTCCGCAAATTTCTTGTTAACAAACTATAGTTTTGGCAAGTCGGTTAGGACATCTACTTTGTGCATGGCACAAGTAATTTTTCCAACAATTGTTTACAGACAGATTATTTTGCTTATGATTCACTGTATCACAACTCCAGTGGGTCAGAAGTTTACATACACTACGCTGACTGTGCATTTAAACAGCTTGGACAATTCCAGAAAATTATGTCTTGAATTTAGAAGCTTCTGTTAGGCTAAATTACATAATTTGAGTCAATTGGAGGTGTACCTGTGGATGCATTTCAAGGCCTACCTTCAAACTCAGTGCCTCTTTGCTTGAAATCATTGGAAAATCAAAAGTCAGGAAGTTTAAGCTTGATCGCAAATGGGCCTTCGAAATGGACAACGACCCCAAGCATACTTCCAAAGGTGTGGCAAAATGGCTTAAGGACAACAAAGTCAAGGTATTGAAGTGGCCATCACAAAGCCCTGACCGCAATCCTACAGAACATTTGTAGGCAGAACTGAAAAAGTGTGTGTGAGCAAGGAGGCCTACAAGCCTGACTCACTTACACCAGCTCTGTTAGGAATGGGCCAAAATTCACCCAAGTTATTGTGGGTAGCTTGTGGAAGGCTTCCCGAAATGTTTGAACCAAGTTAAACAATTTAACCTCTTGCGCCTACCTGACACGCAGGCGTCCCATCTAGACATCTGGAAATGCAAATGCGCTACGCTAAATGCTAATAGTACTAGTTAAAACTCAAACGTTCATTAAAATACACATGCAGGGTATTGAATTAAAGCTACACTCGTTGTGAATCCAGGCAACAAGTCAGATTTTTAAAATGCTTTCGGCGAAAGCATGAGAAGCTATTATCTGATAGCATGTAACACCCCAAAAGACCCGCAGGGGACGTAAACAAAATAATTAGCATAGTCGGCGCTACACAAACCGCACAAATAAAATATAAAACATTCATTACCTTTGACCATCTTTGTTGGCACTCCTAGATGTCCCATAATCACTATTGGGTCTTTTTTTCGATTAAATCGGTCCATATATAGCCTAGATATCGATCTATGAAGACTGTGTGATAAACAAAAAAAATAGCATCTTATAACGTAACGTCATTTTTTTAAATTAAAAAAGTCGACGACAAATGTCCGGGTAAATCTCAACCAAAATATCCGGTCCGAGACCTGAAGAAATGCGCTGTCTCTTCTTCGTTTGACCAAGAAACAAAGCCTAGGCAAATGACAAGACTGTTGACATCGTGTGGAAGCTGTAGGAATTGCAATCTCGGCTCCAGGTAATTTGCTTTCCCATAGACAATACATGCAAGGGGCGCATTGATATATTTTCCAATTTTCAGTGATCAGATTTTCCTGCGCTTTTCGATGAAACACACGTTCTGTTATAGTCACAGCCGTGATTTAACCAGTTTTATAAACGTCTGAGTGTTTTCTATCCACACACACTAATCATATGCATATACTATATTCCTGGCTTGAGCAGCAGGGCGCTGAAATGTTGCGCGATTTTTAACAGAATGTTCGAAAAAGTAGGGCGTAGGAGTAACAGGTTAAAGGCAATGTTACCAAATAATCAATCAAATGTATTTTTTAAGCCCTTCTTACATCAGCTGATGTCACAAAGTGCTATACAGAAACCCAGCCTAAACAGCAAGCAATACAGTTGTTGAAGGCGGTGGCTAGGAAAAGCTCCCTAGAAAGGCCAGAACCCAGGATGAAACCTAGAGAGGAACCAGGCTATGAGGATTGGCCAGTCCACTTTTGGCTGTTCCGGGTGGAGATTATTACAGAACATGGCCAAGATGTTCAAATGTTCATAGATGACCAGCAGGGTCAAATAATAATAATCACAGTGGTTGTCGAGGGTGCAACAGGCCAGCACCTCAGGAGTAAATGTCATTTGGCTTTTCATAGTCGATCATTCAGAGTATCTCTACCCCTACTGCTGTCTCTAGCGAGTTGAAAATAGCAGGTCTGGGACAGGTAGCACATCCGGTGAACAGGACAGGGTTCCATAGCCGCAGGCAGAACAGTTGAAACTGGAGCAGCAGCACGACCAGGTGGACTGGGGACAGCAAGGAGTCATCAGGCCAGGTAGTCCTGAGGCATGGTCCTAGGGTTCACGTCCTCAGAGAGAGAAAGAACAAAAGAAAGAGAGAGAAAGAGAGAAAAAAAGAGTGAATTAGAGAGAGCATACTTAAATTCAAACAGGACACCGGATAAGACAGGAGAAATACTCCAGATATAACAGACTGACCCTAGCCCCCGACACATAAACTGCTGCAGCATAAATACTGGAGGCTGAGACAAGAGGGGTCGGGAGACATTACCCCCAGACAGGGCCAAACAGGCAGGATATAACCAATTGAGTGTATGTAAACTTCTGACCCACTGGAAATGTGATGAAATAAATAAAAGCTTAAATAAATCATTCTCTCTACTATTATTCGGACATTTCACGTTCCTGAAATAGCCACCTCACATCACTATCTGACAGATGGATAGAGGCTAGGCCTGACCTGGCTGTGGCAGCTACTAGCTAGACTAGCTAATTAACTCAATCGAGAGGGGATGAAACATTAGCTAATGTTACATGTCAGTTACAATACTAGCTCAGCTCTGCGAATAAACACTAGTTTTGTTTTTTCTTTCTGTTAAGTTAAACAGCAGTTATGAACTTTCCCGTGCTGGTCCAGCCAGTCTTCCAGAAGTTTGCCTTCACACAGCCTGTCAGCCCACGTGGTCTGAAATCCAGCAGGCTGAACACCCCAAACAGCCTACCCGACCTCTCGGAGGAATCTGCATGGTCCTAAAGCACTCCTTTGCCGTTTTTTTGCAATGATAAAACTGGGGGGGACAAAAATACAATTTCAGAATGTGGGGGGGACATGACGCCCACGTCCCCAGTGAAAGTTGCACCACTGGATTAAAGGTTTGTAAAATAGCTAGCGGAACCCCTCGACAACATTCACTCGACAACATTCCCTCGACAACATTCCCCTCGACAACATTCTGAAATTCAAAAATATTTTGGGGAAATATGTAACTTTCACACATTAACAAGTCCAATATAGTAAATGAAAAATAAACGTCTTGTTAATCTACCCATCGCGTCCGGCTTTACAGCGAAAGCACAACATATGAATATGTTAGGTCAGAGCCAAGTAAAAAAAAACACACAGCCATTTTCCCAGCCAAATATAGGAGTCACAAAAAGCAGAAATATAGATAAAATTAATCACTTACCTTTGATGATCTTCATCAGAAGACACTCATAGGACATCATGTTACACAATACATGTTTGTTTTGTTTTGATAATGTGCATATTTATATCCAAAAATCTCAGTTTACATTGGCGCGTTACGTGCAGTAATGTTTTGATTCAAAAACATCTGGTGATTTTGCAGAAATACTCCTAATAAACATTGATAAAAGATACAAGTGTTATTCATAGAATTAAAGATAGACTTCTCCTTAATTTCAACCGCTGTGTCAGATTTCAAAAAAACTTTACGGAAAAAGCATAATCTGAGTACGGCGCTCAGAGCCCAATCCAGCCAAAGAAATATCCGCCATGTTGGAGTCAACAGAAGTTAGAAATATCATTATAAATATTAACTTACCTTTGATCTTCATCAGAATGCACTGCCAGGAATCCCAGTTCGACAATAAATGACTGATTTGTTCCATAAAGTCCATCATTTATGTCCAAATAGCCACTTGTTGTTAGCGTGTTCAGTAATCCATCTTCATGAGGCACGAGCACTACGTCTAAAGTTCAGTTACAGGTCAGTTACAAGTCGTAGAAACATTTCAAACAATGTATGGAATCAATCTTTAGGATGTTTTTAACATAAATCATCAATAAGGTTCCAACCGGAGAATTCCATTGTCTGTAGAAAAGCACTGGAACGATAGCTAACTCTGTCGGGACCGCACGTCACGAGCCTGAGACACTCTGCAAGACATACATCTCTCTCTGCATACATCTCTCTCTGTGTCAGATTTGGTGTTTTTATCACAAAATGTATGATTATTCCAGATTTGATGAGAAGATCCAGGGCCATGCACATAGCTTTTGGGTGGCATGTGCTCCAAAAAATAATGGCACCCCAAAAACAGAATTTCTTGCACTGTGGTCAGACTGAGAAATTATTACATAAAAAGGGGGAAAGCAGCACAATCTTACAATCTGTTGAGTAAAGTATTTTGAAATTGAATAAATTCTGTACTTATTAACAATAACCAACACAATTCCAGTCAAATTATAAGATTGTAAGTACTGTAGCCTACCATTAATATATCCAACTCCAAATGTGTCATGTATTGTCATATTATGTCTTGTTCCTGTTCTTTTTCTTCACTCAGTCTCCCTCTGCTGGTCGTATTAGGTTACATTCTCTTCCTTTCCTTCCCCCAGCTGTCCCTCATCTTCTCTAACTACCTCGTTCACCCTTTTCCCACCTGTTCCCTTTTTCCCTCTGATTAGGTCTCCATTTCTCTCTCTGTTCCTGCTTCTGTTTTTGTCAGATTCTCGTTTGAGTTTCTCATGCCAGAACCAAACTATCGTCTTGTTTGCTTCACCCTTGTCCCGTCCTGTCGGAATCTACCTGTTCTTCTGATGCTACATGTGATCAGGTACCTCTGTCCTCTACGACCCGCGCCTACCCAGAGATACCAGCAGTCTGTCGCCGCTCACCCAGCTATTATCCTCGGCTGCTAAGAAGGGGACTCTAACCCAGCTATTCTCCTCTGCTGCAAGAAGGGGACTCTTCTGTAATATTCAGAGGGACTTTATTATTCTTTTTTCGCCCTCTCTGCGGGTTGTCTATTTTGCCATTTTTATACATCTGAAGAGGATCTATGTCTTCCCTGTGATTTGACATTAAAAGACTCTGTATCTGTTAAACCGCTTTTGGGTCCTCACTCACGTGCATAACAAAATGTTGCCTGTCATTACATCCATAAAGAAAATGCATTTTAAAAATGCAAGATATGCAACATATATAAAGAGTTTTACACCTGCATTTGGAGCTGAAAGCCATTCAAATTAGCAGCCAATATCACGGAGGTATACATAGCTAAATCACACAACCATAAGGCCTACTTGTAGCAGAGGTTGCAGGATCGGATGGAACGCACATTGTCTGCACCACGCCATCACGTTGGAGGACAGCCTGCCTGCCGAGTGCTTGTTGACAGCTGGGTTACCCTTTTCTTCTTCACAAATATCATAATAAATCCACCAGAATATGTTACATCTGCATCCCATAATATTGAAGACAGTGCAATGTTAAAGCTGCTTATCTTTAGACATTATAGCCAGTAGGGTAGCCTAGTGGTTAGTGCATTGGGCTAGTAACCAGAAGGTTGCTAGCCCAATGTCATTCTGCCTGTTCCTAGGCCGTCATTGAAAATAATAATTTGTTCTTAACTGACTTGCTTAGTTAAATAAAGGTAAAATATGAAATATGAAAATGATCAATGAAATCGTCAGGTAAGCATATTTTTCTGGCAATCATGAGTCAGTAGTAAATTGTTAAACGGTATTTTATATGGATGATAAACATAGGCATAATCTGTTTATGCCAGGCAAAACTGGAGGAAATGAATCTAGTTCTATCTGGTCACTAATCTGGATATGTGTGCCAGCCTTTTCTCGCCGATGCTAGTCATTGACATTGACCAACAATCAAGATGCGCGGCACAACTTTTTGGTTCTAAAGCATAAATTAGTATTTAATGACTACTTGCTGGCTGTTCAGAAAAGAAAATGCGTAGCAAAAAAAAATTGTCTGTGAAATTATACCACCACCGGAAAAGGCATTTTGGAGACTGGAAGGGCAAAGGGGAATGTGCTCTGCCCTATCTATGCATGTACCTGAGAAGATTCAATATTTGAAGGTTTGTTTTAAATAACAACTGCCATGAGAACTGTAACAACACAAAAACACATTCAGTTTGTGCATATACAGTACCAGTCAAAAGTTTGGACACACCTACTAGTTCAAAAGTTTCTCTTTATTTATACTATTTAAAACACTGTAGAATAATAGTGAAGACATAAAAACTATGAAAGAACATGTATGGAATCATGTAGTAACCCAAAAAGTTTGAAACAAATAAAACACTTTTTGATATTCTTCAAATAGCCACCCTTTGCCTTGATGACAGCTTTGCACCCTCTTGGAATTCTCAACCAGCTTCACCTGGAATGCTTTTCCAACAGTCTTGAAAGAGTTCCCACACATGATGAGCACTTGTTGGATGCTTTTCCTTCACTCTCTGGTCCAACTCATCCCTAACCATCTCAATTGGGTTCAATTTCTAGAAACTAGAAACTAGGCAGAAATAAGACAAATAAGTCATTGTGAATAGGAACACATACATCCATTAAGAGGAATAATGTTCCACTGTTTAAAAATGCTAACGCAACTCTATATTGCCGAGGCTGGCTTAGCATGGCTATATTGTGCTTTCCTCATTGAAAGTATATTATAGCAATGAGCAATGGTAAATACCGTCAAACGGTAAATACTGCCAAAACATGAATAGATTGAATGCGAGAGAGGAATGTGTCTGTGTTTAAAAACTTTGCTCAATCTCTCTTCCACCCAGCTAGCATGTTTTGAATTTGCCTTAAACATTATTTTTTATGGAAACAGTAGAGACAGTAGGGTAGCCAACGGGGAAATTACTTGAATCTCCCCATTTCACTTGTCTGCATCACTTATTTGTCTCTTGCTGTTGCTATGAAGCATCTTATCGAGCATTTCAGACATTTCAATTATTACCATTTTAACTGCTTTTCAAAACAACATTGTTTCGTGGGCATAATCTTTTTTTGGTGCTTTTTCTGTATTGGCGCAAGAATGACAATTGAAGTCTCATTCACCTTCACATCTTTATCCTCAGTTTGATACATCCATACACTCGTCGTGCAGTGTTGATACTGTCCTCTCTCACCTACCTTAAGTGGGTACTTTTAATTTCTTCATAGAGTTCTGGCGATATATTGTTGTTATACATGCTTACTTCAGAATACTGACAAATTCAGGGTTTAATGACTTCACAAAATAGATTTTCACACTCGTGAAGTGAACTCAACCAAGCTGTTCTAAGATGGCATGCTTTCACTTTCACCAACGTTGCCAGAACGTGCTGAAACAAACTTTTCAGCACCAGCATAGTCAGGTTTGTGTTGGCATGATAGTATAAAGATGGTAAATATATCTACAGCTAGGACCAAGTTTAATCTGTCACTGAGGGCATGCTGCAATACATTTGTAAAGTGTGAATTCCATGCTCCATTACATATGCAAGTACAATTCCCACTGGTATAACATATTTGATAAGGAACAGGAATAACACGTGTTTAATGCGTTTCGATACGAGTGAGTAGGCTGGGTTTGAGAACAAACCAAAGATTTGCAATACTACAACCTTAACAGTTCTGTATGTTATATGCTATTCAATTATTTATTTTGTTTGAATATGACTGTCAAATTTAATCAAATTGTCAAATACCCCCAATGCAACAGCACTCTCGACTCTAAATCATTGAATAGGATTGGTATTCTCCTTAGTTTCTCCCAACTGTACCCTATTTTCTCTACAACTATAGCTGGATCTCTTGTCATGTGTCCTCCTCTCTACATTTTCCTCCTCTGTCTCTGCTGCTAAAACCACTTTCTACCACTCTAAATTTCAAGCATCTGCCTCTAACCCTAGGAAGCTCTTTGCCACCTTCTCCTCCCTCCTGAATCCTCCTCCCCCTCCCCCCCCTCCTCCCTCTCTGCAGATGACTTCGTCAACCATTTTGAAAAGAAGGTCGACGACATCCGATCCTCGTTTGCTAAGTCAAACGACACTGCTGGTTCTGCTCACACTGCCCTACCCTGTGCTCTGACCTCTTTCTCCCCTCTCTCTCCAGATGAAATCTCGCGTCTTGTGACGGCCGGCCGCCCAACAACCTGCCCGCTCGACCCTATCCCCTCCTCTCTTCTCCAGACCATTTCCGGAGACCTTCTCCCTTACCTCACCTCGCTCATCAACTTATCCCTGACCGCTGGCTACGTCCCTTCCGTCTTCAAGAGAGCGAGAGTTGCACCCCTTCTGAAAAAACCTACACTCGATCCCTCCGATGTTAACAACTACAGACCAGTATCCCTTCTTTCTTTTCTCTCCAAAACTCTTGAACGTGCCGTCCTTGGTCAGCTCTCCCGCTATCTCTCTCAGAATGACCTGCTTGATCCAAATCAGTCAGGTTTCAAGACTAGTCATTCAACTGAGACTGCTCTTCTCTGTATCACGGAGGCGCTCCGCACCGCTAAAGCTAACTCTCTCTCCTCTGCTCTCATCCTTCTAGACCTATCGGCTGCCTTCGATACTGTGAACCATCAGATCCTCCTCTCCACCCTCTCCGAGTTGGGCATCTCTGGCGCGGCCCACGCTTGGATTGCGTCCTACCTGACAGGTCGCTCCTACCAGGTGGCGTGGCGAGAATCTGTCTCCTCACCACGCGCTCTCACCACTGGTGTCCCCAGGGCTCTGTTCTAGGCCCTCTCCTATTCTCGCTATACACCAAGTCACTTGGCTCTGTCATAACCTCACATGGTCTCTCCTATCATTGCTATGCAGACGACACACAATTAATCTTCTCCTTTCCCCCTTCTGATGACCAGGTGGCGAATCGCATCTCTGCATGTCTGGCAGACATATCAGTGTGGATGACGGATCACCACCTCAAGCTGAACTTCGGCAAGACGGAGCTGCTCTTCCTCCCGGGGAAGGACTGCCCGTTCCATGATCTCGCCATCACGGTTGACAACTCCATTGTGTCCTCCTCCCAGAGCGCTAAGAACCTTGGTGTGATCCTGGACAACACCCTGTCGTTCTCAACTAACATCAAGACGGTGGCACGTTCCTGTAGGTTCATGCTCTACAACATCCGCAGAGTACGACCCTGCCTCACACAGGAAGCGGCGCAGGTCCTAATCCAGGCACTTGTCATCTCCCGTCTGGATTACTGCAACTCGCTGTTGGCTGGGCTCCCTGCCTGTGCCATTAAACCCCTACAACTCATCCAGAACGCCGCAGCCCGTCTAGTGTTCAACCTTCCCAAGTTCTCTCACGTCACCCCGCTCCTCCGCTCTCTCCACTGGCTTCCAGTTGAAGCTCGCATCCGCTACAAGACCATGGTGCTTGCCTACGGAGCTGTGAGGGAACGGCACCTCAGTACCTCCAGGCTCTGATCAGGCCCTACACCCAAATAAGGGCACTGCGTTCATCCACCTCTGGCCTGCTCGTCTCCCTACCACTGAGGAAGTACAGTTCCCGCTCAGCCCAGTCAAAACTGTTCGCTGCTCTGGCTCCCCAATGGTGGAACAAACTCCCTCACGACGCCAGGACAGCGGAGTCAATCACCACCTTCCGGAGACACCTGAAACCCCACCTCTTTAAGGAATACTTAGGATAGGATAAAGTAATCCTTCTCACCCCCTCCCCCCTTAAAATATTTAGATGCACTATTGTAAAGTGGCTGTTCCACTGGATGTCATAAGGTGAATGCACCAATTTGTAAGTCGCTCTGGATAAGAGCGTCTGCTAAATGACTTAAATGTAAATGTAAATGTAAATGTAATGTGGTTTCTCCCCTGAATGCGTATTGACTACATTAGTAATTTGAATGATATATTTCTAAAAACTAGCTGGAGAACAGTGGTGAATATCATTACTTTATTTGACTCTGACAGCTGTGTCCCAGTTGACTTAGCATGCCTCCCCCTCCTGACTCACTTCCAGACAGTGAGATAAAACAAGGGGGGAGGGTGACAAACTCAACATGGCATTAGATTTGCTTCCGGCAGCCAGGTTTGACACATGCTTTCCAGTCCCCTGCCTCCTGTATTAATACACCCAATCGTGTTCGGAAGGTGTGTGCGCCTTGTCCAGGATCAGCCAAGTGCTGATAATACAGTTGCAGATTGATTTGGAGAAATGTCAGTAGCTGTTTCACATGCACACACAACTGAGCCAGGGCTGGGTGCTGGAATCCTCTAAAAATGCAGATAGGATGAATCACTCACCACGGGGCTTCATATAGTTTTTGGGCATGTGTTCAATGTTTGAAACCCCAAACCCGGGCATTTCCAGTTGGTATTCATACTGTCGGTCTGAAGCAGCAGGCTGGAGTGGATGAGAGATATTTGAGATTCTCCCTTGTATGATTAATTAGAAACAAGAGCAGAGGCACAATTCAATCAAACGTGCAGTATTTATGAAGTAAACATACCTTTTTTCTATGTGGAAAAACACCACTGATGAAAAGTTTTAGGACTCCAGTCACAGACAGACAGATAGCTTCCTTATTTCAGAATCACATTTTTGTAAACAATAACACAGCACGAAGAGTGCAATATCAGGGTTGATGGAATCAGGCCCGAAGATCCTAAATTAGAGGCGAACCTGTGCCCAATGCATTCCTAGACTACTATCACTGCTAAGACAATACAATTGTCGACAAACAAATGTCAATCTAGAAATATCTGGCAACCTATGTGCATGATGCAAATAGACCTACTATCCACTAGAGACTCATACATAAACATGATTGACAGGGGAAGACATCCTTTCCTAGTTTAGTATATTATCTCTGGCACGCATTATTGTACTCAAGCAGAACATCATAGCACCTCCAGAATTGTGCATTCTCTGCTGCCTCCTAATCAAATAAGGTAACCTTTATGTTGTGAATACATTAACTCCAGCGAGCACATGGGGACACAGCAGTTGACATGATGAGATGCTTAAATGTATATTTAATGCTCTCAAAATGGATGTAAATAGTCAATTCGCTTCATGGAAGGATTGCAATGAAGTATGTGTTGGAATGGGAGAATGTTTGGGTTTGAAAGCCAGTAAATTTGTCATAAGACGACTCTGCTTGTACATATGTTATTGGCACTCACAAAATTGCCATAATGGTGTCTCAAAATGTAGCTTGTGAAAACTGCTTATGGGTTTTCCAAACAAGTCATCCACAGTCCAATAATGTGCTACAAGAGGTCCTATGCTAACATCAGTCTCTAACCCAAAATATTGTATTTGAAAAGAATTCTGCCATCTGAATACCTGAATATTTGGTTACTGCTCAATTCCAGATTTGACTTGCAGGGCTCAGTACAATACCTCAGGGATCTGGTATAAGAAGACCTAACTAATTACAGATGTTAGCTATATCTTACTTTATCCTTATTACTATTCCAACATGGTGCTGGACTCTTAATACTGTACCTTTGATGGTATTACACAACATGATTACAACATCCATTAACATCGCATGCTGCCCTTTGGTCTAATGACAGCAGTTTATAGCACAAATTATAATTCAAACGCTCCCTAAAACACTTCAGCGAGCAGGCCTTTCTAATCGACCTGGCCCGGGTATCCTGGAAGGATATTGACCTCATTCCGTCAGTAGGGGATGCCTGGTTATTCTTTAAAAAGGGCTTTCCTCACCATCTTAAATAAGCATGCCCCATTCAAAAAACATAGAACCGGGAACAGATATAGCCCTGGGTTCACTCCAGACCTGACTGCCCTTGACCAGCACAAAAACATCAGGTGGCGTACTGCACTAGCATCGAATAGTCCCCGCGATATGCAACTTTTCAGGGAAGTTAGGAACCAATAGACACAGGCAGTTAGAAAGCAAAGACTAGCTTTTTCAAACAGAAATTTACATCCTGTCGCACAAATTCCAAAAAGTTATGGGACACTGTAAAGTCATTGGAGAATAAGAGCACCTCCTCCCAGCTGCCCACTGCACTGAGGCTAGGAAACACTGTCACCACCGATAAATCTGCGACAAATTGAGAATTTCAACAAGCATTTTTCTACGGCTTGCCATGCTTTCCACCTGGCTACCCCTAGCCCGGTCAACAGCCCTGCGCCCCCCCCACGGCAACTTGCCCAAGCCTCCCCCATTTCTCCTTCACCCAAATGCAGACAGCTGATGTTCTGAAATAGCTGCAAAATATGGACCCCTACAAATCAGCTGGGCTAGACAATCTGGACCCTCTCTTTCTAAAATTATCTGCCGAAATTGTTGCAACCCTTATTACTAGCCTGTTCAACCTCTCTTTCATATCATCTGAGATCTCCAAAGATTGCAAAGCTGATGCGGTCATCCCCCTCTTCAAAGAGGGAGACAATCTAGAGCCTAATTGCTACAGATCTATATCTATCATACCCTGCCTTTCTAAGGTCTTCGAAAACCAAGATAACAAACAGATTACCGACCATTTCGAATCCCACCGTACCTTCTCCGCTATGCAATCTGGTTTCCGAGCTGGTCATGGGTGCACCTCAGCTAGGCTCAAGGTCCTAAACTATATCATAACCGCCATTGATAAAACATTGACCTGGCCAAGGTTTTCGACTCTGTCAATCACCACATTCTTATTGGTAGACTCAACAGCCTTGCTTTCTCAAATGACTGCCTCAACTGGTTCACCAACTACTTCTCAGACAGAGTTCAGTGTGTCAAATCGGAGGGCCTGTTGTCCGGACCTCTTGCAGTCTCTATGGGGGTGACTCTTTTCTCTGTATACATCAATGATGTAGTTCTTGCTGCTGGTGATTCTCAGATCCACCTCTACGCAGATAACACCATTCTGTATACTTCTGGCCCTTCTTTGGACACTGTTAACTAACCTCCTAACGAGCTTCAATGTCATACTATTCTCCTTCCATGGCCTCCAACTGCTCTTAAATGCAGGTAAAACTAAATGCATGCTCTTCAACCGATCGCTGCCCACACCTGCCCTCCCATCCAGCATCACTACTCTGGATGGTTGTAATTTGTAAGTCGCTCTGGATAAGAGCGTCTGCTAAATGACTTAAATGTAAATGTAAATGTAATTATTTAGCGACTATGGCCTATTCATTGCCTTACCTCATTTGCACACACTGTATATCGATTATTTCTGTTGTATTATTGACTGTATGTTTGTTGTTCCATGTGTAACTCTGTGTTGTTGTTTGTGTTGCACTGCTTTGCTTTATCTTGGCCAGGTTGCAGTTGTAAATGAGAACTTGTTCTCAACTAGCTTACCTGGTTAAATAAAGGTGAAATAAAAAATGTGAATAAATAAATAAATCTCAGATTCACAGACACTCTAGATGAAGTCCACTGAAGAACATGTGTCGCAGAAAACAGACCAAAACACAGATTAAACCTAGTCCTGAGCTGAAATGTTTTTTCACTGGATAATATCCATTGAGCATACCTTTTAGTCCACGACTAGGCTTAATCTGTGTCCAGGAAACCAGCTCTATTTCAAAGTAATGTATGCTTATATTAAATATCATTATTTGATACAAATTATCTGTGACATTTTTATGAGCCGTTTTTTTTGTATTTTATGGGTCAATCTTGTCATGTCCATCATTTTTTAAATGTAACCTTTTTTTTCAATTTGCATGTAAAAACAAACATTTCTCAAAAAGTTTAAGACCATTGGGAATAAGAGGACATCAAAAGGAAACAATTCAGAAATAGGAAATTAAACTCAGATAAGCAGTGTTAATTTCCTAATGTAATGTATGTTTAACACAATTAGGATGAAGTCATGAAGCTACACATCAGATTGAGGATGTCTGGGAACTGGGAAGAACTATGACTAGAGGGGGATATCTCCTCATTTGCTGGAAGAAAATGTTGTTCCAGCACATACACTCACTGTACAGGCCCTGTGCATTTAAATTACAGTCAAAGCACAGGTACTGTGGAGGCCTTTGCATTTCCTATTATATGCCACTGCAGACATATAGCATGGCTCATCTAATACATTCATTAGAGGCCATTCTTCAGTTCTCATTTCATCATTTCCTCATTTCAGGTCATACAGGAGACACAAAATCCTAAATGGAAAGAGATGATTTCAGAGTCAAAAAGTGGACTTGCTGCCACCTAGTGATAATTTGTGTGCCATTTACTTCCCCCCCAAAAATATTAAAAATAGCAATGACAAATTCCTTGTCAAAATTCAGTCACATTTCTGTTATTGCTGCTGCTATTGACCCAGAATGGTACCTATAAAATAATAACTTGTTTTCCTGGTTAACTGCGAACCTAGTTCATTTTTCTGTTACATTATTGCAGTGACCACCATAAGCAATGTTGTGGGTTTGGTGGTTTAATTTCCACCCTCTAGTGGTTTACAATGGAATCTCACATACTAAAGATGCACTATATGTCTCATTTTCATCAAATAGTTGCCGGTGATGAATATTAATGAGCAGAGCATAAGAGGAAAAGTAATTGAGCTACTATATGTGCAACCTCATTATCTGTGTATCACATGGGACATTGTACCTTTTAAAACTGAAATTGCCATTGTAGATGAGTTGTAGATGACTGCATGATCACCATTTATGCAAATGAGGCATTTGAGGCATTTATATTCAATAATCAATGTGTATATCATTAATTGAAATGAATATACCAGGTTGTGCCTTCAAACCATAGGATATAAATTATCGGTGACATTATGAGCAGTTCTTTGTATTTTAGGAGTCAACCTTGTCATGTCTCTCTTTTTTAAAATTTAACTTTGCATGTAAAACAAACATTTCTCAAAAATTTTAAGACCATTTGGAATAAGAGGAAATCAAAAGGAAACAATTCAGAAATAGGAAATTAAACTCAGATTGGCAATATCACTACTCCTCAAAAGATGGTAGCATTGCACAAGTAATGATGTAGACTTTTTATCAAATCTGGAAACAAGGATAAGGAGTTTCTCCCATTCTTCTCTGCATATCCTCTCGAGCTCTGTCAGGTCAGATGGGGAGAGTTGCTGCACAGCTATTTTCAGGTCTCTTCAGAAATGTGAGCCAGGCAACTAGCTCTAGGAAGAGCCTTGGTGGTTCCAAACGTCTTGCCCTAATATGGACTTAGTATTTTACCAAATAGGGCTGTCTTCTGTATACCACCCCTACTTTGTCACAAATGACTGACTCAAACACATTAAGGAATGAAATTCCCCAAATTCACTTTTAAGAAGGCACACCTGTTAATTGAAACACATTACAGGTAACTCATGAAGCTGGTTGAGAGAATGCCAAGAGTGTGAATCAGGAGACATCAGGAGAGAGAAAGATTTAGCAGAAGGGAGAGATGATATGATAGAAAGAGAGTAGTGGGAGAGAGAGAGTGAAGATCGTGACAGCGCCAAGTGGTTAGGGTTAGAGGAAAGGGAGACAGAAAATATAACAATGTAGTGATCAGAAACCTGGAGGAGGGGGAAACCTAGAGGCGAGCAGCCTCTAGTAAAGATGAGGCCAAGTGTATTGCCTGCCTTGTGAGTTGGTGGGGACAGATCACAATAATATTAAGCTTGAGTGGACAAGTGACAATATGGCATTCAAATGAAGAGATAGGCAGGTGAGAAATCTCCTCTTATGAGAAATTAATAGACCTGTGCCACCACCACGACGACCAGATGCTCTCAGACAATGAGAGAGAACATAGAAAGGACAACCTGGAGAAAGGAAAACCAGTGTTCTCTGGGGTGGACAGTGTCTCCGTCAGAGCCAAAACAATCAAGGGACTGAAGGGCAGCATAGGCTGGGATGAACTCTGCGTTCTTAACCACAGATCGTCAGGTCCAAACGCTGCCAGAGACCTGGAATTCCATATGGGTTTTGCACGCAGGATACACTATATTAGAAGGGTTGCATCGAGGGGGTGGGGAGCATCTGTAAAGCCTACAGGGAGACAAAACATTAGATAATCCGAAAATAACTATTTGAGAGTGGTGTGGAGCGTTCCTTCCTTAAACAACTCGGCAGAACAGTCTTAGTTTTGCAACAAACTCGCCACTGAAACAACCGCAGCTTACAGCTACCACTGAGAAACCAGGGGAGACTGACGAAGTAACACTAATTGCTAATTGCCTAGCAGATGTGGAAAGCACACCTCCCTGTCCTAATTGCTGATTGCCTAGGAGAGGTGAAACCACTCCCCCTCCAATAAAGCCACTGATTACCAAAACAAGTCACAAATTACCCTGACCCTTGAGCCTGGTTGATGTGTCAACAACTATCTGCAAATTATGAGCATTCAGCAGTTCACACACCAAGCAGACCAATGGGAAGACAGGCAGCACTTAAAGTAGATGGCCCTGGCTAGCAAAAAGACAGTACGTACTAGACCACAACAGATAAAGACAAAAATATTATACTTATCACTCCTGGAGATAGGAGTCCTCTAGCTGCAGAATAAAGCACAGTATATCATCTATTTAGATCAATAACAAAAGCAATGAAGTACCTTAGATTATGCGATGACTTTACTGCCCATTTGCCATTAACTGTCCTGAAACTTAAGTAATACCAAAGTAATACATTCAGATGTCCTTAGATAAACTCACAAGTGGTACAGCAGTCGAGGGCACTGAATCTCAGTGCAAGTGATGTCACTACAGTCCCTGGTTTGAATCCAGACTCTATCACATCCGGTTGTGATTGGGAGTCTCATAGGGTGGAGCACAATTGGCACAGCGTCGTCCGGGTTTGGCCGGGTAGGCCGTCATTGTAAATAATAATTTGTTCTCAACTGACTTGCCTAGTTAAATAAAGGTACATTTAAAACATAATAATAATAAACTCTACATGCCTTTAACTCTGAAAACTGAGGTCACCTGTAAGTAAAATCCACACAGACTTTCCTACGGACACAACTCACAAAATATAAATAAGACTTCATGTAACATTTTCTACTTCTGCAGAAAGGTAATCTTTCATTTCCCTACATTGATTGATTTCTCCAATGTTGGCTGTACCAGAGTAGAAATATATCATATGAATGTTTGGCATGCTATTACTCCACTTTATCATAATATGTACTTTTGGCCTACCATAATTCATGCTCTCTCACACTGTAGCCTGGAATAAAACTGATGACAACTTTTCTCTCCATGATAAAATGTTTAAATAAACCATAGGATGTTCCCCTACGGTATGTTAAAAAAAAGTGTTGTGCAGGGCATCAGGGGGCGAGGCTAGTGTTGTAAGGATTTACCAAGGCTGTGTTCAGTCAATTGAATGTTGTGAAACATTCTGCAATGGGATATATTGAAACGACTCCCAAAATGGTCCACATTGTGGCTGTGGTGGCAGTTCTATTAACCTTTGTGGTGGAATGTTGAGTAGGAGCTTGGGTCAGTGTGTGGCAGAACCTTTGGTTATTGGTTTATTGACTTTCAGTGAGCTGTTACTATCAAGTACATGAGAATCACAATCACTGTGGTTGACATGCTTCTGAGTACCACATGCACATCTGATTCATGTTCCTATTACCAACAGCAGTAGGCCTGATTACCAACGATGACGAGACGGCATATAGGGAGGCGGAGTGGTGCCAGGAAAACAACCTCTCCCACAACGTCAACAAAACAAAAGGAGCTTATCGTGAACTTCAGGAAACATCAGAGGGAGCACACCCCCATCCACATCGATGGGACCGCAGTGGAGAAGGTGGAAAGCTTCAAGTTCCTCAGCGCACACATCATGGACAATCTGAATTGGTCCACCCACACAGACAGTGTGGTGAAATAGGTGCAACAGTGCCTCTTCAACCTCAGGAGGCTGAAGAGATTTGGCTTGGCCCCTAAGACCCTCACAAAGTTTTTACAGATGCACAATTGAGAGCATCCTGTCAGGCTGTATCACAGCCTGGTACAGCAACTAGACCACCCGCAACCGCAGGGCGCTCAAGAGGGTGGTACGGTCTGCCCAACGCATCAACGGGGCACACTGCCTGCCCTCCAGGACACCTACAGCACGCAATGTCACAGGAAGGCCAAAAAGATCAACAAGGACATCAACCACCCGGAGCCATGGCCTGTTCACCCTGATATCATCCAGAGGGCGAGGTAGGTACAGGTGCATCAAAGCTGGGACCAAGAGACTGAAAAACATCTATCTCAAGGCCATCAGACTGTTAAATAGCCATCACTAGCCGGCTACCAATTGCTTACTCAACCCTGCACCTTAGAGGCTGCTGCCCTATATATATATAGACATGGAATCACAGGCCACTTTAATAATGGAACACTAGTCACTTTAATAATGTTTACATACTGATTCCATATGTGTTATTTCATAGTTTTGATGACTTCACTATTATTCTACAATGTAAAAACAAAGCAAAACCCTTGAATGATTAGGTGTGTCCAAACTTTTGACTGTACTGTATTCTATTCTACTGTATTTTAGTCAATGTCTCTCCAACATTGCTCGTCCTAATAATTATACATTTCTTAATTCCATTCTTTTACTTTTATATTTGTGTATTGTTGTGAATTGTTAGATTATACTGCACTGTTGGAGCTAGGAACGCAAGCATTTCACTACGCCCGCAATACCATCTGCTAAATATGTGTATGTGACCAATAAAATTTGATTTGATATTTCTTACAGAGCCGGTAGAAAAGTGTGGTGAGACAGCATTTGCAAGGACTTTTCAACCTGGTGTGGGGCTGCCAGAGCCACACTGAGCGAGTCTACCAGACATATTCATTTGTTCACGTCATAGAAAAAACAAGAAAAACGCTCTGCAATGGAAAAGAAAGTAAGCTTTTCTTATTGGACATAGTACCTCCCCCAATTTCTGCCCGTTTGCATGTTTTGTCTCGTGAATACAACCTGTCCCTGGGATTTCATACATGCTGCAACAGGTGCATTCGCCTGTCAGTAACAGTGGTCTCCTAGCTACATTCCACAGAGCCTCATCAACCACGCCTCTCACCAACTATGTTTGGTTGCACCAGAGCATCATTGCTTGACTCTGCATGCTGCACTTGTGCTGCACTTGCATGCTGCACCTCTCCTGCCTGCCTGGTTGCCTGCCCCATGAGAGAGCGAACACATGTTCATGGAAAAGAAGGTATGTGTTAATAAAATACGTTTATAAAAGCAGTTTAGTCGTCCTCTGAAACTAGCTAGAATTATTCAATCTATAGCTAAAACTAACTCACTCACTTTTGTACATCGCCTTGGTCCGTACAATTGGACTTATTTTAGCGCCAGAAAACGTAATACTTTCAGATCAACTGTAATGTCAATACCATTGTAAAGCACACTTTCTCCCCTTTCTAACAGAATTCATGCCGAGACCTCCGTGCTGCCCGTTTCTGCATGATTGAAGAAGGCAATGAGCTTCTTCGGGTCTTTTTAAAAATGGCGGGTGGGGAAGCGAAACTAATGCGTGATAGTGAGAAGGAGAGGAGATGTATGGGAAAATGCCTTTTTTTCACTCCATCTGTCCAACTTATCACCTTATCGCCTCAAAGAATGTAAATAAAACACTATAAAGAGTTTATATAATGTGTCAATACATACCTATTTGAAGGTTTGTGTCGAATATGAATCGGGTTTTAGGGCGGTGCTAAAGTGATCTTTAGAAGTAAACAGTGGCTTGGAGAGTGACGATCGCTTACAGTGATGATGCAAAAAATGACTAGGTATCCCCCTTAACCCCCGTCACTGTCCATTTCCTGTTTTTAAAGGATGAGAGAAGTGCTACACCTGGGGGAGAGATATTGTAAGACAGAAATAGTTGCTTTATGCATGCTGTACGTTACGGCATGACATGTCACGATGTAACGGAGGGTCAGTTTTTTCAACTTTTCTCCAATACTATAGAGCCTTTACCATGATTTTGAAGTCAACACAGTCGCTACAGTCCCATTAGTTTTCTTTGCAGCCTGTTGGAATGTCGCGGTTGCGCACATTTGTACGGAATGGGGTGAGTTTACGTTAGCTAATAAAACTACTAACATTAGCTTTAGTAGCCTAGCTAGATAGCTAGCTAGTTAACGTTAGCTGCCTGGTTGATGCGATCATGCAGCCAGTAGCTAATGTTAATCATTTAGACTCTATAAATGTGTTTGGCACAAGATAAAGATTAAATGATCTGCTGCTGCTACCATAGGCCAAGGGATACTGAAGTTCCTGAAAAGGTTAGACAGCCAGTTTGTTAGTCCAATAATGGCATATTATTTTACTTTCACTGATCATTCAAAAAATGTGTGTGGTGGAAATTGTGTGGTGCTAACCCTAACCCTAACCTCACTGTCTTAAAAGTAAAAAACCTACAAATTCCACTTCAGAGAGACAATATGAACGCATTTGTCCAACCAATGGACAGCTAATGCAGAAAGAGAGACATTATTAATTTTAGCACAATGATAACTTTCACGGATAGAAACAGGTAGCCATCATGGCATCAGTCTTTTTCTACTAGCTAGTGCATAGTGACACCTACTGATAAAAACTGGTATCACAGGTTAGGTTAGAATAGAGTGCAATAGAACGAGTGACATTCAATAAATCTACTTCATGAAAAGGCGGATAGTATTTTCAATGCAAACTTTGAAATTAGTTGATTTAATCATTGAATATATGGATTTTACAGGCAATCAGTTCCTACAGTGAGCGCCAGGGAACCAACCACTGGTGGGCCAGATGGAGGCCAAGACAACAACACAAGGTTAGTGTTTTATGAATAACACATTAAAACAAACGTTGTTACAAAGTCTACTCTGTATGGTGATAAATGTAACCTTGCCTTACATAACCCTGACAGACAAATCACACAAATTCCACATGTAAACACATGATCTTATGCGAAGTTAATGTGATAGCATGTGACAACAAGTAAAGTAACATGTAATAACATGAAACTACGCACGCTCACATGATCATGTCAAGTGTTCCAAAAACACATGAAACACATGTTTCTGTAAGGGAAAGCTTGTATAATTAATAATTGCAACAGAGCACTGTAATCAGATTAACACATAATAGGTTTTATGACATAAAATGTTGTGTGAAGTACTTAAGTAAAAATCCTTTAAAGTACTACTTAACTTCTTATGGCTGCAGGGGCTGTATTGGGTAGCTTGGATGAAAGGTGCCCTGCTCCTCAGTCCCAGTTGGTAATATATGCATATTATTTGTAGTATTGGATAGACTCAGAAGTTTCTAAATCTGTTAGAATGATTTCTGTGAGTATAACAGAACTCATATGGCAGGCAAAAACCTGAGAAGAAATCTGATGTTGGTCGATTTTCAACCCAGCCCCTATTGAATACATAGTGGGTTATTGGTCATGTTGCACTTCCTAAGGCTTCCACTAGATGTCAACCGTATTTAGAAACTTGAATGAGGATTCTACTGTGATGGGGGGCTGGATGAGAGCTCTTGAGTCAGTGGTCTGGCAGAGAGCCAGGTCCTGGTCACGTGCATTTCACAAGATAGTGACCTGCTTTCCATGCTTTTCTACAGACAATGGAATTCTCCGGTTGGAACGTTATTGAAGATTTATGATAACAACATCCTAAAGATTGATTCTATACTTAGTTAGAAATGTTTTTAAGACCTGTAATATAACTTTTTGAAGTTTTCGTCCGACGTTCGGCTGGACCAGCACAAGCATTTGGATTTGTGTACTAAACGCCCTAACAAAAGTAGCTACTTGGACATAAATAATGGACATTATCGAACAAAACAAACATTTATTGTGGAACGAGGATTCCTGGGAGTGCATTCTGATGAAGATCGTCAAAGGTAAGGGAATATTTATAATGTTATTTCGGATTTCTGTTGACTCCATCATGGCTGATAAAAAAATGTTTTCTGAGCGCTGTCTCAGATTATCGCATGGCTTGCTTTTTCCGTAAAGTTTTTTAAAATCTGACACAGCGGTTGCATTAAGGAGAGGTATATCTATATTTCCATGTCTAACAATTGTATTTTCATTGACATTTATAATGAGTATTTCTGTAAAATGATGTGGCTCTCTGCAATATCACCGGATGTTTTTAAAACTAGTGAACTTAATGTGCCAATGTATACTGAGATTTTTTAAATATGAACTTTATCAAACAAAACATACATGTATTGTGTAACATGAAGTCCTATGAGTGTCATCTGATGAAGAACATCAAAGGTTAGTGATTCATTTTATCTCTATTTGTGCTTTTTGTGACTCCTCTCTTTGGCTGGAAAATGGCTTTTCTGTGAGTTGGTGCTGACCTAACAATCATTTGTGGTGCTTTTGCTGTATTGCCTATTTGAAATCGGACACTGTGGTGGGATTAACAACAAGATTACCTTTAAAATGGTATAAGATACATGTATGTTTGAGGAATTTTAATTATGAGATTTCTGTTGTTTTGAATTTGGCTCCCTGCACTTTCACTGGCTGTTGTCATATCAATCCCGTTAACGGAATTGCAGCCCTAAGTAGTTTTTTGGAGTATCTGTACTTTACTAGACTATTTATATGTTTGACTACTTTTACTTTATTACATTCCCAAAGAAAATAATGTACTTTTTACTCCATACATTTTCCCTGACACCCGAAAGTACTTGTTAGATTTAGAGTGATTAGCACGATTGGAAAATAATAATAAGAAATCATTCACACACTTATCAAGAGAACACCCCTGGTCATCCCTACTACCTCTGATCTGGTGGACTCCCTAAACACAAATTCTTAGTTTGTAAATTATGTCTGAGTGTTGGAGTGTGCCCCTGGCTATCTGTAAATAAAATAAAAACAAGAGAAATTGTGCTTTCTAGTTTACTTAATGTAAGGAATGTGAAACTTTTTTTTTCTTTGCTTTGATACTTAAGTATATTTAAAACCAAATACTTGTAGTAGTATTTTCCTGGGTGACTTTTAACTTTAATTTTCTATTAATTAAGTTATATTTACTTTTACTCAAGTATTACAATTGGGTACTTTTTCCACAACTGGTTATTTTGAAATGATGAATGTGCATTCAAAATGGCAGGCTTTTGAGGTTATTCAAATGACATATAGGCTATTCACTGCAGTTTACAACCTAGACTAGAGTTTAGTACTCACTTGAAAACAGTAATATAACTCTTCATCACATTCTGTTGTTCTAGCCTGGGTACGATACATTTCTTGTCCCTAATAAACTAAATAATAAGGTCCCTTTTCGAGCTGCATACCCGGGGACAGGAGGGCACTCAGAGTGCTGCCTCTGGAGCGCACATCATAGCTTAAATATGATTTCCTTTTCTTTTTTTTTCTTTCACTGTGAAAATTGACTGGATATAATCACTGCAATATTCAGCCTAACATAGAACTTTTGAATGACAGGCTAATATGCATACGCTTCTAATTTAGGATATAGGCTACATCACGAGCCTGTCTGTCTTCATTGTTATGTTGCGCAATTACTCACATGGCCTCTCCACTGACATGGCTATTACTTTTAAATATTGTGGAGTCCCAGAAAAAAAACTTGTTGGACACTTATTTAAACTTATTTTCTTTAGCCTACTAATAGCCTGTTGGAGGAGAGATGCATGCTTGCTCTTGCTTGCTTAATGTAGGCTACAGCATTAACAGGCGGGGAGTGCATATTTTCATATAGTTTCCCTATCTTAACACTGGGCTACATCCTGACAAAATAGGGATACACCATATGAGAGACCTTTTAATGTACCTTTCTGGACCTTCTAAACTGTCGATAATAGACCCAAACGAATCCAAATGGTTGGATAATCAGGCCTAAGCTGTTGGCCTATGCAGTTATTTCAGCATGAAACAAAACAGGAGGTGTGAGCGGTTATTCAAATTAGCTTACATCACGGAAACTTACAGCCTATGGGCAATACTTTTGAATGCACTTGATAACTATAGTACGTTACTCATTGCACTGTGTTGTTGTAGCCCAGGTATAATAATTGTCTTGCCTAAAAATGTAGGCCTAGGTCTATTTGTTTGCCTCATCACTTTACCCCTTGATACCGATATGTACATATCTACCTCAATTTCCTCGTCCCCCTGCACAATTTCCTCGTACTGGTTCCCCATGTATATAGCCAAGCTATCATTGCTTATTGTGTATATATCCCAAGTGTTAAAATAGTTTTTCTATTATTATGTTTTATTTATTGTATTATGCATTGTTGGGAAGGGCCTACACCTGCTGTTTACGAAGCATGTGACAATGAACATTTTATTTGATTTAATCAATAGTGGGGCTTTGCATGCCGGGGCACCACAGAGCGCAGCCTGGAGAAACGCACAACAGATCTGCCATTTCATAATCTGGTTACTTATTTTTATTGCACTTTGACAGGTAAATATTTAGCCTATAGCGCTAATATTTAGCTAATGAAAGGCCTAATATCTATCTAATATTTAGCTTCTTACTTCGGCTACACATCACTTGCCTCTCTCTTCCAGCTGCTCCTGTATGCAACAAGCTACACAAGTCTCTCCACAATAGGCCTCTATTAAATCCTAGAAAAAGCTATTTTGAAGAAGAAGAAAAAAATACTAGGCCTTATAGCCTATTCGGGAAAGAAGCAAGTTTGCTCTTGCTAATTGCTTAATGTAAAACAGGCCTACAGCATAGAAAATGCAAGTTGAGGAGAGAAATTTGCATTGGTGTGATCCCTTTTGGCCTGTTATGATAAAATTGTTGCACTCATTGATGCATTGAACATAGTTGCACAAGAAAGGGAAAAGGGGGATACCCAGCTAGCAATGAGGAACTGATTGAATCAGCCCGGAATCGGGTGTCGGACTTGCCCTGGAATCAGAATGAATTACTGCCAAAGTCGGCCCAAGTACATCGGGCCGTTTCCATCTACTGGAATTCAGACAACTTTGCCTGCATCTTACCAGAATCCCCCCAGAAGCGGCCCAATGCAAATTTAAATGAATGTATACAAAATTACCCGATTTAGTCATTTTATATATTACTATTATACATTTTAGACATACAAATTATACCTATCCACAAAAAACACTTCGTATCGGAGGAAACACCATACACCTGGTGACCGTGTCAGTGTGCATGCACCTGGCCCGCCACAAGTCAATGGAACAAGGACACTCCGGGCGGCCAAACCCTGCCCTGACTCGGATGACGCTGGGCCATTTGTGCATCGCTTCATGGGTCTCCCGGCCGCTGCCGGCATGGGTCTCGAACCAGCATCTGTAGCAACGCAGATTGCAGAGACTTAGATCACTACGCAACTTGGGAGGCTCCATCCACAAAATAATTCAATGTTAATTATATAAAGCAGCCCATTTGATCATCTGCCAGAGAGTAGCCCCATTCGGCCCGAGCCCCAAGTAATATATACATTTGGGCTAGATAACTCACACCGGAATCGGCCCGAGCTCCATCCCCGCATCCAAACCAGTATTATTTGCAGTTTTCACTATGACAATGAAAACACACTGAAAGCACTAAATGGTCTGAACCAGTATCCTATTGGTAAATACCTCATGAATGGTCTCGTTTACCACCCTATTAATAGCAGTGTGCAGTAGGATGCGTTGATCAGTTGATTGAAAGGTGTAGGAATGTAGAATGATAAAACTTTCCTCTATTGTGGATGCTCAGTTATGTAGCCTATAATTTATCACTATAGCTATCGTTATAGTTAAGACTTTTGGCTTGGTGGATGGCATGGGACTTAACTCTGTCACAACACAACAGCAGTCTTGCTAACGTTAGCGAACTTGATTGAAATAAATATACAATTATACACTTACACTTGTTTTTTATTCTTTATAAATTGACTCTCAAATAATTTACTGTGGCAAGTTTGCCCCCGGTGCGCTGCAGTAGGGAAGTAAAGAGGAAGTCAAATCCATCACTTCCATTGTTTGGCTATGCCCGTTTGAAAATTAGGTGTATAGTCAGATGAAAAGGGAAGTTATCTATAATAATCTTTTGTCATAGCCTACGAATAGGACCCAGATTGTCACACCACCTTGTGTGATATAATGTAATTTGGCCAGTCAAGCACATCCTAGAGTAAAATGTAGAGTAAAATGTTTTAAACATTTGTTTGGCAGCACGTCAGGCAAACTTACCATTATCAATGCATAGGGTTGAGATAGGGTTGAATAATAGGTGACACTATCCTCAGTCTGCACTGTCAACCTGTCCCATTTTGAGGTCCATTTGAAATATGGAGAAACACAATCTGCCCGCTTTCCAGTCACACTGTGTCAATGCATATCACCTGTGTTAGGAAAATCAAATCAAATGTTATTTGTCACATGCACCGAATACAACAGGTAGACCTTACAGTGAAATGCTTAATTACAAGCCCTTAACCAACAGTGCTTTACAACAAAAAAATAAGTGACAATTAACATTTTATTTGATTTAATAAAAATAAAATAAATAAAAGTAACAAATAATTAAACAGCAGCAGTAAAAAGGGGGTACTTGTACAGATTCAAAATATGCAGGGGCACCGGTTAGTCGAGGTAATTGAGGTAATATGTACAGTTGAAATCGGAAGTTTAGCCAAATACATTTAAACTAAATTTCACAATTCCTGACAAAAAAATATTCTTAGGTCAGTTAGGATCACCACTTTATTTTAAGAATGTGAAATTTCAAAATAATAGTAGAGAGAATGATGTATTTCAGCTTTTATTTCTTCCATCACATTCCTAGTGGGTCAGAAGTTTACGTACTGTCACATTCTGACCCTAGAATCTTGTGTTATTTGTTTGTTTTAGTTGGTCAGGACATGAGTTGGGTGGGCATTCTATGTTTTGTGTTTCTAGGTTGGTTCTCTGTGTTCGGCCTAGTATGGTTCTCAATCAGAGGCAGGTGTCGTTAGTTGTCTCTGATTCAGAATCATACTTAGGTAGCCTGGGTTTCACTGTTGGTTTGTGGGTGATTGTTTCCGTGTCTGTCGCCACATGGTACTGTTTCGGTTTGTTCACATTTATTGTTTTTGTATTCATAGTGTTCAGTTTATTCTTTTTAAATAAACAACCATGGACACTTACCATGCTGCGCATTGGTCCTCCGATCCTTCTCGCTTCTCCTCCTCAGATGAAGAAGAGGAGGAAAACCCTTACAGAATCACCCACCAATCAAGGACCAAGCGGTGTGGTAACGGGCAACAGCGGCCGAAGACACAAGACTCCTGGACGTAGGAGGAAATCCTAGATGGGAGAGGACCCTGGGCATTCCCCTTTGCTCAGGGGAATATCGCCACCCCAAAGTGCAGCAGGAGAGGCAGCAGCAGCCAGCATCACAAGACTCATGGACATGGGAGGACGAGTTGGACGGAAAAGGACCCTGGGCAGAGCCAGGGGAATATCGCCGCCCCAAAGCAGAGCTGGAGGCAGCAAAAGCAGAGTGGCGGCATTACGAGGAGCTGGCACGGCAGCGAGGCTTGAAGCCCGAGAGGAAGCCCCAAAAATGTCTTGAGTGGGGGGGCACAGCGAGAGTGTGGCAGAGTCAGGAGTCAGACCTGAGCCAACTCCCCATGTTTACCGTGAGGAGCCAATGATGGAACCAGAGCCGGTGTTGGAGGTGAGCGAAGCAGAGACAGTGAAGTTAATGGGGAAATTGGAGGAGAGAGATATGGGGGAGGTGCTCTGTTGGTGCATGAGGCACGGCATTCGCACAACGGAGCGTGTCAGTGATTTGACGGCACCTGGGTCAGCTCTCCATACTCGTCCTGAGGTGCGTGCTAGTCGTATGGTGAAGACTGTGCCAGCCTCACGCACCAGGCCTCCTGTGCACCTCCCTAGCCCTGCACGTCCTGTGCCAGCTCAGCGCTACAGTACTCCTAGCAGTGCTAACCATGGCGGGCGTTGTACGGGGTCCCCAGTACGCGTGCTTAGCCCGGTGCGCTACATCCCAGCTCCCCACATCTGCCGGGCTAGGGTGAAGATCCAGCCAGGGCGGAAGGTGCCAGCCCTGCTCTCAAGATCTCCAGTACGCCTTCATCAGACCAGAGGACATTTCTCCAAAAAGTACGATCTTTGTCCCCATGTGCAGTTGCAAACTGTAGTCTGTTTTTTTATGGCTGTTTTTGAGCAGTGGTTTCTTCCTTACTGAGTGGCCTTTCAGGTTGTCATTATTGGACTCGTTTTACTTTGGATATATGTCACACCCTGACCATAGTTTGGTTTGTATGTTTCTATGTTTTGGTTGGTCAGGGTGTGAGCTGAGTGGGCATTCTATGTTACATGTCTAGTTTGTCTAGTTCTATGTTTGGCCTTATATGGTTCTCAATCAGTGGCAGGTGTTCGTCATTTTGGTGTTTGGTTTTGTGGGTGATTGTCCTTGTTCCTGTCTCTGCACCAGATAGGACTGTTTGGGGTTTTTCCACATTTCTTGTTTTTGTAGTCAGTTGTTCATGTGTACCTTTTACGTATTAAAATGAACCATGGACACTTACCATGCCGCATATTGGTCCTCTGATCCTTTTCGCCTCTCCTCTTCGGAAGAAGAGTTACCTGTTTCCTCCAGCATCTTCACCATGTCCTTTGCTGTTGTTCTGGGATTGATTTGCAATTTTCACACCACAGTACGTTCATCTCTAGGAGACAGAACACGTCTCCTTCCTGAGCGGTATGATGGCTGCGTGATCCCATGGTGTTTATACTTGAGCACTATTGTTTGTACAGATGAACATGGTACCTTCAGGCGTTTGGAAATTGCTCCCAAGGATTAACCAGACTTGTGGAGGTCTACAATGTTTTTTCTGCGGTCTTGGCTGATTTCTTTTGATTTTCCCATGATGTCAAGCACTGAGTTTGAAGGTAAGCCTTGAAATACACCTACAGGTACTCCTACAGGTACAAATTATGTCAATTAGCCTATCAGAAGCTGCTAAAGCCATGACATCATTTTCTGGAATGTCCCAAGGTGTTTAAAGGCACAGTCAACTTAGTGTATGTAAACTTCTGACCCACTGGAATTGTGATACAGTGAAATAATCTGTCTAAACAATTGTTGAAAAAATGACTTGTCATGCATAAAGTGTCTTGCACAAAGTATATGTCCTAACCAACTTGCCAAAACTAAGAAATTTGTGGAGTGGTTGAAAAACGAGTTTTAATGACTCCAGGAAGAGTTAAATTGGCAATGTATACATTATAAACAGAGAGTAACAGCAGCGTAAAAGAGGGGTCTGGGTAGCCCTTTGATTAGCTGTTCAGGAGTCTTATGGCTTGGGGGTTGAAGCATTTTGGACCTCGACTTTGCGCTCCGGTACCGCTTGCCGTACGGTAGCAGAGAGAACAGTCTGTGACTAGGGTGGCTGGAGTCTTTGACCATATTTAGGCCTTTCCGCTGACACCGCCTGATGTAGAGGTCCTGGATGGCAGGAAGCTGGCCCCAGTGATGTACTGGGCCATACGCACTACCCTCTTTAGTGCCTTGCGGTCAGAGGCAGAGCAGCTGCCATACCAGGCAGTGATGCTCTCGATGGTGCAGCTGACAACTTTTGAGGATCTGAGGACCCATGCCCAATCTTTTCAGTCTAAAAACACACAACCCTGAGAGTCTGACCAAGCATAGCACGTTTTGTATTACACCTATGGACACACATAATTCATTCACACACTTACAGTACACACTAATACATTGTAATATGTTTTTGATGGCACAGTGCAATTGCATGAGAGAAAGCACTAAGGCATGATACATTTGGAAATTCTGAGTTTAAAAAGCAATAAGGAGAGGGGAAAAGGTTCTTTAATTAGAGAGATGTAAATAATGGCTGTCTGATTGCCTTCACAAAACAGGATATTGGTATTGACCTGTGGTCCCTGATAAAAAAAAAGGGGCCATGTTATTAAAGGGCAGAAATTAATACGAGATTATAATTAGGTGACAGGGGTTTAACAGATGAACAGGCTTTAATAAGATGGACTCCTTTTCATCAAGGTTAAGGCTGCTGTTTGACTGTCCATCACAGGGGGAAGGTTAGCTGAGGCAAACCACTCGTGCCTTTTTGTGGTTGAAAGATTCTCTTCAAATGAAATCTGAAATCCGCATAAGATGGAACAGCGCCACTATTTTGTTGACGGAAGGGAGGAAAGGAGAGTCCGGCAGTGAGGTGAATAAAATTACAGTAGGGGAGAGTGGGGTTAGTTGAGCCAGAGGGATAAGTTGAGCCACCCTTGTTTATAGAAACCATACACAAAAACTGATCAAGTCAAATGAATTGATTATGTTAGAGGTGTCATGATGCTTGTATCTAAACCAAAGTAGATAATTGTAAGATTGTTCTATACATCAGTTGAGGTGTCTATACGTTTCAATATGAGATCCTAAACCAGGTATGAAAGTGCATCCTTTTAGCTCTATAGTCAAAATGTTTGCCTTGGGGTAAGTTGAGCCAATGTCCATGGGATAAGTTGAGCCAATGGTTGAGCCAATGGCAAGTTGAGAGAATTGTAGTGTTTTCTTCCCAGGCATAATGGAAGGCATTATCACTTGGATATGAGGTAACAAAAGGGCCTGTTCTATGATAAAAGTGTGTTAAAAAGTATAAAGTGTTTGTTCGGAGTTAAGCTTGTGCTAAAAGATGCTTCAAATTATTAAAAGACCAAGCGATTGTGATTGTGTTGAATTGTGTTTGGGGAATAAAGGTAGATGTGGTTGTAAAAAGGTAGTGGTAATATTTAATTCAGTACAGAAATTTGTAGGCGTCTTAACTTACCCTGTCACGTACCTCAACTTACCCTGTGCCCGGGGTAAATTCTGCCTAGAGACAACTTTTTTGGGACAAACTTGTGTTTTCAAAATAGTAGTATTTACATTTACATTTAGATTTTTCTAAAGACATCCTGAAATACTGTATATATATATACTTATGACAAAGAATATGATATTTCCCTGTATGGAGTGTAGCGAAATATAAAAATGTACCCTACTCTCCCCTACATATTCTGGTGTTTTATCTGGCATGCAATTTTACCAGAGCGGGAAAAACAATGTTTGTTGTTTGAAGTAACTACTTTGTTGTTGTAATATCCCAAACGGACATGGCAGTATCACCAACTACGGATTCCAGCTTTAAAAGGAGGACTCAGCTTTTATTCACACTTTGATTTGGAAGACTGCTGTGGTCCTTCAAGTGCAAAATTTAAGAAGAGGTGAAGACGCCATGACTGATCAAACATAGTTAATTGTTTTGGTGTGTTTTTGTTTTGTTACAGCCATTGTTTTGTGTATTGTTGTGCAATCATAGCAGAGAGAAAACCATGTCGCAAAGATCTGTACACAATTTCCTGGAAGCTGAAAATTGCCCAGTTCTTCCATGGCCTGCATACTCAACAGACATGTCACCCATTGAGCATGTTTCAGATGCTCTGGAGTGTTGTGTACAACATCGTGTTCCCGTTTACGGCAATATCCAGCAACTTCGCATAGCCATTAAAGAAGAGTGGTACAACATTCCACATGCCACAATCAACAGCGTGATAATCTCTATGCGAAGGAAATGTGTAGCACTGGATAAGGCAAATTATGGTGACTGCTTTTCTAACCCACGCCCCTACCCTTTTTTAAAGGTATCTGTGACCAACAGATGCATATCTGTATTCCAAGTCATGTGAAATCCATAGGGCCTAATGAATTTATTTCCTTATATGAACTGTAACTCAGTAAAATCTTTTAAATTGTTGCATGTTGCATTTATATTTTTGTTCAGTGTAAAATCTTGCATAATTTGGTCAGGTGCGTGATTAAGATTTGGGTCCGTATGCGTTAGAAATTGAGAGTTTCGGTCTCCACCCCCCGTGAAAGGAAACTCTCAGCCAAAGCCCTCAACATGAAAAAAAAAAATCATTTCATAAACCACTTTCTCTTGTTCACTGACAGACAACATCTCTTTGTGCATAAAACACTTTTTACTAAAGTTGGGCTAAATCACGGTCACACAGAGTGATTCTTGGTAGTCTTAAACAAATCTACTTTGAAACAAAGGTATACATCTCACATAACTTGTTATGGCGTTAAAAAAAAGAACACATCTGTACCATGTCAGATATAGAGTTGAAATGTATTCCATTTTGAGTTTTGATCCCAATTTGACACTTTATCTATAAGGGCCAGAGGGCACTTTTGGTTATTGCCTGCAGGAAAGGGCTTCAGCTGAAGTTGTAACAAGTCTGCAGAGATTTGAATGGTGTCTCTGCGCCGTTCAGTGGACGTTTAGGAAAAAGAAAGGTCTCTGTCGTCGGTTATATGAAAGGGTGTCAATATTGTACTGTCACTAAGAAAGAAAGATGAAATCTTACATTCATTTATAAATTGATTGCTACTATATTTAGAAAGCACTTCAGTCATTTCAAGCCATTTTGTTGAATACGTATAAAAACAATTTCAAAAGAATTCATCATATTTTTACTATGTACCTACCTGGCCTTGTGCCCTCAAAAGTGAGTACATGTTAGCAATTTATAATCATTTTTACAGATCATAAATGTAAAATGTCTACCTGTAAATCATACATGTAACTCAACCAAATGTCAGCAGTAATGAAGGAATAACAATCCCGGCCAATTGTTGTGTGTAGGCTGTATCTCCCTGTTTTATGATTAGGCTATTTTGAGACCGTTGCCCTTTACACTTGTACTAATGAAATGGTAGATTTGGGCACTTATAAGCGCCTAAATTTGAACCCTGTGGCTGTACAGTAACATGCTATAAATGACTTCAGAGCCCAGGCTCTGTGCTTCACAGCGCTGTATGGGTTTTGACTGACAGCCGTTCTGAACTTGAGCACCGCACGTGACAAGAAGTTGTCCCCATCCCTCCCACTAATTGGGCAAATTTGTTGTTGTCTGAGTGAGAGAAACACTGTCAATTAAGAGGACTCTGTATTTTGAAAGATGAGACGTTAAGGATTATAATAAATACCGCTTTGACGTCATTCAAGCAAGCCAAACATCTTCACACATGTTCATATTATAAAACACGTGCCATATTCAGAGTCAGTGTTTATGATTACTGGATAATTCTAGTGTTAAAAAAGTCTCTGGCCAAGAGGAAAAATACGACAAAGAGGCAACTCACTCCAACACCACCAGAGGATATTCGGAACCACTGGTGAGCTAGAATCGCCTGTTTTCAACAGAGTTTTAGTTTCAACATTCTGGACCTACAGATCCTCAACAGCTTCCGTATGCTTACGCTCAATGTGCTGTCTCACTCTATTCGTTGAGGTGACTGGTTTACTTCAGTCGACCTGGAGGAAGCTTATTTTCATATAAGCGTCCTGCCAGCACACAGGAGGTTTCTCAGGTTTGTATTTCAAGGCATAGCCTACGAATACCTTGCTGTACCGTTCGGGTTAGCACTGGCTCCAGTGTGTAGAGGTGGCTCTAGCACCCCTGAGAACCAAGGGGCTAAGAGAGTCCGCTTAGATAAACAATTTCCTGCTTTTCCCCCGATACAGGAGTAAGTGATATGAGACACAGTTTTCCTTGTACCCCACCTCACCGAGTTAAGATAAATCACAAAAATATCTGTTCGGTGCACACACAGAGAATAGAATACATAGGCGTCAAGCTGGATTCTCTCTCTTATCGGGCTACACTATCAAACGGCCGTTCCGACAGTTCCTCTCCCTGTTCAACAGGGGGCGCTCGGTCATGCTTAGATCTGGTGAAACCATCGAAGATCTATATATATCGCATTGCATATAGACAAGCACAGCCCGTTGCTCTTTGCGATAAAGGGATACACACAACTAGGTCTGGGCGCATTGGTGATGCTCTATGCGTTTCCTCCTCTATGCTTGATTCTCCCCACTCTAAACAGAATGTGTGAACAAGAATTATCCATCATCTTGGTAGCCCTTCAATGGCCAGGCAGACTCTGGTTAGCGGAGTTAGCGTTCTCTGGAGTGATGAATCACGCTTCACCATCTGGCAGTCTGACGGACTAATCTGGATTGAGAGCACTACCTGCCCCAATGCATTGTGCCAACTGTAAAGTTTGGTGGCGGAGGAATACTGGTCTTAGGCTGTTTTTCATGGTTCGGGCTAGGCCCCTTAGTTCCAGTGAAGGGAAATCATAACGCTACAGCATACAAAGACCTTCTAGATAAATATGTGTTTCCAACTTGGTGGCAACAGTTTGGAGAAGGCCATTTCCTGTTTCAGCCCTGACAATGCCCTTGTTCACAAAGCGAGGTCCATACAAAAATGGTTTGTCGAGATCGGTGTGGAAGAACTTGACTGGACTGTACAGAGCCCTGACCTCAACCCCATCTAACACTTTTGGGATGAATTGTAACGCCACCTGCAAGACAGGCCTAATCGCCCAATTTCAGTGCCCAACCTCACTAATGCTCTCGTGGCTTAATGGAATCAAGTTCCCGCAGCAATGTTCCAACGTCTAGTGAAAAGCCTTTTTCCAGAAGAGTGGAGGCTGTTATAGCAGCAACGGGGGAACAACTCCATATTCATGCCCATGATTTTGGAATGAGATATTCACAGAGCTTTCGGTCATGTAGTGTAATGTGGATCTGTTTTTGCATTGGATGCGTCTCAATCCACCGCATCCGCCTATGTTGCACTTCCACATCTACGGTGAAAGGTGGCAGAGCTAGAGTGGTGTTTGTCCTAACATGAGACATCCCGAAAACTGGTCTTCTCACAAAAACGTATGTAGCGTCCGAACAGTTTTACATACAAACATGACCACTCTATGGTAAGGGGAGACTTCGTATAATATTTTTACATTTTTATCATTTATTTTGATACCTGACGGGGTCCTAAAATTCTAAATCAAATAGATAAATTATCCATAGTATGACCATCTTAAAACAATTCCATATGTCAGCTTAGAATCTTTATATTTTACAAATAATACTAAACATACATATACAAATGACAACATCATGCAAACATCAACTACATCACACCTGCCCAGACCCGCTAGCACACCCCCCCATCTCCAGCATCCGCATCACTTTCCACCACATGGCCTCAAACTGCACCATTTTGTTTCTCTCCATAGTTTCCAAGTTGTTAGTATACTTTTTTTCAAGATTGGTGATGAGAAGAGAATTGTCCATCACATCCGGTATCTCACTACACCCCCATATGTCATGTCATGAAATATGCAGACAGATCGATTAAAAGTAAGTTTACATTGTAATACTTCCGACAGTCAACCCTCCAGCTCCGCCCACAACTACAGACTTTATAGCATTCCCAGAAAGCATGGCTTACCGAGTCATTATTAGTTTTACACTTAAGACATGACTCTGCCGTTGTGCTTTAGAATTTGTGATTTTTTTATCTTGTATAGTACATTCTATAAATTAGTTCATACTGGTTTAAGCATACATTTTCATTAACTTTAGTTATGCTCCAACTTTCCCTCTATCCTGTGCTAACATCAATTATTTTTAAGTCTTGGTTCCAATAGTTTATATCTACATTGGTCAGTACAAAACGACTTTTTAATTCTGTCATGGAAATGTATTTCCTCTTACCAAGTCATTTACGGTTATGCTTTTAGCTTTCCACGTGGACTAATTTATCAGTGAATTCTGAAAAGCTATCCAAGGATTGTTCCATTAGGTTGTGTTTTTAGGAAGTCATATTGGTTCTTGTATAATATGTTTCATTTTCTTCCACATTGTTAGTGTTCTTAGCTTCATCCTTTGAAAATAGACACAAAAATATTCTGGACATGAGTATGTGAATCTTCAATATGTACCCATTGTTCCTCTTTAGTGCATTTAACTACAGAGTACTAGGAGTTTACTAGCCCCCTGCGGTAACTGCGCCCCCTGTAATTCACATTAAGACCACAAGATATCACCAAACACTTTCCCTGGCTGCCACTGCTCTTGCTCAACAAAAATGTCCTCTGTGTCATCACAACATTTGGAAATATTTAAACAAAATAGTTGTGTGGTATATTGATTTTAAAAAATGAAATTTTGAAAAAGTTGTAGATATATTCCAATGAAGTCAGATCTCGTTAAAATAACAGCAAATTGATCAGAAATACAGTGGAGACGTTAATGTTGTAAATGACTATGGTAGCTGGAAACGGCAGATTTTTAATGGCCTCGGTGCACACGTGAGCAAGAGGACAAGTACATTAGAGTGTCTAGTTTTAGAAACAGATGCCACACAGTCATCAACCGGCAGCTTTATTAAATAGTACCCGCAAAACACCAGCCTCAACGTCAACAGTGAAGAGGCGACTCCGGGATGTTATATAGCCACCGGGTATAAATAAATGATTTACAAGGTCACCATGAATTACCATGAATTGTTTACAAGGTTTAATGTTTGATTTGTTACATTAAAGAATTATATGCTTTACCGATGTAGACTGACTGTAGCTCCAGATTGGATTAGATTCAACTGTGACATGTATTGCTATGGCCCTGGGTTGGTTTTGGTTTGTTGCTGCTAGTTAATGCACAGTTGTAGTAGGAAATGCTATAGTTACATCTATAGCTGCAGCCAATATTTATTTTTGCCCTAGACATGGGATGCACCTCTGTCATTCTGCCGTGTCATTGTATTGTTATGAACGTATCCAACGGCTACTGGCGCCTAACATTCGGAACGGATACAAATGTGACTGTTTAGTCTAAATTGCATTAATATATAGTGGCATGCTAAAGTAGGCAAATAATTAGTGGGAAGTAACTTTGTCATCATTATGATGTCGTCAAATTTCCTTTAAGGAGATGGCAATGTTACCATTAGTAGCAAGTTCGTCAAAAATAGCTAGTAATGCTAATATTAACTAGCTATTATAAAGTGGTGTACCGTCAATCTTAGATAGCTTAGATATACTTTAATGTTTTTTTTTAATTATTATTATTATATTTATTTTATTTTATTATGAACACAACAATACAAAAACAGAAATATACAAACAAGAGTACATAAACCTAACTGACTTATACGGCAGCTAATGTCAATCATGACAAAAGGTCTCCCTACTTACTATTTGCCTCCTTTTTAAAAGTTATCCTGTTTCCAAATCAAATCTGAGTTTTATTGAGGTAGCCAGCTAGCTAGGGAGCTAGATAGCTAATGTCAGATAGCCTGCCATGCTAGCATTATGATAGTGATAATGATTGTCAAAATATACAGATACATAACCAGCAGGGTCTTGCTATACTCACCACCACTGGTCAAGGGTTTGACCATTGACAGCCAGCATCGGCTGTCATCTGGCCATCTAAATTGTGTGAACTGCATTCCCAGTTAGTATCAATTTAGTATGGAAGCCCATCTCTACTTGGTTGAAGTTAGAAAAACATTCCAGAGCAAAATGTTTATTTCACACAAAGCTGTCATTACTGCAGACTTTGGGACAGAATGGAAAATCTGTAGTGGACTTTTCGCTCAGCCTCAAAAAGGACAGTTTGCACATGGAGTTGGCTTTTATAAGGGTGTTGCAATCCTGTGTTTTGGTCGGAAAGGTGCATTTATTGTTGACATAATTATAATTCCAGCCCAACCCTCAAGTAAGTCGATTGCATTTACTTCCCAAACTCAGTTTTTTACGGGACTGACTTTAAGACCAACATTATTCTATGCATACTTTGTAGTCAATTTTGACACGAGAATAAATATTTATGACTCATAATGATGCCCCATAGATGAGAAGTTGCTTTTTAGGGGCAGTCTCTTTATTTGCTACCCAGAAATAATTTGATATTGATAAGCATAGAAAAAGGGTTACAAAAGAGTTCTTGGTTGTCCCCATAGGAGAACCCTTTTTGGTTTCACAGAGAACCCTTTTTGTTTCCAGGTAGAACCCTTTGGATTCCAGGTAGAACCCTCGGTGGAAAAGGATTCGATGTAGAACCCTTTCCACCGAGAGTTCTACCTGGAACCCTTTCATGTTCTAACTGGATCCAAAAAGGGATCTCCACGGGTACAGTCAAAGAACCGTTTTAGGTTCTAGATAGCAACTTTTTGAAGAGTCACTTTTTGTCAAGACAATTTCACCACACAATAAATATCTGTGGCAGTTTGATGCAAAGAGCAAGAAAACTAGGGGGTTATGAGTGTCAGTTGTTTTATTAATGTATGATCCTTTTCAAGGTCAATAAAGCTGTTACGGTAGGATGCCATGTGTCTGACTGAATTCTTTCACCTGATGAATTCCAAATTGAGAAAATGCTTGGCAAGCATTAGGTGAGGCTGTATATTAACAGCACTGATAGTAAAGACCTGGGCATATTGATGTCTTACTCTGTTTGATGCACCATGCTGAGATTAGTTCAATTGGAATGAAATTGGCTGTTAAATATATATCTGGCAAAATCTGACAGTGACAAATGGGAAGGGCCTGAGGATGCAGAAGTTATAATATTAGTAGTGTCACTGTTAACCCCAGTGGCACCAAACTACAGTACGTCACATTGTTGTTCCTTGAATATTGAAACTCTGCTAGCATCGTTGTCTAATTCAGTGTAATCTTTCAGTTATTCTGCCAGAGGTTCACACTACTGAGAATCAAAGTTATATTCTTCAAGAAGCAAAGGGTATATATCATAAATAAAAGTCCAAAAGTGTATATAGCAATCGCAGATTGCCCCTAAAAAGGTATTTATCTTAATGGGTAGCTTTGTCAAATAATCATGCTTAATTGTCAATATTAATTTAACATGTTTTGTTATGAATCATAGCATAATGCAAATGTCCATATGCCAACAAAACACCACAGCAAATCGCTAGGCAATTTAATGATACATTTTCTAATTTGGCTGATGATGTCGAAATGGAAATGGAATAAAGAAATGAAGACAATGATTTCATACCACATGGGGTTTCAATCGTTTCCTACCTGTCAAGCATATTTATTTTCAGAATGAAACAGAAAATACTTATTACATTTCCTGCATCCAATATGCCATTGCTTTGCAAAAAATAAATTCAGTTTCAACAGATTGTGATTATTGTAAACAATTTCAATAATTCCAATGATGTTTTAAATTCGACAGAGTGGGGTTTTAATCTTGGCAAAGGTCTTACACCACCTCCACTCCTGATCCCAATTCTGGAAACAAGACTGATACCGTCTAAACCCATATTTTCTATTATTTTAAGGGGCTGCTGTGCAAATTCACAGCAGCACAGTGGTGTGTATTCATGAATGCCAAGGGAATCCAGGCTTCCCCAAAACATTTGCCAAGAAATAAAATACATAGACTTTATCTTTAGTCTCTCTGTGTTTCATCATTTTCCTTCAATTCGCAAGAGGCTAATATGTATCTCACCGGAGAAAGTATATGCACGAGCGAAAAAGCACACCTTTGTATGTCTTGCCCATCTATCTGATGCGGTCTTGTCAAAAAGAGTAAGATATTTTTTGCAGCCCATAGCATTGAATGCAAGGGAAGCCAGCGAGCATTTGGCCTCCCTTGATAAAAAATCTGCATTGATCTAAACTGAGTGAGCTCAACTGTGAATGGTCCTGGCTCACCAAAGGAAAGTGTCTAGGGAAGCCAGTTTGGATTTGGCTTCACACCAACGTCATTGACAGAAAGAAAATGTGAATTGTTGCATCTTGTGTTGTTGAAAAGCTGAAATGTCTTGGGTTGAATACTTATTAAATCCTTTGTTATTCCCTAAATAAGTTCAAGAGTAAAAATGTGCTTAACAAGTCACATAATAAGTTGCATGGACTCAGTCTGTGTGCAATAGTGTTTCACATGATGTTTGAATGACTACCTCTTTCATTGTACCCCACACATACAATTATTTGTAAGGTCCCTCAGATGAACAGTGAATTTCAAACACAGATTCAATCACAAAGACCAGGGAGGTTTTCCAATGCCTAAAAAAGAATGACACCTATTGGTAGATGGGTGAAAAAAAGCAAACATTATATATTCCTTTGAGTTTGGTGAAGTTAATTATACTTTGGATGGTGTATCAATGCACCCAGTCACCAAAGATACAGGCGTCCTTGTAACGGCTCTCGTCGAAAGGAGTGGACCAAAGCGCAGCGTGGAAAGTGTTCATGATTTCTATTTTCAAAAAACACTCAAACAAAATAAAAAAGTGAAAACGAAAGCGCAGTTGTCAGGTACAGACACTAAACAGAAAACAAGATCCCACAAAACCCATAGGGAAAATGACAACATATACAGTGGGGCAAAAAGGTATTTAGTCAGCCACCAATTGTGCAAGTTCTCCCACTTAAAAAGATGAGAGGCCTGTAAGTGTCATAGGTACACTTCAACTATGACAGACAAAATGAGGAAAAAAATCCAGAAAATCACATTGTAGGATTTTTTTATGAATTTATATGCAAATTATGGTGGAAAATAAGTATTTGGTCACCTACAAACAAGCAAGATTTCTGTCTCTCACAGACCTGTAACTTCTTTAAGAGGCTCCTCTGTCCTCGACTCGTTACCTGTATTAATGGCACCTGTTTGAACTTGTTATCAGTATAAAAGACACCTGTCCACAACCTCAAACAGTCACACTCCAAACTCCACTATGGCCAAGACCAAAGAGCTGTCAAAGGACACCAGATACAAAATTGTAGACCTGCACCAGGCTGGGAAGACCGAATCTGCAATAGGTAAGCAGCTTGGTTTGAAGAAATCAACTGTGGGAGAAATTATTAGGAAATGGAAGACATAAAAGACCACTGATAATCTCCCTCGATCTGGGGCTCCACGCAAGATCTCACCCCGTGGGGTCAAAATGATCACAAGAACGGTGAGCAAATGTCCAGGCCCGTCTGAAGTTTGCTAGAGAGCATTTGGATGATCCAGAAGAAGATTGTCACCAAGTATGATCATATTTATTTTACAGTTACAGGACACGTTTATAATTTGATTGCTACTATATTTAGAAACTATTTCAGTCATTTCAAGCCCTATTGCCAGACTTGTTGAATAGGGAAAAAAATATGATTTTTCATATTCATCATATTTGTACTATGTACTTGAGTTTGTCATCAGAGTACATCTCAGGAATGTATAAATATTTTTTTTACCAGAAAGGTAAGTGCCAGACCTTTCTAAAACTATGCAATATTACCAGTTATTGTTTAAGGCCATCTCATGAAAAAATAATTACATTTGGGTACGTCTATTTTGGCAGAAATCTAAATGTTGCCTTAACATATTAAGGCAACCAACATCACCCAAAAGCTTGAGTCAGCAGCATATGCAGGATGTTTATCTATATTCCTGTAAGGCATTTTATTGGGCTTGTCATTTAAGATATTGGAACAACTTCCCTGAAACAGAACTTTGTCAGATTTAAGTGATTGAGCTTGTGCTTTCTCTCCACTGCTTAGTATTCTAGACTGTACATAATAATCATAAAACAAGCTTAAATCCTCTGGCAATTTGAAAAATAGGCCTGGATGGCCAGCTACATGTAGATGGGGGTGCTGGGTATTGCTGGGTTGTCATGGCGACCATCTCTTATTTCTGAAGTGTTCCTGTGTAGGAAACATATTGATTCTTTATCGGAGATGACATGGCATTCCCCCACCATGTAACATCCAATCAATGTACCGCTGGAAGCCAGAAGGCAACATGCTGCTCAGTGACACATCTGAAATGGTGGCGACTCAAATGGTACACAAGTCAGGCTTGGCTGAATGTTTTTCAATGTTTCGTAGCCGGTATATTCTATATCTAATGCAGCATCCAGTTTCCCATGTAATTGAGGAGCCCTAGAGAAAGAAAACAATATTACAACCAACAAACATTATTTCAAATTCCACCATTCCATCAATGTGGTCTGTTTCAGATGTATAATGGGTCACCTTTGAGCCCAAGATGTGTCCAATATGCAGTGGTGATTTTAGCATGTAAATCTTGGTGGGGGAAAATATTGTTTAGATATGCATGCCAGCAAAGCCACAACAACACTATACAATACAATAATTGCACTATAACGGTGACAAACGGTGCCCATAAACATACATTTTTGGACTCACGGTTGTTGTGATGTGTTTGAATAGGAAATGGCGCAGCAGTCCTTCGTGGGCAAATTTTGTCATCAAAGAGAAAGATGCGGATTTACAATTCCAAGTTGAATGACGGTTCAAAACGTATTTTCCCAGTTGCGATGCTTGCATTTAGCCAATGTCACCAATTCCTTACAAATCACTCATTGTTGAATTTGTGATCTCCAAATTGTTGTGTAATGTTAATGTCCAATGGCCGATCGTCATCCTCCTCGCCTGAGGAGGAGTAGTTGGAAGGATCAGAGGACCAAAATGCAGCGTGGTATTTGCTCATCGTGAATTTAATGAACACTTGAACAAACTATACAAAAACAATAACGGAATGTGAAGCTATAATAAAAACTGTGCTGACACAAGTAATTAACATAGAAAATGACAAAACAGGCTACCTAAATATGATTCCCAATCAGAGACAATAACTAACACCTGCCTCTGATTGAGAACCATATCAGGCCAAACACAGAAACAGACAAACTAGACATACAACATAGAATGCCCACTCAGATCACACCCTGACCAAACAAAACATATAAACATACAAAGCAAACTATGGACAAGACACCGATGAGCACCGATACGTTTTATCTATATTTTCTCTTCATTATTTATCTTCAAATGACAAGATTCATGAATCATGATGATGACTGCTAGCTAAGATTGTGGAAATAAGATATTGACATGATCAGTCCAATCATAGCTACTGTACATATAACGTGATTGACATAATTTCTGTGTCCAATGACCTTGAGCCTTCTTGGAAGGGTACTTCCTAATCTAAGTCTATGGCAGGACACAGGAGGGCTCACATTCTTGATGTCTCCCCTTACTAAATGCGGGTGATGTAGTGTTCCATGAGTGACAGAACACTGAGCCAATCACGGTGCAATGCTGAGCCAATCACGGATCAATGCTCCTATTTTCTGCTGGCCTAGCCCCAACACCAAAGAAAGCACTGTGCTAGGCTGAAACGCCTGCATTTTGGATCTCCCTGTTTGTATGCGGCTGTATTAGCATTATATATATATTTCTAACATTGTTTGCAAACTGATGTGACACGTATTAATGCCAAACTAACATGGAAAACAGACAAGCCCCACCCCCCCCAAAAAATAATTATGTATACATACACCTTAGACATATACAATAAAACTCATTTTTTTCACAATTCCTGACGTCGTTTAATCCTAGTAAGAATTCATGGTCTTAGGTCAGTTAGGATCACCACTTTTATTTTAAGAATGTGAAATGTCAGAATAATAGAAGAGTGATTTATTTTAGCTTTTATTTATTTAATCACATTCCTAGTGGGTCAGAAGTTTACATACACTCAATTAGAATTTGGTAGCATTGCCTTTAAATTATTTAACTTGGGTCAAACGTTTCAGGTAGCCTTCCACAAGCTTCCCACAACACGTTGGTTGAATTTTGGCCCATTCCTCCTGACAGAGCTGGTGTAACTGAGTCAGGTTTGTAAGCCTCCTAGCTTGCACACGCCTTTTCAGTTCTGCCCACAAATGTTCCGTAGGATTGAGGTCAGGGCTTTGTGATGGCCACTCCATTACCTTGACTTTGCTGTCCTTAAGCCATTTTGCCAAAACTTTGGAAGAATGCTTGAGGTCATTGTTCATTTGGAAAATCCATTTGCGACCAAGCTTTAACTTCCTGAATGGTGTCTTGAGATGTGGCTTCAATATATCCACATAAATTTCCATCCTCATGAAGCCACCTATTTTGCGAAGTGCAACAGTCCCCCCTGCAGCAAAGCACCCACACAACATGATGCTGCCACCCCCGTGCTTCACAGTTGGGATGGTGTTCTTCGGCTTGCAAGCCTCCTCCTTTTTCCTCCAAACATAACGATGGTCATTATGGGCAAACAGTTCTGTTTTTGTTTCATCAGACCAGAGGACATTTCTCCAAAAAGTATGATCTATGTCCCCATGTGCAGTTGCAAACTGTAGTCTGGCTTCTTTATGGCGGTTTTGGAGCAGTGGCTTCTTCCTTGCTAAGCAGCCTTTCAGGTTATGTCCATATATGACTTGTAGTACTGTGGGCATAGATACTTTTGTGCCTGTTTTCTCCAGCATCTTCACAAGGTCCTTTGCTGTTGTTCTGTGATTGATTTGCACTTTTCGCACCAAAGTACGTTCATCTCTAGGAGACAATGCATCTCACTCCTGATCGGTATGATGGCTGCGTGGTCCCATGGTGTTTATACTTGTGTACTATTATTTGTATAGATGAATGTGGTACCTTCAGACGTTTGGATGAACCAGACTTGTGGAGGTCTGCAATATTTTTTCTGGGGTCTTGGCTGATTCTTTGGATTTTCCCATGATGTCAAGCAAAGATCTACTGAGTTTGAAGGTAGGCCTTGAAATACATCCACAGGTACACATCCAATTGACTCAAATGATGTAATTAGCCTATCAGAAGCTTCTAAAGTCATGACAGAATTTTTGGGAATTTTCCAAGCTGTTTAAAGGCACAGTCAACTTAATGTATGTAAACCTCTGATCTACTGGAATTGTAGGTCAGTGAATTATAAGTGAAAACAATCTGCCTGTAAACAAATGTTGGAGAAATGACTTGTGTCATGCACAAAGTAGTAGTCCTAACCAACTTGCCAAAACTATAGTTTGTTATCAAGAAATTTGTGAAGTGGTTGAAAAACTAGTTTTAATGACTCCAACCTAAGTGTATGTAAACTTCCAACTTCAACTGTATATATATATATATATATATATATATATATATATATATATATATATATATATAATTATATATATAATTATTTATTTTTTTGCAAAAAATGTGGGTCTCAAAACAGGTGGGTTTCTTGCTATTGTATGATCCTGAATAAGCTACTCATCTGAATAAATTAAAGAGATTGTACGTGATCTTAAAACACTTTCAAATTTGTATGTATGTATTGGAATTCCTAACATATTACACAATTTGCAGGAACATCTTTTTTTTCATTTGCAAGATGTAACATATCATACAAAATGGATAAAGTTGTGCACAATTTTTGGGGACCCGTTTTGGCTCGTGAGTTCTACTTTAATAACTACTGGCTGAAATTTGACAAAACCTATGTAGCGTGACTAAGTGATTCATCAGCCAAACAATAAAAAACAATAGTGACTTGAAGCCTATAAAATACATTTTTTATGTAATGACACAATTTATTAAGGCCATAATGTGATTTATTCTCAACAAAAGCTAACACAAATCCTATTGAGAGCATTGTTACCGTCCCATTTGCATGAATTGAACAGTGTGTAAAGCACAAATCTAGACATGTTGGTATGGCTTCAATTAGAGATGACCATTGAAAAGTGGCAAACAAAAGAAAGTAATGAGGAAATGTCAAATCATTGATTAAGGTTATTTCATACATTTATGAATGCACAATTATACATGTATGTATTGATGTGTTATAGCACATGAGATGGAGTTTGCATAAGAAATGGCCATAGGGTTGAGAAGGTTTTTGGGAAAGCCCTTCCAGCTACCAGATGAAGGTTAGGCCTATCATTAGCATTGCTATATTTTGCCTCTTCCATAACTGTTTGAAGCCTGGATGTTTTACTTCATATTATGAGGCATGTCTTACCTTGCTTCAAAGTAGACTACAGCCAAAATCCCACCATAGAAACATGGAGGCAATTATTTATATTAAGACTTCCTCATGTGTTTTCCTGTTCTTGAGGTTTTTCTTTCAACTTTCTTTTACTGTCTAGCAACCAAAGGAATTACCCTAGTCACCATTTGCAAACGATGATAGTTGCATCTTTAAATCCCCCCTTTCTACATTTCTAATGGATATTTCCATCCCTGTCCATAAAACTGCTCGCATGTGTGGTGAGCATTCTAGAACAGTCTTTTCTTGCTAATTGCATTTGAAACATTCACATGTGGGCCTAAAGCAGTGTACATTGCTGTGCCTAGAATGTGAAGAAGTATAGTTTATCAACATTTTAAGCTAAACATTGTAAACTGTTCAATCAGCCTTATTAAATGATATGTCATATACCTCCACTACACTACTTTGATAAGCATCCATGATGTGCAGACATAATCCAAGTGACACTGGACTAGCGCACTTGATAGAGTCTTTAGGGTGTCAATGTCAAGCCATTTTGAGTATGCTGTAAAATTTTGGACAAACCTACAGACTTTTCAAGTACCCTAAGAATAAAACATTTTGACTGGTTGTGTTTATGCCACATATAAAAGGTAATAAATGTTTTTGTCATGTTTGTCATTTATTGTCATGTCTTGTCCCTGTGCTCCCCATGCTATTCGTTTCCCTCTGCTGGTCTTGTTTGGTTCTATCCCTCTCTCTCCCCCTCCCCCTTTCACTCTCTCGCTCTCTCTTCTCTCTGTCGTTCCGTTCCTGCTCCCAGCTGTTCCTATTCCCCTAATCATCATTTAGTCTTCCCACACCTGTTCCCGATCCTTTCCCCTGATTAGACTCCCTATTTATTCCTTTGTGATCCGTTCCTGTTCCATCGGTTCCTTGTTTTGTATTCCATGCTGTAATTGCGTTTCGCCCTGTCCTGTCGTGTTTTTTGCCGTGATTGTGTATCACCCTGTCCTGTCGTGTTTTGTGCCTTCTTCAGACGCTGCGTGTGAGCAGGTGTCTCAGTTGACTACGGCCTGCGCCTACCCGGGCGACCTGCAGTCTGTGGCCGCTTCTCCAGTTGTTTTCCCCTCTACTATCTAGAGGATTTCAGTTATTCGGTTTTGAGCATTAATAAACTCTGTTTCTGTTAAGTCGCGTTTGGGTCCTCCTTCACCTGCATAACAGAAGGAACCGATCAAAGAATGGACCCAGCGACTTCTGACGCTCGTTACACTGCCGTCGAGATCCAAGGAGCCATGCTCGGCAGACACGAGCAGGAATTGTCCGCTGCTCGCCAGGCCGTGGAAAACCTGGCTGCTCAGGTTTCCGACCTCTCTGGACAGTTCCAGAGTCTACGTCTCGTGCCACCTGTTACTTCCTGGCCTGCCGAGCCTCCAGAACCTAGGGTTAATAACCCACCTTGCTACTCCGGGCAGCCCACTGAGTGCCGCTCCTTTCTCACGCAGTGTGAGATTGTGTTCTCTCTCCAACCCAACACATACTCTAGAGAGAGAGCTCGGGTTGCTTACGTCATCTCACTCCTCACTGGCCGGGCTCGAGAATGGGGCACAGCTATCTGGGAGGCAAGGGCTGTTTGCTCAAACGATTTCCAGAACTTTAAAGAGGAGATGATTCGGGTTTTTGACCGTTCAGTTTTTGGTGGGGAGGCTTCTAGGGCCCTGGCTTCCTTATGCCAAGGTGAACGGTCCATAACGGATTATTCCATTGAGTTTCGCACTCTTGCTGCCTCTAGTGAGTGGAACGAGCCGGCGCTGCTCGCTCGTTTTCTGGAGGGACTCACGCTGTGGTTAAGGATGAGATTCTCTCCCGGGAGGTTCCTTCAGATGTGGACTCTTTGATTGCTCTCGCCATCCGCATAGAACGACGGGTAGATCTTCGTCACCGGGCTCGTGGAAGAGAGCTCGCATCAACGGTGTTTCCCTGCTCCGCATCGCAGCCATCTCCCCCTCTGGCTTTGAGACTGAGCCCATGCAGCTGGGAGGGATTCGCATCTCGAATAAGGAGAGGGAACGGAGGATCACCAACCGCCTGTGCCTCTATTGTGGAGTTGCTGGACATTTCGTTAATTCATGTCCAGTAAAAGCCAGAGCTCATCTGTAAGCGGAGGGCTACAGGTGAGCGCAACTACTCAAGTCTCTCCATCAGAGTCCTGTACTACTTTGTCGGTCCACCTACGCTGGACCGGTTCGGGCGCTACATGTAGTGCCTTGATAGACTCTGGGGCTGAGGGTTGTTTCATGGACGAAGCATGGGTTCGGAAACATGACATTCCTTTCAGAGAGTTAGATAAGCCTACGCCCATGTTCGCCTTAGATGGTAGTCATCTTCCCAGTATCAGATTTGAGACACTACCTTTAACCCTCACAGTATCTGTAACCACAGTGAGACTATTTCTTTTTTGATTTTCCGTTCACCGTTTACACCTGTTGTTTTGGGTCATCCCTGGCTAGTATGTCATAATCCTTCTATTAATTGGTCTAGTAATTCTATCCTATCCTGGAACGTTTCTTGTCATGTGAAGTGTTTAATGTCTGCCATCCCTCCCGTTTCTTCTGTCCCTACTTCTCAGGAGGAACCTGGCGATTTGACAGGAGTGCCGGAGGAATATCATGATCTGCGCACGGTCTTCAGTCGGTCCCGAGCCAACTCCCTTCCTCCTCACCGGTCGTATGATTGTAGTATTGATCTCCTTCCGGGGACCACTCCTCCTCGAGGTAGACTATACTCTCTGTCGGCTCCCGAACGTAAGGCTCTCGAGGATTATTTGTCTGTGTCTCTTGACGCCGGTACCATAGTGCCTTCTTCCTCTCCGGCCGGGGCGGGGTTCTTTTTGTTAAGAAGAAGGACGGTACTCTGCGCCCCTGCGTGGATTATCGAGGGCTGAATGACATAACGGTTAAGAATCGTTATCCGCTTCCCCTTATGTCATCAGCCTTCGAGATTCTGCAGGGAGCCAGGTGCTTTACTAAGTTGGACCTTCGTAACGCTTACCATCTCGTGCGCATCAGAGAGGGGGACGAGTGGAAAACGGCGTTTAATACTCCGTTAGGGCATTTTGAGTACCGGGTTCTGCCGTTCGGTCTCGCCAATGCGCCAGCTGTTTTTCAGGCATTAGTTAATGATGTTCTGAGAGACATGCTGAACATTTTCGTTTTTGTCTATCTTGACGATATCCTGATTTTTTCTCCGTCACTCGAGATTCATGTTCAGCACGTTCGACGTGTTCTACAGCGCCTTTTAGAGAATTGTCTCTATGTAAAGGCTGAGAAGTGCTCTTTTCATGTCTCCTCCGTTACTTTTCTCGGTTCCGTTATTTCCGCTGAAGGCATTCAGATGGATTCCGCTAAGGTCCAAGCTGTCAGTGATTGGCCCGTTCCAAGGTCACGTGTCGAGTTGCAGCGCTTTTTAGGTTTCGCTAATTTCTATCGGCGTTTCATTCGTAATTTCGGTCAAGTTGCTGCCCCTCTCACAGCTCTTACTTCTGTCAAGACGTGTTTTAAGTGGTCCGGTTCCGCCCAGGGAGCTTTTGATCTTCTAAAAGAACGTTTTACGTCCGCTCCTATCCTCGTTACTCCTGACGTCACTAGACAATTCATTGTCGAGGTTGACGCTTCAGAGGTAGGCGTGGGAGCCATTCTATCCCAGCGCTTCCAGTCTGACGATAAGGTTCATCCTTGCGCTTATTTTCTCATCGCCTGTCGCCATCTGAGCGCAACTATGATGTGGGTAACCGTGAACTGCTCGCCATCCGCTTAGCCCTAGGCGAATGGCGACAGTGGTTGGAGGGGGCGACCGTTCCTTTTGTCGTTTGGACAGACCATAAGAACCTTGAGTACATCCGTTCTGCCAAACGACTTAATGCCCGTCAAGCTCGTTGGGCGTTGTTTTTCGCTCGTTTCGAGTTTGTGATTTCTTACCGTCCGGGTAGCAAGAACACCAAGCCTGATGCCTTATCCCGTCTGTTTAGTTCTTCTGTGGCTTCTACTGATCCCGAGGGGATTCTTCCTTATGGGCGTGTTGTCGGGTTAACAGTCTGGGGAATTGAAAGACAGGTTAAGCAAGCACTCACGCACACTGCGTCGCCGCGCGCTTGTCCTAGTAACCTCCTTTTCGTTCCTGTTTCCACTCGTCTGGCTGTTCTTCAGTGGGCTCACTCTGCCAAGTTAGCGGGTCATCCCGGTGTTCGAGGCACTCTTGCGTCTATTCGCCAGCGCTTTTGGTGGCCGACTCAGGAGCGTGACACGCGCCGTTTCGTGGCTGCCTGTTCGGACTGCGCGCAGACTAAGTCGGGTAACTCTCCTCCTGCCGGTCGTCTCAGACCGCTCCCCATTCCTTCTCGACCATGGTCTCACATTGCCTTAGACTTCATTACCGGTCTGCCTTTGTCTGCGGGGAAGACTGTGATTCTGACGGTTGTCGATAGGTTCTCTAAGGCGGCACATTTCATTCCCCTCGCTAAACTTCCTTCCGCTAAGGAGACGGCACAAATCATTATTGAGAATGTATTCAGAATTCATGGCCTCCCGTTAGACGCCGTTTCAGACAGAGGTCCGCAATTCACGTCACAGTTTTGGAGGGAGTTCTGTCGTTTGATTGGTGCGTCCGTCAGTCTCTCTTCCGGGTTTCATCCCCAGTCTAACGGTCAAGCAGAGAGGGCCAATCAGACGATTGGTCGCATACTACGCAGCCTTTCTTTCAGGAACCCTGCGTCTTGGGCAGAACAGCTCCCCTGGGCAGAATACGCTCACAATTCGCTTCCTTCGTCTGCTACCGGGTTATCTCCGTTTCAGAGTAGTCTGGGTTACCAGCCTCCTCTGTTCTCATCCCAGCTTGCCGAGTCCAGCGTTCCCTCCGCTCAAGCGTTTGTCCAACGTTGTGAGCGCACCTGGAGGAGGGTGAGGTCTGCACTTTGCCGTTACAGGGCACAGACGGTGAGAGCCGCCAATAAACGCAGGATTAAGAGTCCAAGGTATTGTTGCGGCCAGAGAGTGTGGCTTTCCACTCGCAACCTTCCTCTTACGACAGCTTCTCGTAAGTTGACTCCGCGGTTCATTGGTCCGTTCCGTGTCTCCCAGGTCGTCAATCCTGTCGCTGTGCGACTGCTTCTTCCGCGACATCTTCGTCGCGTCCATCCTGTCTTCCATGTCTCCTGTGTTAAGCCCTTTCTTCGCACCCCGTTCGTCTTCCTCCCCCTCCCGTCCTTGTCGAGAGCGCACCTATTTACAAGGTACATAAAATTATGGACATGCGTTCTCGGGGACGGGGTCACCAATACCTAGTGGATTGGGAGGGTTACGGTCCTGAGGAGAGGAGTTGGGTTCCGTCTCGGGACGTGCTGGACCGTTCGCTCATCGATGATTTCCTCCGTTGCCGCCAGGATTCCTCCTCGAGTGCGCCAGGAGGCGCTCGGTGAGTGGGGGGGTACTGTCATGTTTGTCATTTATTGTCATGTCTTGTCCCTGTGCTCCCCATGCTATTCGTTTCCCTCTGCTGGTCTTGTTTGGTTCTATCCCTCTCTCTCCCCCTCCCCTTTCACTCTCTCGCTCTCTCTTCTCTCTGTCGTTCCGTTCCTGCTCCCAGCTGTTCCTATTCCCCTAATCATCATTTAGTCTTCCCACACCTGTTCCCGATCCTTTCCCCTGATTAGACTCCCTATTTATTCCTTTGTGATCCGTTCCTGTTCCATCGGTTCCTTGTTTTGTATTCCATGCTGTAATTGCGTTTCGCCCTGTCCTGTCGTGTTTTTTGCCGTGATTGTGTATCACCCTGTCCTGTCGTGTTTTGTGCCTTCTTCAGACGCTGCGTGTGAGCAGGTGTCTCAGTTGACTACGGCCTGCGCCTACCCGAAGCGACCTGCAGTCTGTGGCCGCTTCTCCAGTTGTTTTCCCCTCTACTATCTAGAGGATTTCAGTTATTCGGTTTTGAGCATTAATAAACTCTGTTTCTGTTAAGTCGCGTTTGGGTCCTCCTTCACCTGCATAACAGTTTTAAGTTAAATGACACACATTTAGGCTATTGGAGCGTCAGGTTCTAGGTGCATGAGGAATAGCTGTTCGGATTGGAGAGGAGACATTTACATTGATTCTTTCTTACATTTGAGTCATTTAGCAGACACTCTTATCCAGAGCGACTTAGTGAGCGACAGTAGTGAGTGCATACATGTTCTTACTTCGGAACGTGAGGAAACACATGGTGGAGAAACAGAAACAAGTCATGGTTTTCTTTGAAAATGGCCTGGTGTAGGATTGGATAGGGTTAAGATTATTATATTATTTAATAGAGTTGTATTTGGCTGATCAGGTTGTGGAATGGAGCGGAGGAAGAAGAGGCGGAAGAGCAGGATCAGAAATGTCTTTCTCTTGAGTGTAGAATTGAGGATCTTGTTTCTCCGGGTAAGACATCATGGAGTTAGTGAAATGGAGTTGAAGGGAATGAGGAAGAGGCAGTGTTTGTGAGGGAAAGGAAACAAATCCAGAGCCTCGCACCAATGGGCATGATAAAGACGAGTCTGGTCCGGTAGGAGTGAGATTTTATGAGAGGGTGGACCCCTGACTTTGCGGATCCATATGTGGTTTCAGGGTGGGTGGAGACATAGTTGGGTGCTGTTGAAACAGTGAAGGTAACCCGAGGTGGTCCTGTAATGTTTTTTTGTGTTTCTTCCACCCAGTTGGAGCGGGCACTTCGTGCGACGCAACTTTGGTCAAGATCTATATATTGCTTTCTTGCAGCAGAGTAACTTTAAAACTTGTGATTTCTTGGGTAGTGATAATTGCAGCCATTTGCTGTGACTCAGACCCGTGGGGGGATTGTGGGGAAATGGAGGGGACACAAGTTATGTTAGGATATATGATTTATCCTGTAAGAGCTTTTGTGTCAAATCCACTGTGGTGTTTCAGGTGCCACATTTATAGTCATGTCACAGCAGTGTGTAGGAGGTAGATTCCAAGATGTGGGAAGTGTGCAGGAGGGCAAGGAACAGAGGAATTTGTAGTTTCCGTGGAAAAAGTTGTCAACTCTAGGGGTTCCCATGTTGCTGGGGATCTGAAGTGTCCAGTGTGAGAGAAACAGGTTGACGTGGCCAGGGTCAGGAGGGTGTTGTATGCTGAGGCATTGAAAATAGTAGAGGAACATGGGTCAAGGGGGAGGGATCCTGAGTGTATCCCTATGAATAGTAGATCTGTGCCAGCACAGATGGATAGGCCAACGAGTGATATACACTTCAGTATGGTTAGTTTCTTAGCATTCAATGACAGAAAATAGATGTGGTGGCAGCTGCGGAGAGGTACCTGGGTGTACCAAATGTAACTTCAGAAGAGTTACAGGGTGTGTTGAGTGGTAGTGTCCCATCCTCCCAGGCCATTGGCATGGTGTAGGAGCAAATAAGATCAAAGTAATGGAATGAGGTGGTGGGTTTAAATGAGTGTAGGGTTAGTCGGAAGGGTGATTTTATTTCCCTTTTTTGTTTTACAAAGTGTAATGGATTTACACTCCAATTCAGTTGGTGACAGTAATGTACCTTGTGATTGTCAATCACCATTTAAAAACCACAAAAGAAGAAGAAGAATTGGGCTGCCAGGAGCATATGTGGCCACATTATTATAGGACAACTTGAGAGCATGATGATCCACTACAGACAGCACATCTCAGTATCAGTAAAAATACAGCCAGACTAGCCTGCTACTGTGCTTTTCTAGACCTTGTAAACTGTCGAGTAGACCCACAACTGATCCAAATGGAGTGAAACAGTCAAATCACTGGGCTTTTGCGGCATTATTCAAATGACAGAATAGAAATGTGTACTCCCATGAAAACAATAAAGCAATTATTAGGCTAGTCTAGGTAGGATAATTATATTGTCCTTAAACAAAAACTTGGTTCATAGACTAGACGTAACATAGTCAACGTAAATCCTGGGATAGTCAAATTGATATGTTATCATCTTGGCGCACCCATCCCGTTAGCGGGATCATTTTCGTCAACATCCGCTGAATTGTAGAGTGCCAAATTCTAATTAAATTACTAAAAATATTTAACTTTCATGAAATCACAAGTACAATATAGCAAAACACAGCTTAGCTTGTTGTTAATCCATCTGGCATGTCAGATTTCAAAAAAGCTTTACAGCAAAAGCTATCTAAGCATTTATGTTAGGACATCTCTCTCAGTAGACAAAACATTACAAACAGCTAGCAGCAAAGTAGATTGGTCTCGAAAGTCAGAAAAGCAATAAAATGAATCGCTTACCGTTGAACTTCGGATGTTTGCACTCACGAGACTCCGAGTTACACAATAAATGTTATTTTTGTTCCATAAAGATTATTTTTATATCCCAAAACCTCTGCTGGCACCCAGCCATCCACTGACGTGATGTTATAGTTCTCGCTCATTTTTCGGAAGAAAAGCTTGAAACCATGTCTAAAGACTGTTCACACCATGTGGAAGCCATAGGGAAAGGAATCTGGTTGATATCCCTTTAAATGGAGGGAAGGCATGCAATGGAACAGGGAGATTCATTTCTCTTAGGCACATCCTTGTTGGATTTTCCTCAGAATTCCGCCTGTAATATCAGTTATGTTATACTCACAGACAATATTTTGACAGTTCTGGAAACTTTAGAGTGTTTTATATCCTAATCTGATATGCATATTCTAGATTCTGGGCCTGAGAAATAGGCAGTTTCATTTTGGTACGTTTTTCATCCAAACATCAAAATACTGCCCCCTACACTCAACAGGTTAAGTTTGGTATGGTTACACAGGATAGAAAGTCACTTAGGGCAAAAACTAAAGGAGGGTGGTTATTCGGGGTGGATGGGACGGTGTAAAACATGAACGACTAGCTACACCAAGGTTGCGTGTTTAAATCTCATCACGGACAACTTTAACATTTTAGCTCATTTGCAACTACTTACTACTTTTTAGGAACTTTGCCAATACTTAGCATGTTAGCTATGCTATGCGGACGACACACAGCTGAAAGGAATATGGTGAAGCCCCAAAATTGCCTTCTCTGGAAGCCTGTGTTTCAGACATATGGAAGTGGCAGCAAATGTTCTACTTTTAAACTCAAAACAAAACAGAGATGCTAGTTCTAGTTAGTGCTAAACACAGCTGCTAGAACTCCAAAAAATTATCCTATTACTCCAGTGCTAGCCTCTCTAAACTGGCTTCCTGTAAAGGCAAGGGCTGATTTCAAGGTTTTACTGCTAACCTACAAAGCATTACATGGGCTTGCTTCTACCTATCTTTTTGATTTGGTCCTGCCGCACATACCTACACATACGCTACTGTCACAAGGCACAGGCCTCCTTACTGTCCCTAGAATTTCTAAAAAATTCTAGAAAACAGCTAGAGGCAGGGCTTTCTCCTATAGAGCTCAATATTTATGGAATGGTCTGCCTATTCATGTGAGAATCGCAAACTCGGGCTCGACCTTTAAGTCTTTATTGAAGACTCAGCTCTTCAGTAGGTCCTATGATTGAGTGTAGTCAGGCCCAGAAGTGTGAAGGTGAACGGAAAGGCACTGGAGCAACGAACTGCCCTTGCGGTCTCTGCTTGGCCGGTTCCCCACTCTCCACTGGGATTCTCTGACTCACACCCTATTACAGGGGCTGAGTCACTGACCTACTGGTGGGTGCTCTTCCATGCCGTCCCTAGAAGGGGTGTGTCACTTGAGTAGATTGAGTCACTGACGTGATCTTCCTGTCCGGGTTGGCGCCCCACCTTGGGTTTGTGCCGTGGGGGAGATCTTCGTGGGCTATACTCAACCTTGTCTCAGGATGGTAAGTTAGTGTTTGAAAATATCCCTCTCGTGGTGTGGGGGCTGTGCTTTGGCAAAGTGGGTGGGGTTATATACTGCCTGTTTGGCCCTGTCCGGGGGTATTGTTGGACGGGGCCACAGTTTCTCCTGACCCCTCCTGTCTTTGCCTCCAGTATTTATGCTGCAATAGTTTATATTTCAGGGGGCTAGGGTCAGTCTATTATATCTGGAGTATTTCTCCTGTCTTATCCGGTGTCCTGTGTGAATTTAAGTATGCTTTCTCTAATTCTTTCTTTCTCTCTCGGAGGACCTGAGCCCTAAGACCATGCCTCGGGACTACCTGGCCTGATGACTCCTTGCTGTCCCCAGTGCACCTGGTCATGCTGCTGCTCCAGTTTCAACTGTTCTACCTGCGGCTATGGAACCCTGACCTGTTCACCAGACGTGCTACTTGTCCCAGTAGAGATCCTCTGAATGATTGGCTATGAAAAGCCAACTGACATTTACTCCTGAGGTGCTGACCTGTTGCACCCTCTACAACCACTGTGATTATTATTATTTGACCCTGCCTGCTGGTCATCTATGAACATTTGAACATCTTGGCCATGTTCTTTTATAATCTCCACCCAGCACAGCCAGAAGAGGACTGTCCACCTCTCATAGCCTGGTTCCTTTCTAGGGAGTTTTTCCTAGCCACTGTGCTTCTACATCTGCATTGCTTGCTGTTTGGGGTTTTAGGTTGGGTTTCTGTACAGCACTTTGTGACATCAGCTGATGTAAGAAGGGCTTTATAAATACATTTGATTGATTGATAGCTAACCCTTCCGCTAACCTTAACCCGTAACCATTTTAGCTAACCCTTCCCCTAACTCTAACCTTAACCCTTTAACCTAACTCCTAACCTTAACACTTAATCCCTAGTGCTAGCTAAGGTTAGCGTTAGCCACCTAGCTAACGTTAGCCACAATAAATTGGAATTCGTAACAAAGCATGCATTTGGCAAATTTGTAACATATTGTATATTTTGCAAATTGTTGACATATTGCACGAATTGTACTATGTAACATATCATAAGAAAGTATTGTAATTCATAACATATCATACTAAATCGAGTGTCTAGGATTTATTTTTCAAAGTAATATGAAATCTCTGTGACCGTGTTGTTAAACACGATCCATAGTGAAGCGTTTTGAATTGCCATGTGTTTCACGACTTCACAGTTCTTTCATGCGCAATAACGCACCTGGCTTCTCCGCTGCCTATCAGCTATTCCTATTTGTAATGACAATTGATGCATCTTTGAATGCTTTTATGTGTGGTATAATTGCTAATTATCCCATTGCAGATCTGGACCTATGATCCACCTGCTACTATTGTCCACCTGCTACTATGAATGGTGGATAGAGGGCAGGATAGACAATTAGACTGGTAGACTATATTGGCCTGTGGTATAATAAAATTTAACGTGTTGTAAAGCGTAGTGCATAAGGGAGGTACCAAAACACCTTGATACAGGGGAGGTGCATATAAGCAGATGACAAAATGTGTCTAGAATGGAAGAAATATGTTTAAAATGTGTTGCCTGCACCGAAGAACATCATCACACAGAGGTTTCTTAGGAATAAGAGAGCAGTTACTTTACTTGTATGCCATCACATGTCTCGGCGTATGTTCAGACTGTACAATCCTACCACTTTCAAACTGGGCCCCCATTTTGTATGCACTGTGTGACATGCAAATTTCTCTGGAGATGGTTTAATCATCCACCCAGTCATTGTGTTCATCAAAGTCACTGTGTGGAGTGATGCTGCCATTTCTCCTGTCACACTGAGTTAATGATACCAAACAGGATAGACAGAGATCAGCTCCTGAAGGAAATCCAGCATGGCAACAACTTTTTTGATTGCACTGCACTGCACTGCTTTGGTAGTGCAGCACATTCTGATCATCAAACCTATAACAAGAATAATCCCAAGATATCCAAAAATAAGGTAAGATGAGTAGCGATATAGATAGTTTTATTTCCATGCAGTAAAGTATATTTTGGTTGGAAATTCCTCTGAGACTATAGAAGGTTTACCTTTAAACCTGCTGAACATGTTGCCAGTACTGTTCCACAAACACAGCAGACATTGAGATGGAAATTAGGAAGTATACATATTTAGTTAAAGATACCTTTTGGATGGTATTTGTTGATACTTTGCTGTATACACAGATAGACCACCTACCCTTTTGCCCTCCTATGGGAAAATGCCTTTTCAGATTGGTGGTTCCCAAAACGCTAAGGCAGACGCACTGTCCCGGATGTATGACACAGAGGAGCGGCCCATGGATCCCACTCCCATACTTTCGGCTTCTTGCTTTGGTGGCACTGGTGGTGTGATAGCTGGACGCGGACATTGAGCGGGCATTACTTACAGAGCCCACTCCCACCCAGTGTCCAGCTGGGCGTCTGTACGTTTCGTCTGCGACCTTTTGATCTATTGGGCCCACACCTCACCCTCCTCTGGTCATCCTGGCATCGGTCGGACAGTGCGCTGTCTTAGTGGGAAGTACTGGTTGTCCACCTTGGCTAAGGACGTGAGGATTTATGTTTCCTCCTGCTCAGTGTGCACCCAGTGCAAGGCACCTAGACACCTGCCCAGAGGGAAATTACAACCCCTACCCATTCCACAATGGCCATGTCTATGGATTTCTTGACAGATCTTCCTCTGTCACAGGGAAACACCACAATCCTGGTCATTGTGGATCGGTTTTCTAAGTCATGCCATCTCCTTCCTTTGCCCGGTCTCCCTACGGCCCTACAGACTGCGGAGGCCCTGTTCACCCACGTTTACCAGCACTACGGGGTGCCTGACGACATAGTTTCTGATCGGGGTCCCCAGTTCACGTCCAGGGTCTCAAGGGTGTTCATGGAACATCTTGGGGTCTCGGTCAGCCTCAACTTAGGTTTTCACGGTCAGGTGGAAAGAGTTAACCAGGAAGTGGGTAGGTTTCTGCAGTCCTATTGCCAGACCAGGCCAGGGGAGTGGGCGGCTTTCATCCCCTGGGCAGAGATGGCCCAAAACTCATTCCGCCACTCCTCCACTAACCTATCTCCCTTCCAGTGCGTACTAGGTTATCAGCCGGTTCTGGCACCGTGGCATCAGGCACCTGCGGTGGATGAATGGTTAAGGCGCTCAGAGGAGACCTGGGATGCCCATGTGCATCTGCAATGGGCCATAAGGTGCCAGAAGGCGAGCGCCGACCGCTACCGCAGTGCTCTCGACCCAAAACCTGCACCTCCGCTTCCCCTGCTGGGTCTGCGGTTTGTGGGGCCATTTAAAGTCCTGAGGAGATTGAACGAGGTGTGTTACAGGTTACAGCTTCCCCTGATTACCGTATTAACCCCTTGTTCCATGTGTCTCTCAGGCCGTTGGTGGCTGGTCCATTCCAGGAATCTGAGGTGTGGGAGGTTCCTTCTCCTCCTCTGGACATCGAGGGGGCCCCAGCGTATGCTGTTCTAGCCATCATGGACTCAAGGCGTCGGGCAAGAGGCCTTCAATGCCTTGTGGAGTAGGAGGAGTACGGTCTGGAGAAGAGATGGGAGCCGGTGGAGGACATCCTGGAATATTTGTTGCTGCGGGACTTTCACCGTCTCCAGCCGGATCTCCCTGTGCCTCGTCCTCCGGGTCGTCCCCGAGGCTGGTTTCAGCCTGCTCTCTAGAGACAGCAGGAGCGGTAGAGATCTTCTGAATGATTGGCTATGAAAAGCCAACTGACATTTATTCCTGAGGTGCTGACCTGTTGCACCCTCTAAAACCACTGTGATTATTATTATTTGACCCTGCTGTTCATCTATGAACATTTGAACATCTTGGCCATGTTCTGTAATAGTCTCCACCCGGCACAGCCAGAAGAGGACTGGCCACCCATCATAGCTTGCTTCCTCTCTCGGTTTCTTCCTAGGTTCTAGCCTTTCTAGGGAGTTTTTCCTAGCCACTGTGCTTCTACACCTGCATTGCTTGCTGTTTGAGGTTTTAGGCTGGGTTTCTGTACAGCCCTTTGTGACATCAGCTGATGTAAGAAGGGCTTTTTAAATGAATGTTCAGTTGTATTTTATATTTCTGGACATTTTTGGGTCCTGTGTATGGGCCGGTCAGTATGGGCCTGCAACCTGCCGGCTGCCCGCGGGCGTCCAGAACGGGCCCTGTTGATTGCACCTCCAGGCCCTCCCGCTCCAATCCCCATGGAGTTAGGGGGGGCCGCATCGAGGGGGACCGGAGGAGTAGGCTCCTCCTGCACCAGGTGTGGTCGGAGAGGACACACTGACGATCGGTGCTGAAGGATCTCGTCTGGGAGTCAGGATGGCAGGCCGAGCACTCCTTGTTCACACCAGGGGAGTCAGCATCAGACTCACCCAGAGCTCCCTGTTGGCCATATGTTCTTACTAATTTATTTTTCTGTTCTTTTCCACCTCTCTACAGCATGAGGCGCTAATCGATTCAGGTGCAGCTGGGAACTTCATGGATCGTGGACTTGCGTTAAGGCTAGGGACTCCCCCTGGTGTTGTTAGACCAACCTTTTCCCTTGCACTCCTTAGATAGCCGACCATTAGGGTCAGGGCTGGTCAGGGAGGCGATGGTTCCACTGGACATGGTAACGCAGGGGAATCATAAGGAGCTGATTAGTCTCTTCCTTATTGATTCACCTGCGTTTCCAGTGGTGCTGGGAATTCCCTGGCTGGCTAATCACAATCCGGAGATTTTATGGAGACTGGGCTTTCCGAAGGTGGTCAGAGGAGTGTTCAGGCAGGTGCATATGTGTTTCCATCTGTGCGACGACGGAGAGTCCAGACCAGGTTTCCACTGTGCGCATTCCCTCTGAATATGCCAATTTGGCTATCACCTTCTGTAAGAAGAGGGCGACCCAATTACAACCTCATCGACGAGGGGATTGCACGATAAAACTACTGGTAAACGCTGCACTTCCCAGGAGTCACGTGTACCCGTTGTCCCAGGAGGAGACAGTGGCTATGGAGACATACGTCACTGAATCGCTGGGACAGGGGTACATTTGGCCCTCCACGTCACCCATCTCCTCAAGTTTCTTTTTTGTGAAGGAGGGAGGTCTGTGTCTGTGCATTTATTATAGAGGTCTAAATTCCATCACAGTGGGGTTTAGTTACCCGCTACCTCTTATCGCCACTGCGGTGGAATCATTTCACGGGGCTCGTTTCGTCACAAAACTGGACCTTAGGAGTGCGTATAATCTGGTGCGTATCCGGGAGGGAGACGAGTGGAAGAACGCGTTTAGTACCACATCTGGCCATTATGAGTACCTCGCCATGCCATTTTCCAATCTTTCGTGGATGAGATTCTCAGAGACCTGCACGGGCAGGGGGTGGTAGTGTATATCGATGACAACTTGGGCAACTGCTGGAGCATGACCTGTACATCAGGTCATGCCCGCCTAGGGTTTGTGCAGGATTGTTATTATGTGAGTTTGTGGATGTTCGATTGTATTTTATTATTCCAGACATTTTGGGTCCTGTGTATGGGCCGGTCAGTTGATGCGCCTTGTGTTTTTGGCGTGACCATTTTTTCCCTGTCATAAAATATACATTTATTCGAACCCTCTGCTCTCTGCGCCTGACTCCAAACCCACTGTTCTTTAAGGACTCTGACACATGTTGTTGCTTTCTAAGCATTTTACGAATTGTATCCTGTTGCCATCAGTAAAATAAGTGGAAAGGAGTTAACAAAACCAGGGTTTTGGGTCAATTCTTGGTTATGGGTATCTACTGAGGATACTAAAAACATGACAAGATGAGAATTCAATCATGAGATGACCAGGCATCAGATACAGATACTAGCAATTCTCATACAATGGATTGCAGCCTATTGATTTGGAAAATACCGCCAGTTGTGAACAGAAGGTCGCTACTCTGGAATTCCTTGGCCACGAACAGATCTACACTGTGACTGTGTTGTTGTATGACTCAGTTGCTTTTTGCCTGTCCTGTTTGGATTGGACGCTGATTGTAGACCTCAATCTCAATTGGCTGCTGCTGGAAGTGGCTATTGATTATTTAGAGGCAAGCAGAGACACTGCAGATAGGCTAGATTTGTTCTTTGTGACCTTGTACCCTCAGCACAAACTGTATACTATGCTGAGTGGCATATGACTCTGAAGTATTGTAGGTGAGTGGGTTTCTAAATGGTAACAGTAGACTATTACAGTAGGCTGGTTACAACCTGCCTACATTTTGTCTCAAAATGAAATTATCAATAATTACCATTTACTGTATTTACCAAATTTTAAAAAACACTTTGTGCCTTTCGCAAAAACACCTTTATATGGTATAGTCTTCATATTGAAAATGCATTCCATCCATGATGGGTCATTGTCATATATTCACACTTTGGATATGGTAAAAAAGAACATATTTCTGCTTTTAACAGAGCAGAGGTACAATTTTGTTACTGCTCTTATTTGATGTATCCATAAAAAGCACCAGACAAGAGGACTGAGGCAATTTATTACTCACCTAGTGTGCTCAATGCATTTGCCTAGAGTGATGACTATGATTCCGATAGTGTTAACTTGTTGTGGGAGCTATGGTGTTTTCTTGTCAAAACAAATGTTAACGTTTTCAATGTGGGGACATGTTTGAGCAAACAGCCTTACAGATAGGTGTATTATTTATGCATATCCAATTCACAGACAACACTAGGGACACTTTCATTCTGTTTACGCTTTTTATGGATTACTAGGCTTAAAGGCCTGGTTCAATTTGATTGGAGGTGTATGTTAAACATTGAGTAATGCCATAAATACCTGAGTGTAACTCAATACACACTAAATCTTAATTTGGCTCAGGTTTGTGTAAATTGTTTATTAGGAGTTGTGTAAATTGTTGATTTTCTACGATTCTCTGTTTTGTATAACACTAAATTGTGTATCAGCTAAAGTATTATCAAGCCTGGCAAAGCAAGACAATAATAAACCTTGTGAATTATTAATGCCATGCTAATGTGAATTTCACAAATCCCTATGTAATTGCACTTAATGATACCAAGCTGAAATGAGGCTCCAACAACTCAATTTGGAAAGTAAAAGCAACACTCATGATTTCTATCTTGATTACTGACAAAATAGAACAGACATTAGTACCTTGCATTTTGGCATAATCTAAAGAAGGGAAGAAAAAGAAGAAAAAAAGAAACCGCAATGTTCACTTTCCATAATAATTGTGGGACCTCTCTCTGTAATATCCTGCAAATAGTCTGCTCTGACAGGCGAGAAGTCAGAGGCCATGCCAGGAGTTGTATAGGAGAAAGCAGCAGGTATAGTCTAGGGTCAGAGGTGAGGGAGCAGCTGCTAGTGTAGCAGTGACAGGCTTGGATGCAGGGTCAGTATGTTGGCATTTGGAGCACTCCTCTGTTAGAATGGAAGACAAGGTGGAGAAAGAGTCACAGAGAAGGTTGCAAGAAGACCCCTGAAAAGCTAGGCGAAGAAAAACAAAGTTCATTCTTTCATGCCCTTGCGCTCTGATAAATGTGTCTACTTTTACTTCAACTGCACTCAAGTTGAATAATAAGGTGTAGGTATGGAAAGGAAAGGGGGACACCTAGTCAGTTGTACAACTGAATGCATTCAACTGAAATGTGTCTGGCGCAAACATAAAAAGCCTAATGTGCAAAGAATGTAAAGTTGTGTTTATATGTGCACTGTTTATTGGTTTATCCCAAATCTGCAATCTTAGATATCTTGTCTCCTCTCCTGCATTAACGTAAAAAATGTAAGCTACTAGCTGCTGAACAGTGTCGTGTCTTAACTATCATTAAATGTGAAGACTTATTTTACAAAATCAATTCTCTATGTGTAATTATTATTACGTGATTAAACTAATCACGTAAACGTTAATTAACCAGGAAGTCGGGAACCACAGGAAAATGTTTATAGACGCTCTATTTCCAGAATCGACTGTTTAGATATTTTCATATCTTAACGATTAGTCTTCTGTTAATTTATCATTATTACCTCATCAGATCTCATTACTGAACGTCGCAAACCCTTGGATATCTGCACGAACCCTATTCTAAATGATTAATCAGCGATATACAAATTGGCTTAATTATTTATTTACTAACTAAATAATCACAGAAACACATAATTATCAAACAGTAGATATTGGGTACTAACACAATGCTTTAATAAGTATGAACCTGTATGACGGCTTAGTAGACAAAGGAAAGGGGGGGTGGACCGCTCAAGAGAGGGAAACTCATAGCTGATAATTACACTCATAGAAATTGATAATACTTTACATGAACGAGCACTCATTCTAAAATATATTGTAATTTACATATTTACGGGTGTATGTCTTGTTGTCTCTCTCTGTGGTCGCCGGTCCGTCTGCTGGAGAGTCAATCGACAGAAAGGTTGTGTTCATAATCGATACGTCAGGTGTACCCATGGTTGTATTATAGAATAGATGTTTCAGCAGTTGTCGGTATTCTTGTCCTAGGCTTCGTACATTTCCGGCTGCAGACTGGTAGTTCGATGGCCTAGAATTTCTTACTTCTGTAGTGAATCGATAGTCTCAGAGTTGACCATTTCCAGCCATGTAGCCAATGCTCCACGCTGTATGGTCTTGTTCTTTTTGTAGAGTTGTAGTTCTTAATAATTTCAACATGTAGCGTCAGCTCCATATTTTCTGGTCTTAATGGCCTATAGATTTGTAGGCATTCCAACGTGGGGACTCCGTCCCGGTGGTCTCTGACTTTAATGTACATATTGTCAGGATTTGGCCAGGGTTGTTCCGGTTTTTGGTCACTAGATGCCCCCATTGTGCCTTTTGACCTTTTGTTTTCCCTTGATCCCCATTTATTATTTGCACCTGTGCCTCGTTTCCCCTGATTGTATTTAAACCCTTTGTTTTCCTCAGTTCTTTGCTCTGTGTTTGTATGTTAGCACCCAGCCCTAGTACTCTGTGAACTCTTGTTGATCCCGGTGGACTCTCTTGTGGAATTCTGTTTTTTTGTTCTTTTTGTTTGTTTTTTGAGTATCTTTTGAGGCTTTTTGTGCTATACCTTCCACCTTGTGGATTTACCTTTTTTTGTCTTGGAGGATTACCTTTGTTCTTGTGGAATTCCTTTTGAGGTTGTGGAGTTACATGTTTTCCTGAAGAACTTCACTTTTTACTTCATTAAATACACCATCTCAAGTACTGCTGTGTCTGCCTCATCTTCTGGGTTCTGCCGACTATTCGTGGCTTAGTTGGTTAAGTGACTGTTTCTCACTCCGGAGTCCTGGGTTCGTAACTGGGTCCTGACACATATTTTGTAGGAAGTGGTTTTATACTCTGAGGAAAAATGTCTAGCCTCACGGGGGCGTGGCCACTGTCACACCTTGGTCTTAGTATTTTGTGTTTGCACCAGATAGGGCTGTTTCGGTTTTCGTTATTTCATTTTTGTTATTTTTGTAGTTTCTGTATGTAAGTTTTTCCTTCATTAAAATATCATGAATCATCATCACGCTGCATTTTGGTCCGATCCTTGTTCTACCTCTTCGTCAGAGGATAGAAGAGAGCCATTACAGCCACTAACTAGTTAAAACTTTATATCTTAACAAGTGTCTCATTTCAAAGGCAAACATCACATTACATCTTCTCACAAATAGTTGAATATGTACTCATTAATTTTATCCAACATCTAGATGTAAACCTGACAGCTGGGAAATGCATTTTTTAAGAGATACAGTTATGTGTGTTTTCTGTCCCTCATGAGATCACCAAATGAAACACACTCATCATGACTGTCCCTTAAGTGTCCACGAACCACTCTCACATTCTCAAAATATAAATATTGTTTAATTATTCATACTTTTGATGTTCAATGGTCTCTCTGTGTTCCACAGTTTACATTCCCAACCTCGAACACTACAGAGCATAGGGTCAGTGTATTTTATGACCGTAAAACAGCCGACCTCCCGCTCTCCTCCTCTACCAGAGAGAGCACGATCTGGTGTAACCTGATCCTTCAGATCGTCACAGGAGAGTTATGACAACAGTCTGAGATGGTTTCTTGGACACAGATTAATCCTAGTCCTGGACTCAAAACTAAATCGTTTTTTTAGTCCAGGATTTATCTTAATCTGTGTCTGGGAAACCACTCTTATGAGAACCATGGCCGTGCACAAACCTTTCTGGGAGGCATGTGCTCAAACTAAAAAAACGCACCCCAAAAAAATGTTTTACCTACAACCATGGTCACAGACTCATTGAGCAATTATTACGAGAAGAGGGGGAAGCAGCACAATCTGATTAGTATATTATTTAGCAAAATAATTTTGAAGTACAACAATGACCAACATTATTCCAGTCAAAATAGATTATTGTAAGAAAGACTGTCGCCTACAATTACTATATACCCAAGGTGTTGACCTGAGTCACATGACTTGGACTTGGGTCTGACTACAGTTACACATTTTGATGATTTGAGACTCGACTTGATAGAAATTTAAATAACTTGTGACTTGATTTGAGACTGATGACTTGAAATTATCTGACCAGGTATTGTAACGTGATTGGTCCATCAAACTGTCAATCAATACAGTCATCTGTGCTTCAGAAGCAAAAAGTTGCACTTTTTGATTGTTGACCAATGACCAGTCATCAGCATAGGCTTCATTTTCTCCTGTTTTGCCTGACACAACAGAGTAGGCCTACATTTATATTATTCATATAAAATACAGTTCAGAAATCTCCTACAGAGGCATCTTTGCCAGAACAATAATAGGCTCCCGAGTGGCGCAGCATGAAAGGTGAAAGGTGAAAACTATGATCTCTTATTGATGTCCTGTGTTAAATCCACTTCAATCAGTGTAGATGGGGAGGAGACAGGTTAAAGAAAGATTTTTAAGCCTTGAGACAAATGAGACATGTATGTGTGCCATTCAGAGGGAGAATGTGTAAGACAAAAGGTTGAACAGAAAGCTGTTCTTAATCTTTTGTACCCTCAGTGTATGTCTGAAGATAGCTGTAACATCACAATGTTTTCAATATTGTGGGATGAATTGGAACGCCAACTGCAAGCCAGGAAAGGTAAAGGGGATACCTAGTCAGTTGTACTAATGCTTGTGGCTGAATGGAAGCAAGTCCCCACAGCAATGTTCCAACATCTACTGGAAAGCATTCCCAGGAGAGTGGAGGCTGTTAGAGCAGCAAAGGGGGATCAACTCTATATTAATGCCCATGATTTTAGAATGAGATGTTCGACAAGCAGGTGTCCACATACTTTTGTTCTTGTAATGTACTTATAGGTAGTATTGGGTACTCATCACGACATACATTAGAGAAGATTCAGCACTTTGTTGAACATGTTCAGTTAATGGATGTTGGGTATAAAGAGCAAAAACATCCAACATTGTGAGAGGATATCTCCTCCACTGTTTCACCAACCAAAGGTATTACGGTTACCATTTCACACCAGAGCATTCACCATACTTGGACTATCACAGATAAGTGGTAAGTGTGTGTTGATATAAATGGGTAATATGGTAATTGTTACGTTTTTCTTCCGTCGAAGGAGAGTCGGACCAGAATGCAGCGTGGTTAGTTCGATACATTATTAATGAAGAAAAAACACGAACAATACAAAAATAACAAACGGAATGTGAAAACCTATACAGCCTATCTGGTGACAACTAACACAGAGACAGGAACAATCACCCACGAAATACTCAAAGAATATGGCTGCCTAAATATGGTTCCCAATCAGATACAACGATAATCCCCTGACTCTGATTGAGAACCGCCTCAGGCAGCCATAGACTATGCTAGACACCACACAAAACCCCAAGACAAAAACGCACCACAATAACCCATGTCACACCCTGGCCTGACCAAATCAATGAAGACAAACATACTATACTTCGACCAGGGCGTGACAGTAATAGTTAACAATAATTTAACAATGTCTTGGGTGTAAATTTAGCCAGGGCATCAGGGTTTCAAAGGTCCGTCAAGACACATCATGAAAACCAACCTCTTCTTTTCCTGGGACAGAGCAACAATGCAACACATCCAAAAGTGAGAAAATAACTATTGTTCAATTGTGCAACTATTGAAAATAAGGTTGCATTATATTAAGTATTTGTAAGTGCATAATTGGAGGTAAATATTGGCTCACTATTTGGCAAACACTCACTATTTTGACTAATGCCATAGAACTGTTAATGAATGGTTTATACTGCATTGAACTACTGATTAAATAACCATTAATAGCGTAATTATAAACCCTTTAAAATGTTACCTTATTGTAGTCATTCAAAAAGCATGTTAAACACTACTATTGCACACAGAGTCCATGCAACTTATTATATGATTTGTTAAGCACATTTCTACTTCTGAACTGATTTAGGCTTGCCATAAAGGGGTTGATTACTTTTTGACTCAAGACACGTCAGCTTTTCATTTTTAATTCATTTGTAAACACAAATCCACTTTCACATTATAGGGTTTTGTGTGTAGAGGCCAGTGATGCAAAATCTCAATGTAATCAATTTTAAATTCAGGCTGTAACAGAACAAAATGTGGAAAAAGTCAAGAGGTGTGAGTACTTTCTGAAGGCACTGTAAATACTATTCAATTAATAGACACCAATCTCAATTAAATGCCACAGATGACTCAAGTGTTGAGGGAGCGTGCAATTGGCATGCTAACTGCATGAACATCCACCAGAGCTGTTGCCAGAAAATTGAATGTTGATTTCTCTAACATAAGCTGCCTCCAATGTTTTAGAGAAATTGGCAGTACATCCAACTGGCCTCACAACTGCAGAACACTTGTAACCACACCAGCCCAGGACCTCCACATCCAGCTTTTTCACCTGCAGGATCGTCTGAGAACAGCTTCCCGGACAGCTGATGAAACTGTGGTTTTGCACAACTGAAGAATTTTTGGTGGTTGTGGTATGGGTAGGTATAAGCTATGGATAACGAACACAACTGTATTTTATCGATGTCAATTTGAATGCACAGAGATACCGTGACGAGATCCTCATGCCCATTATCGTGCCATTTATCCTGCGCCATCACCTCATATTTCAGCATGATAATGCACGGCCCCATGTTGCAAGGATCTGTACACAATTCCTGGAAGCTGAAAATGTCCCAGTTCTTCCATGACCTGCATACGCGACATGTCACCCATTGAGCATGTTTGGGATGCTCTAGATTGACGTGTACAACAGAGTGTTCCAGTTCCTGCCAATATCCAGCAACCTCGCACATCCATTGAAGAGTGGTTTTCTGATTCACACCCCTACTTTTTTAAGGTATCTGTGACCAACAGATGCATATCTGTATTCCCATATCTGTATTCCCATAGAATAGGACCTAATGAATTAATTTCAATAGACTTATTTCCTTATATGAACTGTAACTCAGTAAAATCTTTGAAATTGTTGTATGTTACATTTATATTTTGTTCTGTGTACATAAACGTGCATAGTGTTTGTGGGCCGTACAGTCATTTCATATAAGACACTAGAACCATTCAAATGATTACAATTGGAGCAGCAGGGCTTGCATGATTCAGCTTAGCACACTTGGTAAACAACAGCTGGCAGAGTGCACTAAAGCGGGTTAGGGTCTCACGGCATACTGTATCCAGTCAACACGCTAGGCTCGGTCGTATTTTGGTATTTCGTTTGAGACTCGGGTGACTCGGGGAACTCGGACTCGGGGGGCTTCATACGGGCTGAGCTTTTCCAGAGTCCAGTAGAATCATATTACTCTGGGCTCCGGCTAATGGTACTCGGGCCAATTCCACTTCAGCTTATACAGCCCGATTAACTTTTTCAGGAGATTTTTATTCGGCAGGTAATGAAATACCAAATATAAAAATGTTTGTCTCTGTGGTCCAAAGCTATCAGAGATGGTCCCTAATTTAGAGAATCTCCAATGTTACAAATGCTTTTGCTTTTACTACAGGCTATGGCAGTGTTTATTGTAGTTGAAGTCCACTCAATTGAAAAGTGCACATTCACTTCCATAACATTTGTTCCAGGCTACCAGCATGTAAGATGAACATGCACAATAATACAGAACACCTTTACAAAAATTCACTGCCAGTAAAATGCACTAAAGCTGCAGCACACTGAAATAATGGTTGTTTAATGATATTTGGTAGCTTCCTGTGTGTGTAGGCTTCAAATAATAATCTTTTGTTGATGTTAATTGCACTGTTTATTGTGTTGCACATTTTCTTCTGTTCCACTGAATGCTCTATTATGACTAACTACATTTCTTTCAGAATTTAACAAATAACACTCTTTTATTTTAATATCCTACTACAATCCACCAGGATTGTCACGTTCTGACCTTAGTTCTGTTATTATATCATTGTTTTAGTATGGTCAGGGCGTGAGTTGGGTGGGTTGTCTATGTTCGTTTTTCTATAATTTGGGATTTCTATGTTCAGGCTAGTATGGTTCTCAATCAGAGGCAGCTGTCAGCCTGGTTTCACTTTTGAGTAGTGGGTGTTTGTCTTCCGTGTTTGTGTTTGAGCCACACAGGACTGTTTCGTTTGTTTCCCGTTGTTGTTTTGCATTTTGTAGTGTTCAGTTTTTTGTTATTAAATTATGGGCACTTACCACGCTGCAAATTGGTCTGATCTATCTTACTCCTCATCAGAGGAGGACGACGAACATTACAAGGATTTACAAAACGCAATTTTTCCCATTAATTTACATCAATAATTTGTCAAATTAGTGCAGATGAATTTGACCCTGAGAATGTGACAATTATGTATTCCCTTAAAACTTTTACGCAATTAAACGGGATCGGTGTCCCTAAACCGGGACGGTTGTTGCTAACATGCCCTAATGTGACTAGAATGACATTGTAAGTAACAGCCAACATTCCAGGACATAGACATGTCTTATAATGGCAGGAAGCTTAAATTCGTGTTAATCTAACTGCGTGTCCAATTTACAGTAGCTATTGTAGTGGAAAAAAATACCATGCTATTGTTTGAGGAGAGTGCACAACTGAAACTGGTTTGATACATTCCCCTCTGAAGGTAAATAATGTACTTACATTCAGTAATCTTGCTTTGATTTGTCAGAGGGTCCCAGAGATAAAATGTAGCATAGTTTTGTTTGATAAAATCAATTTTTATATTCAAATGTAGGAATTGGGTTCTACAGTTTGAACCCCTGCTGAATCTGGCACCACTCTGGATCACTCTGAAATGTTGCACACAAACTGCTGTCATCTGGTGGCCATAATCTAAATGACATCTAAACTCCTATCTCCTCCCTTTCTCTTTCATTTCAAAGATGAAGGAACAAAAGAATATATAGAAAACCAATGTTTTTTTTGTTTATTTGTATTATCTTTTACCAGATCTAATGTGTTATATTATCCTACATTAATTTCACATATCCACAAACTTCAAAGTGTTTACTTTCAAATACTATCAAGAATATACATATCCTTGATTCATGTCCTGAGCTACAGGCAGTTAGATTTGGGTATGTTATTTTAGGAGGAAATAGAAAACAAATGTCCGATCCTGAAGAGGTTATAACATAATGTGTGCAGTCATTTTATTTTTTATTTCAGTAGCTAAGTAAGGAGGTAGGCATATCAATTCCAGCTAAACTTGGATTGGAATATGTGCCTCCTGCAGGAATAGATATCTGTGAGCAGACAGCCTGCTTGCTCTCCTGCATTCATATTTTATTTGTAAGTAAAGCAGTGGTTTGTTGGGGAGAAGAACGTCAATGAAAGATTTGCTAGCTAGCTAATTAACTAATTTCACCTAGCTAACATTAGCTCTCTGGCTAGTCTTCCATGGACATGGTAAATGTTAATTTGTAAGTGTTACAGCTAGCTATAGTAGCTAACAATTTGACATTTTGATATCTGTTCAGCTAATGACAGTAAATGTGTGTATGTTCTCTCTCTTTCTCACTCCATCTCTCTCTCTGTGTGTGTGTATGTGTGTGTGTATGAGAGAGTAAGATAGGGAGAGTCCGAAAGATATGATAATCACAATAACTTTAGAAAACATTGTCTTGTCAACGTTGTCATGCCAGCAGTGTGTACAGTTGAAGTCAGAAGTTTACATACACCTTAGCCAAAAACATATAAACTCAGTTTTGCACAATTTCTGACATTTAATCCTAGTAAAAAAGATTCCCACAATAAGTTGGGTGAATTTTGGCCCATTTCTCCTGACAGAGCTGGTGTAACTGAGTTAGGTTTGTAGGCCTCCTTGCTCGTCCACGCTTTTTCAGTTCAGCCCACAAATTTTCCATAGGTTTGTGATGGCCACTCCAATACCTTGACTTTGATGTTCTTAAGCCATTTTGCCACAACTTTGGAAGTATGCTTGGGGTCATTGTCCATTTGGAAGACCCATTTGCGACCAAGCTTTAACTTCCTGAATGATATCTTGAGATGTTGCTTCAATATATCCATGTAATTCATGATGCCATATATTTTGTGAAGTGCACCAGTCCCTCCTGCAGCAAAGCACCCCCACAACATGATGCTGCCACCCCCGTGCTTCACGGTTGGATGGCGTTCTTCGGCTGGCAAGCCTCCCCTTTTTCCTCCAAACATAACGATGGTCATTATGGCCAAACAGTTATATTTTTGTTTCATCAGACAAGAGGACATTTCTCCTAAAAGTACGATCTTTGTCCCCATGTGCAGTTACAAACCATAGTCTGTTTTTTTATGGCGGTTTTGGAGCTGTGGCTTCTTCCTTGCTGAGTGGCCCTTCAGCTTATGTCGACATAAGACTCATTTTACTGTGGATATGGATACCTTTTAACCTGTTTTCTCCAGCATCTTCACAAGGTACTTTGTTGTTGTTCTGGGATTTATTTGCACTTTTAGCACCAAAGTACGTTCATCTCTAGGAGACAGAACACATCTCCTTCGTGAGCAGTATGACGGCTGCGTGGTCCCATGGTGTTTATACTTGCGTACTATTGTTTGTACAGATGAACATGGTACTTTCAGACATTTAGAAATTACTCCCAAGGATGAACCAGACTTGGCTGATTTCTTCAGAGGCACTGAGTTTGGAGGTAGTCCTTGACATATATCCACAGGCACAACTCCAATTGACTCAAATGAAGTCAATTAGCCTATCAGAAACTTCTAAAGCTATGATATATATTTTTTTATAATTTTCTGGAATTTTCCAAGCTGTTTAAAGGCATAGTCAACTCAGTGTATGTCAACTTCTGACCCACTGGAATTGTGATACAGTGAATTATAAGTGAAATAATCTGTCTGTCAACAATTGTTGGAAAGTTTACTTGTGTCATGCACAAAGTAGATGTCCTAACCGACTTGCCAAAACCATAATTTGTAAACAGGACATTTGTGGAGTGGTTGAAAAACGAGTTTTAACTCCAACCTACGTGTCTGCAAACGTCCGACTTCAACTGTATGTGTGTGTCTTTGGGTTCTGTGTGTGAGAGAGAGGGGGTGAATTGATGATAATGATCACAGCAATTTGTAGGAAAGATTGTCATCCTATCAACATTGGTCATGCTAGTGTGTGTGTGTGTGTGTGTGAGACACACACACATTTTAAGCTAACCTAATTCTTGAAACGTGTACCCCCCACTATGGATCTGAAGTTTTTCTTGATTCTTCAGCCATGTATTTTGTATTTGACAATACAATTCATTTAGCCTATCCTGCAACCCTTCAACACTCATTCTAACATTACAACTCTCAGCTGCCTTTTTCAATTCTCTATCTCTCTCTGTATGTCTGCCAGAGGGGCAACATGGTCAATGTAGTTTCTAGGCTAAGTCTAACTTAGTGAAAGCCTTAGGTAATGGTTAATCATGGTACGTCTCTTTCTTTACAGTTCCTGAAACATGTCAATGACCTGATGCATGGCCTCTACAGCAGTGCTTGGCCACCCACTCAGTTACTAGTGACCTGTTCTGCCATATCCCAGGGAAAGGAGAGAGCAGCACCACCACTCTTTAAATCCATAATCAAGTTTTGTGTGACAAATGCTTTTTTTCTTCTGTTTGATACTCTGATCTTCAATGTGTTATGATTCCAACTAGCCAGCTTTGTAAGAGCTAGGTTTGTATTAGCTACGCTGATGATTATTATCATTGTTTTCTCTGCATTCCCCAAGAGACATGCTATTCAGAAAAAGCTGTATCTCTGTCCAGTGTCTGTGTTCTTTTGCCCATCTTAATATTTTATTTTTATTGGCCAATCTGAGATATGGCTTTTTCTTTGCAACTCTGCCTAGAAGGCCAGCCCGGGTTTGCCTCTTCACCGTTGACGATTAGACTGGTGTTTTACAGGTACTATGTAATTAAGCTGCCAGCTGAGGACTTGTGAGGCGTCTGTTTCTCAAACTAGACACTCTAATGTGCTTGTCCTCTTGCTCAGCGGTGCACCGGGGACTCCCTCTCGCCTTTCTTTTCTGGTTAGAGCCAGTTTGCGCTGTTCTGTGAAGGGAATAGTATACATCGTTGTAAGAGATCTTCAGTTTCTTGGCAATTTTTCGCAAGGAATGGCCTTCATTTCTCAGAACAAGAATAGACTGATGAGTTTCAGAAGAAAGTCTTTGTTTCTGGCCATTTTGAGCCTGTAATCGAACCCACAAATGCTGATGCTCCAGATACTCAACTAGTTTAAAGGCCAGATTTATTGCTTCTTTAATCAGATCAACAGTTTTCAGCTGTGCTAACATAACCCTTTTGGAATTTTCTAATGATCAATTAGCCTTTTAAAATTATACACTTGGATTAGCTAACACAACGTTGGAACACAGGAGTGATGGTTGCTGATAATGGGCCTCTGCACGCCTATGTAGATATTCCATATTAAATCTGCCGTTTCCAGCTACAAATGTGGACATCTAATAAGTACCTAGGTGTCTGGCTAGACTGTAAACTCTCCTTCCAGACTCATATCAAACATCTCCAATCGAAAATCAAATCTAGAGTCGGCTTTCTATTCCGCAACAAAGCCTCCTTCACTCACGCCGCCAAATCTACCCTAGTAAAACTGACTATCCTACCGATCCTCGACTTCGGCGATGTCATCTACAAAATTGCTTCCAACACTCTACTCAACAAACTGGATGCAGTTTATCACAGTGCCATCTGTTTTCTCACTAAAGCACCTTATACCACCCACCACTGCGACCTGTATGCTCTAGTCGACTGGCCCTCGCTACATATTCGTCGCCAGACCCACTGGCTCCAGGTCATCTACAAGTCCATGCTAGGTAAAGCTCCGCCTTATCTCAGTTCACTGGTCACGATGGCAACACCCACCCGTAGCACGCGCTCCAGCAGGTGTATCTCACTGATCATCCCTAAAGCAAACACCTCATTTGGCCGCCTTTCATTCCAGTTCTCTGCTGCCTGTGACTGGAACGAATTGCAAAAATCGCTGAAGAAGTTGGAGACTTTTATCTCCCTCACCAACTTCAAACATCTGCTATCTAAGCAGCTAACCGATCGCTGCAGCTGTACATAGTCTATCGGTAAATAGCCCACCCATTTTTACCTACCTCATCCCCATACTGTTTTTATTTATTTACTTTTCTGCTCTTTTGCACACCAATATCTCTACCTGTACATGACCATCTGAGCATTTATCACTCCAGTGTTAATCTGCAAAATTGTTTAAAAAAAACAAGGACAATTCTATGTGACCCCAAACTATTGAACGGTAGTGTACGTGTTCCTGAGCGTTTGGAAAATGCTTTTGGGAAGGTTTGGGGGAAACACTACCTTGGGAAACGCTGGCTTAACCCCTACCACCTTTTTGCACCAATGCAGATGATTGGTCATTGGTCAACAATCAAGACGCGCAACTTCTTGGTTCTGAAACATACTGTAGGTAAGAATTTAACAACGACATGGAGACAGTGGGTTCAAAACAACAACAACATTTTTTTATATACATTTTGGGGGGAAATTATACCACCACCAAAAAGGGCACTGGAGACTGGAAGGGAAAGTGTGCATGTGCTCTGCACAGGTAGAGCCCTCCCTATCTGTGTGCGTTCCTGATGAAAACCAATCCAAAGAGGTGGATGTGTTACATTTCTTTCATATGATAGAACATTGATAGAGATGGTTAGTATATTCTGAACCCCGATTACATATTACGATTACACACTTTAAAGAGAGCTCTGTATAACTCTATGGAATCTGTTAACTGAAGATATTACATATTGATGTTGAATTAATTCTGTAGCTTAAAAAATATGCATGTTTTATTTGTTTGTATTTTCTTTTACCATGTGTTATATTCTCCGACATTCATTTCACATTTCCACAAACTTCCTTTCAAATGGTATCAAGAATATGCATATACTTTCTTCGGGTCCTGAGCTACTGGCAGTTAGATTTGGGTATGTCATTTTAGGTGAAAATTTTAATTTAAAAAAAGTATACAATGCTTTATAACAAGCTAGAATTTTGTTTTGATGACACTTTCTTTTACAGTTTTGAACAGCCTACCCCAGCCAAACCCTAACCTGGACGATGCTGGGCCAATTGTGCACCACCCTATGGGACTCCGAATCACAGCCAATTGTGATACATCCTGGAATTGAACCAGGATCTGTAGTGACACCTCTAGCACTGAGATGCAGTGCCGTAGACCGCTGTGCCACTCGGGAGTATATGTGTGCATGTTATAATATTTAACCTAATAACATTAATATGTGTGTGTGTGCAGTGCATTGGAATAATTGTAAATCCATTGTTAAAAGGGTATTTTAGTGCCACCTAATGGTTGTTACTGTGGATGCTACAGCGGTCTAAGGCTGGGCTGAGTTGAGTAGTATGTAATTTTGTCAAATTATATGAAATATGCCGCCATCAGAGGTGGCAATGTTTAAAATGGGTTAGAAGCACTAAATCATGCCGGCGTGACCGTGGGACTCAAGGTTTTTAATAGCTGTCATGTTTGTCATTTATTATCATGTCTTGTCCCTGTGCTCCCCATTCTATTCGTTTCCCTCTGCTGGTCTTATTTGGTTCTTTCCCTCTTTCTATCCCTCTCTCTCCCCCTCCCTCTCTCACTCTCTCGCTCTCTCTTCTCTCTATCGTTCCGTTCCTGCTCCCAGCTGTTCCTATTCCCCTAATCATCATTTAGTCTTCCCACACCTGTTCCCGATCCTTTCCCCTGATTAGAGTCCCTATTTATTCCTTTGTGTTCCGTTCCTGTCCCGTCGGTTCCTTGTTTAGTATTCACCATGCTGTGATTGCGTTTCGCCCTGCCCTGTCGTGTTTTTGCTGTGATTGTGTATCGCCCTGTCCTGTCGTGTTTTTTGCCTTCATCAGATGCTGCGTGTGAGCAGGTGTCTCTGTCAACTACGGCCTGCGCCTACCCGGCGACCTGCAGTCTGTGGCCGCTTCTCCAGTTATTCCCCTCTACAGACTAGAGGATTTCTGTTATTCCCTGTTTGGACTTAAATAAACTCTGTTTCTGTTAAGTCGCTTTTGGGTCCTCTTTCACCTGCATGACAGAAGGAACCGACCAAGGAATGGACCCAGCGACTTCAGACGCTCGTTACACTGCCGTCAAGATCCAAGGAGCTATGCTCGGCAGACACGAGCAGGAATTGTCTGCTGCTCGCCATGCCGTGGAGAACCTGGCCGCTCAGGTTTCCGACCTCTCTGGACAGTTCCAGAGTCTACGTCTCGTGCCACCTGTTACTTCCTGGCCTGCCGAGCCTCCAGAACCTAGGGTTAATAACCCACCTTGCTACTCCGGGCAGCCCACTGAGTGCCGCTCCTTTCTCACGCAGTGTGAGATTGTGTTCTCTCTCCAACCCAACACATACTCTAGAGAGAGAGCTCGGGTTGCTTACGTCATTTCACTCCTTACTGGCCGGGCTCGAGAATGGGGCACAGCTATCTGGGAGGCAAGGGCTGATTGCTCTAACAAGTTCCAGAACTTTAAAGAGGAGATGATTCGGGTTTTTGACCGTTCAGTTTTTGGTAGGGAGGCTTCTAGGGCCCTGGCTTCATTATGCCAAGGTGAACGGTCCATAACGGATTATTCTATTGAGTTTCGCACTCTTGCTGCCTCTAGTGAGTGGAACGAGCCGGCGCTGCTCGCTCGTTTTCTGGAGGGACTCCACGCAGTGGTTAAGGATGAGATTCTCTCCCGGGAGGTTCCTTCAGATGTGGACTCTTTGATTGCTCTCGCCATCCGCATAGAACGACGGGTAGATCTTCGTCACCGGGCTCGTGGAAGAGAGCTCGCATCAACGGTGTTTCCCTGCTCCGCATCACAACCATCTCCCTCCTCTGGCTTTGAGACTGAGCCCATGCAGCTGGGAGGGATTCGCATCTCGACTAAGGAGAGGGAACGGAGGATCACCAACCGCCTGTGCCTCTATTGCGGAGTTGCTGGACATTTTGTTAATTCATGTCCAGTAAGAGGCCAGAGCCCATCAGTAAGCGGAGGGCTACTGGTGAGCGCTACTACTCAGGTCTCTTCATCTAGATCTTGTACTACTATGTCGGTCCATCTACGCTGGACCGGTTCGGGTGCTACATGCAGTGCCTTGATTGACTCTGGGGCTGAGGGTTGTTTCATGGACGAAGCATGGGTTCGGAAACATAACATTCCTTTCAGACCGTTAGACAAGCCTACGCCCATGTTTGCCTTAGATGGTAGTCATCTTCCCAGTATCAAATTTGAGACACTACCTTTAACTCTCACAGTATCTGGTAACCACAGTGAGACTATTTCTTTTTTGATTTTCCGTTCACCGTTTACACCTGTTGTTTTGGGTCATCCCTGGCTAGTATGTCATAATCCTTCTATTAATTGGTCTAGTAATTCTATCCTATCCTGGAACGTTTCTTGTCATGTGAAGTGTTTAATGTCTGCCATCCCTCCCGTTTCTTCTGTCCCTACTTCTCAGGAGGAACCTGGCGATTTGACAGGAGTGCCGGAGGAATATCATGATCTGCGCACGGTCTTCAGTCGGTCCCGAGCCAACTCCCTTCCTCCTCACCGGTCGTATGATTGTAGTATTGATCTCCTTCCGGGGACCACTCCTCCTCGAGGTAGACTATACTCTCTGTCGGCTCCCGAACGTAAGGCTCTCGAGGATTATTTGTCTGTGTCTCTTGACGCCGGTACCATAGTGCCTTCTTCTTCTCCGGCCGGGGCGGGGTTCTTTTTGTTAAGAAGAAGGACGGTACTCTGCGCCCCTGCGTGGATTATCGAGGGCTGAATGACATAACGGTTAAGAATCGTTATCCGCTTCCCCTTATGTCATCAGCCTTCGAGATTCTGCAGGGAGCCAGGTGCTTTACTAAGTTGGACCTTCGTAACGCTTACCATCTCGTGCGCATCAGAGAGGGGGACGAGTGGAAAACGGCGTTTAACACTCCGTTAGGGCATTTTGAGTACCGGGTTCTGCCGTTCGGTCTCGCCAATGCGCCAGCTGTTTTTCAGGCATTAGTTAATGATGTTCTGAGAGACATGCTGAACATCTTTGTTTTTGTCTATTTTGACGATATCCTGATTTTTTCTCCGTCACTCGAGATTCATGTTCAGCACGTTCGACGTGTTCTACAGCGCCTTTTAGAGAATTGTCTCTACGTAAAGGCTGAGAAGTGCTCTTTTCATGTCTCCTCCGTTACTTTTCTCGGTTCCGTTATTTCCGCTGAAGGCATTCAGATGGATTCCGCTAAGGTCCAAGCTGTCAGTGATTGGCCCGTTCCAAGGTCACGTGTCGAGTTGCAGCGCTTTTTAGGTTTCGCTAATTTCTATCGGCGTTTCATTCGTAATTTCGGTCAAGTTGCTGCCCCTCTCACAGCTCTTACTTCTGTCAAGACGTGTTTTAAGTGGTCCGGTTCCGCCCAGGAGCTTTTGATCTTCTAAAAGAACGTTTTACGTCCGCTCCTATCCTCGTTACTCCTGACGTCACTAGACAATTCATTGTCGAGGTTGACGCTTCAGAGGTAGGCGTGGGAGCCATTCTATCCCAGCGCTTCCAGTCTGACGATAAGGTTCATCCTTGCGCTTATTTTTCTCATCGCCTGTCGCCATCTGAGCGCAACTATGATGTGGGTAACCGTGAACTGCTCGCCATCCGCTTAGCCCTAGGCGAATGGCGACAGTGGTTGGAGGGGGCGACCGTTCCTTTTGTCGTTTGGACAGACCATAAGAACCTTGAGTACATCCGTTCTGCCAAACGACTTAATGCCCGTCAAGCTCGTTGGGCGTTGTTTTTCGCTCGTTTCGAGTTTGTGATTTCTTACCGTCCGGGTAGCAAGAACACCAAGCCTGATGCCTTATCCCGTCTGTTTAGTTCTTCTGTGGCTTCTACTGATCCCGAGGGGATTCTTCCTTATGGGCGTGTTGTCGGGTTAACAGTCTGGGGAATTGAAAGACAGGTTAAGCAAGCACTCACGCACACTGCGTCGCCGCGCGCTTGTCCTAGTAACCTCCTTTTCGTTCCTGTTTCCACTCGTCTGGCTGTTCTTCAGTGGGCTCACTCTGCCAAGTTAGCTGGTCATTCCGGTGTTCGAGGCACTCTTGCGTCTATTCGCCAGCGCTTTTGGTGGCCGACTCAGGAGCGTGACACGCGCCGTTTCGTGGCTGCTTGTTCGGACTGCGCGCAGACTAAGTCGGGTAACTCTCCTCCTGCCGGTCGTCTCAGACCGCTCCCCATTCCTTCTCGACCATGGTCTCACATCGCCTTAGACTTCATTACCGGTCTGCCTTTGTCTGCGGGGAAGACTGTGAGAGCCGCCAATAAACGCAGGATTAAGAGTCCAAGGTATTGTTGCGGCCAGAGAGTGTGGCTTTCCACTCGCAACCTTCCTCTTACGACAGCTTCTCGTAAGTTGACTCCGCGGTTCATTGGTCCGTTCCGTGTCTCCCAGGTCGTCAATCCTGTCGCTGTGCGACTGCTTCTTCCGCGACATCTTCGTCGCGTCCATCCTGTCTTCCATGTCTCCTGTGTTAAGCCCTTTCTTCGCACCCCGTTCGTCTTCCCTCCCCCTCCCGTCCTTGTCGAGAGCGCACCTATTTACAAGGTACATAAGATCATGGACATGCGTTCTCGGGGACGGGGTCACCAATACTTAGTGGATTGGGAGGGTTACGGTCCTGAGGAGAGGAGTTGGGTTCCGTCTCGGGACGTGCTGGACCGTTCACTCATCGATGATTTCCTCCGTTGCCGCCAGGATTCCTCCTCGAGTGCGCCAGGAGGCGCTCGGTGAGTGGGGGGTACTGTCATGTTTGTCATTTATTATCATGTCTTGTCCCTGTGCTCCCCATTCTATTCGTTTCCCTCTGCTGGTCTTATTTGGTTCTTTCCCTCTTTCTATCCCTCTCTCTCCCCCTCCCTCTCTCACTCTCTCGCTCTCTCTTCTCTCTATCGTTCCGTTCCTGCTCCCAGCTGTTCCTATTCCCCTAATCATCATTTAGTCTTCCCACACCTGTTCCCGATCCTTTCCCCTGATTAGAGTCCCTATTTATTCCTTTGTGTTCCGTTCCTGTCCCGTCGGTTCCTTGTTTAGTATTCACCATGCTGTGATTGCGTTTCGCCCTGCCCTGTCGTGTTTTTGCTGTGATTGTGTATCGCCCTGTCCTGTCGTGTTTTTTGCCTTCATCAGATGCTGCGTGTGAGCAGGTGTCTCTGTCAACTACGGCCTGCGCCTACCCGAAGCGACCTGCAGTCTGTGGCCGCTTCTCCAGTTATTCCCCTCTACAGACTAGAGGATTTCTGTTATTCCCTGTTTGGACTTAAATAAACTCTGTTTCTGTTAAGTCGCTTTTGGGTCCTCTTTCACCTGCATGACAATAGCCTATGTCACTCTGGTTGTTGGAGCCATCTGTTGTATAGTGAACTTGGGCTTCATCAAGGTTTATGTGAGTAAATCACGCTTTTAATAATAGCCATTGCCTTCCCAGGCTCCAACTTCACTGCAAGTTACTGACATTCAGTATCATGTATTGCAACCTATATTTAGCTCTACAATACCACTCAATGTTATTTTGTCATTTTATCATGTTTTCCATTTCCAAGGATATCAGACATGTTTTTACACACATTTGGTGATATGATGTGCAATAATGTGAGTGCAGACAATGTTACATGCACTACAACACGTAATGGATGATATTTTTTGTTGATATTGAGTCATTTCATTCATGCAACCTTAATTAATGGGCTCATCTTGAGATTGTTTATCAAAATTTGTCCTTGACACAGATGTTAGACATCCCAGGGGACAGTAACATGTTTAATCTTTTGTATTTATCAAATCAGCAGGGAGTCAAATCCATTAATGTCCAACATTTTCAGAGCCACTTTCACCTTGGATACACTTTGTTAACACTTCATAGAACACTTAAGCAGGTAGCCTAGCAGTTAAGAGCATTGGGCCAGTAACCAGAATGTTGCTGGTTTGAATCCCCAAGCGGAGTAGATGACGTGCAAGGCACTTAACCATAATTCCTCCTGTAAGTTGCTCTGGACAACAGCGTCTGCTCAAATGAAAATGTTCATCTCTGCCATACCTGGGTTCAAATAGTATTGGAACACATTTTCACCACTTTAGAGACTTTAGTAATTGAATCCGTTCCCTATTCTCCCCTCAAACTCAACTCTGGACCTCAAAGCCAGTTCAAACTGTGTGTTTCCATTGTTCACCTCTAATCAGGGACTGATTTAGACCTGGAACACCAGGTGGGTGCAATTAATTATCAGGTAGAACAGAAAACCAACAGGCTCCGGAACGCATAGGGTAAGAGTTGAATACCCTTTCTTTATATGACAACACTAAATCACTTTTTTAGCTGCCATGGAGCCAGACTTGGGTTCAAAAAGTTACACATTTTTAACACTTTAACACCACACAGCCAGACTTTAAACTTTACCAGTAATTGAATCTTCTCCCTATCCATCATAATGTTCAGTTTGCCTATTTAGTTGATTAATACTTTTATAATAGCCTTGTTATTACTCCTATTTGAATCAGAGCTTCCATGACATGTCAAATTGATTGATTTGCAAGGTCATACATCTGTGAGTGAATATAGCACATTCTTAAATTTTTCCAACAATATAAAAAGGACTTAAACTTAAACGAAAGATCTCTCTTTGAACTATAACGGCAAATGTGTTTTTAGGGGGAGACGAATCTTTGTGACAGCGGTCAGGCATTTATGACTTTCTGATAAAGACTAATGCAATAACAATTATATTTCTACAGCGCAGATTTACAAAGCATTACTTAGAGAACACCTTTCAAAGTTTGATGTCCTATTTTCCTAACAGTATATCCTTACATGTAAATGATACAGTTTTCTAAAGAATTATCACCCCCATTTGAAATGAAATTGTTTATATTGGAATTAGAAATACATTACAAACATGGCATGGGTCAACATTTTCTAAACACACACACTATTAGCCCCAAAAACCTCTACCAGGTTCTCAAAACATACAAGGATGTATGAGAAGGTAGCCATTATAGTGTAGATTTAAAGTAAACAGCACGGAAATGGTGATGCACACAGTGTAATTGCATTATTATGAACTTCTTTTAGATTTGCTGTTACATCTCACCTACTTACTTTGCCCACTGAGTGTAAACAGTTTCCCTGTAACAGCGTTCGTCTGTTGAAAGAGAGTCGGACCAAAATGCGGCGTGGTGATTACTCATGTTCTTTAATGGAAATGATTTATGATACATGAAATAACAAATATATACAAAACAACAAACAAAACGCGATAAACTATACAGCCTATCTTGTGACTACAAACACAGAGACAGGAACAATCACCCACGAAAACACTCACAGAATATGGCTGCCTAAATATGGTTCCCAATCAGAGACAACGATAAATCACCTGACTGATTGAGAACCACCTCAGGCAGCCATAGACTAATTAGTCACTCCACAAAACCCCAAGACAAAAAACACACCACAATAACCCATGTCACACCCTGGCCTGACCAAATATATAAAGAAAACACAAAATACTAAGACCAAGGCGTGACATTCCCCCAAATGTTTGCCACTAACTATACTTTAGTCTTGTCCGAGCATTCAATCAATGGTTATACTACACTGTACCATATATTTTAATTCTATGGAGTACCATTTATGTCATGCCGCTTCGCATACCTGTCGAAGCAATGTAATGTTACAAACCTGATTATTCAGCATGCCCATAGTTTAAATTCAATTATATAATGCGGTATGAAGTTCATTTATTTTGAGCAGAGCAACTGCAAGCGTTAGCTTATCCATTTGCTTAACCAATATAAATAAATAAAAAGGTCAAAATGTATGATGGCTATGAACTAAATTGCACTGCATCCAGGGTGACTGCAATAGAGGATAATGAGCAAATTACAAGAGCCACTATTGCAGAATGTGACTGGGATCCATTACCAAAAGGGTAATAAGAGTGAGGCTGGTTAGTGACAAGCCAAGTCTCTAATTAACTCATTATCTAGGCAGAATTGTCAACACTGGGAGAAGACAGCAGCCACAGGCACTAACACATATGAACAGCATGTTATAGTAAGAGGAACTAAATATGGCAACATGGTATTGAGCAAATGGAAAGACGGTACCAGTCAAAAGTGTGGACACACATACTCATTCAAAGGTTTTTCTAGATATCTTTACTATTCTCCACATTGTAGAATAATAGTGACGACATCGAAACTATGAAATAACATGTAGAAACCAAAAAAGTGTTAAAACAAATGAAAATATTTCATATTTTAAATTCTTCAAAGTAGCCACCCTTTGCCTTAAATACAGCTTTGCACACTCTTGCATTCTCTCAACCAGATTCATCAGGAATGCTTTCAACAGCCTTGAAGGAGTTCCCACATATACTGGGAACTCCTTCACTTGTTGGCTGCGGTCCAACTCAATCCAAACCATATCAATTGGGTTCAGTTTGGATGATTGTGGAGGCCAGGTCATCTGATGCAGCACTCCATGACTCTCCTTCTTGGTCAAATAGCCCTTAAACAGCCCGGAGGTATGCTATGCGTCAATGTCCTTTAAAACAAATGATACCACTAAGCGCAAACCAGATGGGATGGCATACCGCATGCTGGTTAAGTGTGCCTTAAATTCTAAATAAATCACCAACAGTGTCACCAACAAAGAACGCCCACACCTCCTCCTCCATGCTTCATGGTGGGAACCAAAGATGCGGAAATAATCTGTTCACCTACTATGCATCTCACAAAGACACAGCGGTTTCTCAAATTTGTGCTCGTCAGACCAAAGCACAGATTTCCACCGGCCTAATGTTCATTGTTCGTGTTTCTTGGCCAAAGCAAGTCTCTTCTTCTCATTGGTCCTTTAGTAGTGGTTTCTTTGCAGCAAATCAAACATGAAGGCCTGATTCACACAGCCTCCTTTTAATGGCTGTTGTTGAGATGTGTCTGTGACTTGAACTCTGTAAAGCATTTATTTGATCTGCAATTTCTGAGGCTGGTAACTCTAACAAACGTATCCTCTGCAGCAGAGGTAACTCTGGGTCTTTCTTTCCTGTGGCAGTCCTCATGAGAGCCAGTTTCATCATAGCGCTTGATTGTTTTTGAGACTGCAGTTGAAAAAAACTCTCAAAGTTCTTGAAATGTTCCGTAGTGACTGACCTTCATGTCTTAAAGTAATGATGGACAGTCATTTCTCTTTGCTTATTTTAGCTGTTCCTGCCATACTATGGACTTGGTCTTTTACCAAATAGGGCTATCTTCTGTATACCACCCCTACCTTTTCACAATATAACTGATTGGCTCAAACGCATTAAGGAAAGAAATTACACAAATTAACTTTTTTTTTTCAATTTCAAATTGTATTATGTTTTCTTGTTTTTCAATCAACCAACAAAGCACATTTCACATTCACAGATGTGACAGACATAACTAATAAAATAAAATATAAAACAAAACAAACAAACTTGCAGCAGCACTATCAACGTTCTTATTAGCTATTATCAGCCTTAGCTGACACGAAGAGCAAATAATTTGTTTTTATAGCACCTTACACAACATGTATCTGCTCATTTCCCTAATCACCCCATTCACTCTGTCTAATTTGAAATATAGTTGGGTAGTGGAGGCCAGTCTATCAAACTTGGGCTGTCTCTTGTGGAGATTATAAGTGAGCTTTTCGAGAGGAAGAAAGTTAACAATCTGGTTAATCCACATTTTAAATGTAGGAGAAGTATTAGAAGGCCACAATATAAGAATACATTTCTTAGCAAAAAATGTGATAGTCAAACAAATTTTCTCTGTCAGGATCAAGAACAAAGTCCTGCTGGACATTAAGAAGATAGATACACGGGGTCATATCAAACTGTACATCTAGTATTTTCTATGCAGCAGTATGTATTGGTTGCCAAAATCTCTACAACTCCAAAATACATGCATATAGGTTCCACTTTCAGAAGTATATATTTTACAGAGAAATGTTTGTATTCATTCTATGGAGTCTCACTAGGGTGTAATACAATTTGTACAAAGATTTGTACAAAAACATTTTTACATTAGTAGAGGAGCAGTATACCCTGTCGCATACATCCGCCCATAACTAATCAATGATAATCAGACAAAGGTCCTTTTCCCAGATTATTTTCAAAGGAGTGAAGGAGGAGCCCCCTTTCTCAGAAAGGAGTCTATAGATATAGGACATTTTGCCTTGATGGATTGTGGCATGGCAAGAAGGGTCTCAACTTCATTCAGCTGAGCTCTAAACCTCTTGGAAGTAAATTAGGAAATTACGTGTCTAATCTGAAGATATATATTTTTTAATGATATTGGCACATTGAATTCACTGCAGAGCTCTTGAAAGGATTTCAGAGTAGTGGTTTTCTGAGGGCTTTTGGCAAGTATGGGTTGTATACTATAGGCGAATGAGAACATATTTGGAAGGAAATGCCAAGGTATTTCTTTCAGTCCCTCCACGCTAGTAGGGTGCTGTAAATCGCAAAGGTTTTGGCTATGTTGCCCACTTCACTAAAGTTATTAATGAATATAATTGAGCTTAGGGACAATGAGCCACAGGATTGGGCTTCTATCTGAATCCACATTTTGTCTTGTCTGTTTGTGATCCATGTTAGCATGTTGCAGATTTGGGCAGACCAATAGCACAATCGAAGGGAGGTAAGGGCAAAACCACCCTTAGATTCAGGTTTTGATAGAGTGGAGAACATGATCATAGGTTTTTTATTGCCTTTCGGCATATTCCAGCTGACAGGTCCTGGTGCAAGGTGAGTTTAGCGTTTCCCACTGTAATGGTGTTGATTTTCGCCGCCTGCTCGGTGAGCTCTCTTAAGTTCTATGGACCTGTCGGTGGACAGGTGGAGCCACTCGGGAAGTTTGTCTTGCAGGTAGCGGATCAGTGGCATGATTCCCTCTTCTTTTTCGGACAGATTTAATAGAACACAATTATTCCTTCACCCCCTATTTTCCATGTCCTCTGTTTTCTCTTCCAGATGCTCTATTTTCTTTTTAGCAGATCCTATTGTTTCCATGGCATCTGTCAGTGAGTTTTCCATGGATAGGATACGCCCCTCTGCCTCATTCAGGTGCCCCGCATTGATGGTTATCTTGTTGTTGATGTCAGCCAAAGCATTTCCCAGGGTTGTCACCTTGCCCCCTATCGCACTGAGCTGAGAGTTAATGCCATCCCATATAATTTAATGTTGAGTTCTGTATGTTGGGATCTCAGCTCAGAAAGGATGTATTCGACAGAGTGCAAGGTTGGCAGTTGTTGGGCATTGGGAGAGGACGGGTCCTCTTGCTTCTTTGAGGCTTTTTGTGCGGCTATCGCTCGAGTCCGGGTAGAAATGTCACCTGCAATGTAGACACCTTGAATTTTTGACTAAAGCTATTGGAGTTTTAACTTGAAGTGGAGGTAAGATTAAGAATTGGAAACTACTTGTGTGGAGCTCTTAGTTCATGCAGCCATCTCGTTCAAGGGTCACGTGATCCCCACAAATTAACTTTTAACAAGGCACATCTGTTATTAATTGAAATGCATTCCAGGTGACTACCTGGAACAATGAGCCTGGCATAGCAAATGTAAGCAATGTCCTTGCGCGCTATGGCTGGGATAAGTTATTTCCTCTTCTGGAGCACAGTTTCAGGATATTCCTCATTGAGAACTTTTTAAACTTTCCTCTCAAGATCATGACTCTTTCCAGAACAGCTATCTTGTCCTTGAACCTCAGGAATTTGACCACTATCGGCCTGTGCCAGTCACCTGGGCCGGTGGTATGTTTTCCAGTCCTGTGGGCACGCTCCACCTCATTCTTCCTGTGGTCCATCTTCAATTTCTCAGAGATCGTTTCCCTCACTTTGTCTTCAGACTCCATCCAGGTCGCATCTGGAGATTCTGCAATTCCGTTCACAACCATGTTGTTCCACCTTGATTGTCCCTCAATCACAGGACTGATGGCATCTCGCCGGCTTTGGTCTTTGTCATGGTAGCTAGCAATGTAGGTTACACTGTTACTCCTCGCAGTTCCAGATGGGGCAGGTTACAGGTGTCATGGAATATTACATAATTAGTCATGCTTGACCAGTTGCATCACCGCCTGGCATGGCAACTGCTCAGCATCTGACCATAAGGCGCTACAGAGGGTTGTGCGTACAGCCCAGTACATCACTGGGGCCAAGCTTCCTGAGATCGAGGACCTATATACAAAGAGGTGTCAGAGGAAGCCCCAAAAATTGTCAGACTCCAGTCACCAAAGTCATAGACTGTTCTCTCTGCTACTACACGGCAAGCAGTAACAGAGCGCCAAGTCTTGGACCAAAAGGCTCCTCAACAGCTTCTACCCCAAGCCAGAGAAAGAGCACATTATAGTGTGAATTGTGAAAAATGCAGTTATACGGTTGAGCCCTCATGCTATCATGCTTGGGCTATCTTAATCTACACAGAAAAAAACTCTCCTGAACTGCCATTTAGACAAAAGAGGTTATACCTTTTCTATTAAAGCGAAGAACAAGTTCTCATTTATAGTTGCGACCTGGCCAAGATAAAGCAAACCTGTTCGACACGTACAACAACACAGAGTTACACACGGAGTAAAACAAACATACAGTCAATAATACAGTAGAAAAATAAGAAAAATAATGCGAATACAATGTGAGCAAATGAGATGAGACAAGGGAGGTAAAGACAAAAAAGGCCATGGTGGCGAAGTTAATACAATATAGCAAGTAAAACACTGGAATGGTAGATTTGCAGTGGAAGAATGTGCAAAATAGAAATATAAATAATGGTGTGCAAAGGAGAAGGGAAAAAAATTCAGTAGGGGAAGAGGAAGTTGTTTGGGCTAAATTATAGATGGACTATGTACAGGTGCAGTAATCTGTGAGCTGCTCTGACAGCTGGTGCTTAAAGCTAGTGAGGGAGATTAGTGTTTCCAGTTTCAGATTTTTGCAGTTCATTCCAGTCATTGGCAGCAGAGAACTGGAAGGAGAGGCGGCCAAAGGAGAAATTCGCTTTGGGGTGACCAGAGAGATATACCTGCTGGAGCGCGTGCTACAGGTGGATGCTGCTATGGTGACCAGCGAGCTGAGATAAGGGGGGACTTTACCTAGCAGGGTCTTGTAGATGACCTGGAGTCAGTGGGTTTGGCGACGAGTATGAAGCGAGGGCCAGCCAACGAGAGCGTACAGGTCGCAGCGGTGGGTAGTATATGGGGCTTTGGTGACAAAACAGACGGCACTGTGATAGACTGCATCCAATTTATTGAGTAGGGTATTGGAGGCGATTTTGTAAATGACATTGCCGAAGTCAAGGATGGGTAGGATGGTCAGTTTTATGAGGGTATGTTTGGCAACATGCGTGAAGGATGCTTTGTTGCGAAATAGGAAGCCAATTATAGATTTAACTTGGGATTGGAGATGCGTAAGGTGAGTCTGGAAGGAGAGTTCACAGTCTAACCAGACACCTAGGTATTTGTAGTTGTCCACATATTCTAGGTCAGAACAGTAGTAGTGATGCTGGACAGGCGGGCAGGTGCAGGCAGCTATCGGTTGAAGAGCATGCATTTAGTTTTACTTGTATTTAAGAGCAGTTGGAGGCCACGGAAGGAGAGTTGTATGGCATTGAATCTCGTCTGGAGGGTTGTTAACACAGTGTCCAAAGAAAGGCCAGAAATATACAGAATGGTGTTGTCTTAGTAGAGGTGGATCAGAGACTCACCAGCAGCAAGAGCGACATCATTGATGTATACAGAGAAGAGAGTCGGCCCAAGAACTGAACCTTGTGGCACCCCCATAGATACTGCCAGAGGCCCGGACAACAGGCCCTCCGATTTGACACACTGAACTCTACTCAGTTGGTCAGCGCATGCTCAGAGTACACGTCCTGGTAATTTGTCTGGCCCAGCAGCCTTGTGAAGGTGCGGAGAGTGTGATCACACAGTCATCCAGACCAGCTGATGCTCTCATATGCATGTTTCAGTGTTACTTGCCTCGAAGTGAGCATAAAAGATACTTAGCTCATCTGGTAGGCATGTGTCACTGGGCAGCTCTCAGTTGTGCTTCCCTTTGTAGTCTGTAATAGTTTGCAAGCCCTACCACATCCGACGAGCATCGGAGTCGGTGTAGTATGATTCGATCTTAGTCCTTTATTGACGCTTTACCTGTTTGATGGTTTGTCAGAGGGCACAGCAGGTTTTCTTTAAGTCCCGCTCCTTGAAAGCGGCAGCTCTGCCCTTTAGTTCGGTGTGAATCTTGCCTGTAATCCATCTGTTCCGTTTGAGGTACGTATGTACGTACAGTCACTGTGGGGACAACATCCTCGATGCACTTATTGATAAAGCCAGTGACTGATGTGGTGTACATGTTCCAGTCTGTGCTAGCAAAACAGTCCCGTAGTTAAGTATCTGCTTCATTTGACCACATTTTTATAGACCGAGTCACTGGTGCTTCCTGCTTTAATATTAGCTTGTACGCAGGAATCGGGAGGATAGACTTATGGTCAGATTTGTCAAATGGAGAGTGAGGGAGAGCTTTGTACGCATCTCTGTGTGTGGAGCAATTAACATGCTGGTAGAAATTCAGTAAAACTGATTTAAGTTTCCGTGCATTAAACTCACCAGCCACCAGGAGCGCCACCTCTGGGAGAGCATTTTCCTGTTTGCTTATGGTGGAATACAGCTCATTGAGTGAAGTTTTAGTGCCAACTTTGCTCTGTGGTGGTATGTAGACAGCTATAAAAAAAATAGATGAAAGCTCTCTAGGTAGATAGTGTGGTCTATAGCTTATCATTGAGAAACTCTGCATCAGATAAGCAAAGCTATCAGACTTCCTTAGATATCGTGCACCAGCTGTTGTTTACATAAATGTATAGGCCCCCGACACTTTTTTTTACCAGAAGCTGCTGTTCCGTCTTGCCGATAGAATGTATAACCCGCCAGCTGTATGTTCTTAATGTCGTCATTCAGCCACAACTCGGTGAAACATAAGATGTTACAGTTTTTAACGTCCCATTGGTAGGATATACGTGCTTTCAGTTTGTCCCATTTATTTTCCAGCGATTGCAGGTTACCTAACAGAATGGAAGGCAAGGGCAGATTAACCACTCGTCGGCTGATCCTCGCAAGGTACCCAGATCTTCTGCCTCAAAATCGTTGTTTCCTTCTCCAGCAAATCACTGGGATCGGGGCCCAGTCGGGTGTCTGCAGTGTATCCCTCGCGTCCAAATCATTGAAGAAGAACTCCTCATCCAATTTGAGGTGAGCAATCCCAGTTCTGATGTCCTGAAGCTCTTTTCGGTCATAAGAGACGGTAGCAGCAATATTATATACAAAACAAGTTGCGAACAACGCGGAAAAACAAAATAGCATGATTGGTTGAGAGCCAATAAGACTGCAGCCCTACCTTCCGGCTACATCACACCTCCCCATTGGCCAGTATGAAGAATTAAGTAAAATCACAAGTCCAAATCCGTATCTCCATCCATGGCTAGGAAAAGGGCCAATTTTAGCTAGCTAGCTAGCCACCAGAGGACAACATGATAACGAGACACAACAATTCAAGTTTTTTCTGTCAATTAAGTATTTCTCTGTGATAGGAGTGAAGCCAAATCCAAACTGTCTTCCTTCCCTTGACTTTTTTTTTGATGCGCCAAGACCATTCACAGTTGAGCTCATTTAGTTTAGCTCAACACTCATTGGCTATTATTTTATACTTTTTTTACAAGAGAGACTAAGATTTTGGGGAAGCATGACTTTCCTTTGGCAGCCATGAATACACACCACTGGTCATGTTTCACCTATGTCTAAAAAAATGTCTTGAGGTATGCTAGAGGCATTGGTGAGAGTCTGTTTTTGACGGTTGTCTGAGCTCATTTCACTGAGGTCTATGTTTTAAATACTTTGTATTTAGTTTGTATAAAATGGTTACTTTCCAGTGCACTCTATGCCGTCTGGGCCATATGGCGTCAAATTGCACTGTTCTATTTTTCTCCGTAGTCCACACATTTTCAATATTTAAATAATAATACAATAATTTATAATAATTCATCCACTGAAAAGTGTGGTCCACCCCATTGCGTATTTCACCGCACCCTCATATGCCATGTCTTGAAATACTTATATATATTACATTGTAAAACTTTTGAAAGCTAACTTTTGTAACTCCGCCCTTACCTTTTTTTACTTTAAAGCACTCCCAGAATGCATTAATCATTGAGTCCTTGTTAGTTTTACATTTAAGACATGACTCTGCCGATGTGCAGAAGAATTGAGAATTTTGTCTCTTCTATATTAAATTCTATACATTAGTTTATACTGGATTAAGCACAAATTTTCATAAACTGTTATTTCAGTAGTTATGTTCCAACACTCCCTCCATCTTGTGCCTATAGCAGTTGAGTCTTGATTCCAATTTTTCTTAGAGAGCTAGAGATTTGTGCATTCAGCCGGTCATTTTGTTATTCCTTGATGCATGTTGTTGATAACAATGCTACATAAATTATTCAGATATGTATGGGAGAGTAGTCAAACGTGTTTGTGGAAAAACACATTGTTACTGTACCGTAAACTAGAGGCCCTGAAGCTATTTTTTCTCAGATTGAAAACAATCTGCACAATGTTATTAGATTATGCACGATACATTTTACATTTTACAACAGCATGCTTGTGACTTCAAATGATTTGTTGATCCCAAATTCGATTATTATGTTATGTGGTACACTTTGGAAGCGATACTGAAAATAAGACCATTGTAACATAATAATAATAGGACAACCACGCAGTTATTATAAACATTTGAGATTGACACAAATAAAGTGATCAAATACATTTAAGATAAATCAAACATCTATTGAATTTCAGTTAATCTGTTTCTCTTTTTTATCTGTGAACTCCTGTATAACATAATCCTAGAGTGAACCTGTTTCTCTTTTTTGTCTGTGAAGTCCTGTATAACATAATCCTAGAGTGAATCTGTTTCTCTTTTTTGTCTGTGAAGTCCTGTATAACATAATCTTATTGAGTGAATCTGTTTCTCTTTTTTGTCTGTGAAGTCCTGTATAACATAATCCTATTGAGTGAATCTGTTTCTCTTTTTTGTCTGTGAAGTCCTGTATAACATAATCTTATTGAGTGAATCTGTTTCTCTTTTTTGTCTGTGATCTCCTGTATAACATAATCCTATTGAGTGAATCTGTTTCTCTTTTTTGTCTGTGATCTCCTGTATAACATAATCCTATTGAGTGAATCTGTTTCTCTTTTTTGTCTGTGAAGTCCTGTATAACATAATCCTATTGAGTGAATCTGTTTCTCATTTTGTTTTTTGTCTGTGAAGTCCTGTATAACATAATCCTATTGAGTGAATCTGTTTCTCATTTTTTTGTCTGTGAAGTCCTGTATAACATAATCCTATTGAGTGAATCTGTTTCTCTTTGAATCTGTTTCTCTTTTTTCTGTGAAGTCCTGTATAACATAATCCTATTGAGTGAATCTGTTTCTCTTTTTTGTCTGTGAAGTCCTGTATAACATAATCCTATTGAGTGAACCTGTTTCTCTTTTTTGTCTGTGAAGTCCTGTATAACATAATCCTATTGAGTGAACCTGTTTCTCTTTTTTGTCTGTGAAGTCCTGTATAACATAATCCTATTGAGTGAACCTGCAGTGCAGCTGTCCTTTACTTGCGATTGATTCAATTGGGGCCTGGAAGTTAAAGGTCAAAAGCCAGCCATTGATTAACCAGTTCTTCTGATCCTCTTGGCCTTGTTATGTTGGTTGTTGTTTAGTTCATTTTCTTTGGTTGAATACATAAAGAATACACACAATGTGTTGAGGTTCTGACTAATGGACATTTTTATTTCTTAATAAAAATTAAAAATAAAATATTTTGTTGCCAATGCAAGGTATGGAAATCAATGGTAGGGCCTACATGTGAAATTGTGCTCTTTTCAACTTGAAATGAAATTCTATGCATGATTAACAATTCAGAACGTTAGTAGGCCTACAGTTTAAATAGCAACTATGAATAAAAATGAACATTTGTCAATGATTTGTACCTTAAATCTTCCAAGTTGATTTATTATTCACTACTCTCAAGTATCCAGTAAACATTGTTTTCATCATTACCACTTTTGGAAGTATACAGTGCTTTCAGAACATATTCTCACCCCTTCACCTTTTCTTGTGTTACAGCCTGAATTTAAATTAGATTTTTTTGGTCAATAGCCTACACACAATGCCCCATAATGTCAAAGTGTAATAATGTATTACATTTTTTTACAAGTTATTAAAAATGAGTTCTGAAATGTCTTGAGTCAATGAGTATTCAAACCCTTTGTTAAGACAAGCCTAAATAAGGAGTAAAAATGTACTTAACCAGTCACATAAGGTGCATGGACTCACTCTGTTTGCAATAAGTGTTTAACATGATTATTGGTGAAGTTATTAATTACACTGGATGGTGTATCAATACACCCAGTCACTACAAAGATACTGGCGTCCTTCCTAACTTAGTGGGCAGAGAAAGAAAACTGCTCAGGGATTTCACCATGAGGTCAATGGTGACTTCAAAATAGTTAGAGTTTAATGGCTGTGATAGGAGAAAACTAAGGAAGGATCAACAACATTGTAGTTACTCCACAATACTAACCTTATTGACAGAGTGAAAAGATGGAAGCATGTACTGTAACGGCTGTTGGAAGGAGAGGACCAAGGTGCAGCGTGGTACGTGTCCATACTTTAATTTGACCTGAACACTGAAACAACAAAAATAACAAAGAGAACGAACGGAACCGAAACAGTTCTGCCTGGTGCAGACACAAAAATAACTACTCACAAAACACAGGTGGGAAAAGGCTACCTAAGTATGGTTCTCAATCAGAGACAACAATCTCCGAACAAGTCTCCAACCTGACTCCGCCACACTCCCCGTGTGCCACCCCCCCATAAATTGGGGGGGGGCTGCCTCTCGGGCTTCCTTGCCAGCTGTGTTCCATCATACCGCTGGTTCCCTTCTCCTGCTGCCTCCACTCTCCTGGCTGCCTCCAACTGTTCCCATGGGAGGCGATCCTTTTCAGCCAGGATCTCCTACCCTATGTAGGATCCCTTGCCGTCCAGAATGTCCTCCCATGTCCAGTCCGCTCTGCCATGCTGCTTGGTCCTTTTTGGTGGGTAGTTCTGAAATGGCTGTTGGAAGGAGAGGACCAAGGTGCAGCGTGGTACGTGTCCATACTTTTATTTGAACTGAACACTGAAATAAAGAGAATGAACGGAATCGAAACAGTTCTGTCTGGTACAGACACAAAAACAAAAAACAACTACCCACAAAATACAGGTGGGAAAAGGCTACCTAAGTGTGGTTCTCAATCAGAGACAATGATAGACAGCTGCCTCTGATTGAGAACCACACCCAGGCCTCCCGCGTGGCGCAGTGGTTAAGGGCGCTGTACTGCAGCGCCAGCTGTGCCACCAGAGACTCTGGGTTCCTGCCCAGGCTCTGTCATAACCGGCTGTGACCGGGAGGTCCATGGGGCAACGCACAATTGGCCTAGCGTCTTCCGGGTTAGGGAAGGCTTGGCCGGTAGGGATATCCTTGTCTCATCGCACACCAGCGACTCCTGTGGCGGGCCGGGCGCAGTGCGCCCTAACCAAGGTTGCCAGGTGCACGGTGTTTCCTCCGACACATTGGTGCGGCTGGCTTCCAGGTTGGATGCGCGCTGTGTTAAGAAGCAGTGCGGCTTGGTTGGGTTGTGTATCGGAGGACGCAGGACTTTCAACCTTCGTCTCTCCTGAGCCCGTACGGGAGTTGTAGTGATGAGACAAGATAGTAGCTACTAAAAACAATTGGATACCATGAAATTGGGGAGAAAAGGGGTAAACCCCCAAAAAAAAAGAGAACCACACCGGCCAAACACACAAAAATTCAAATCATAGAACACAAAACATAGAATGCCCACCCCAACTCACGCCCTGACCAAACCAAAATAGAGACATAAAAAGGATCTCTAAGGTCAGGGCGTAACATGTACAGAATATAAATATTCCAAAACATTGATCCTGTTTGCAACAAGGCATTAAAGTAATACTGCAAAAGATTTTACATATTTACAGTTCATAGAAGGAAGTCAGTCAATTAAAATAAATTCATGAGGCCCTAGGAGGATATAGGCCCACACACTTGGGAGCCAGGTCTCCCCACTGGGAAGCCAGGCCAAGCCAATCAGAATGAGTTTTTCCCCCGGCATATGGTATAGAAATTAACATTCAATTCTCTGGCAACAGCTCTGTTGGACATTCCGCAGTGAGCATGCCATTTGCACACCCCCTCAAAATTTGAAACATCTGTGGCATTGTGTTGTTTGACAAAACTGCACATTTTAGAGTAGCCTTAAATTGTCCCCAGCACAAGGTGCACCTGTGTAATGATCATGCAGTTTAATCAGCTTCTTGATATGCCACACCTGTCAGGGGATTGATTATCTTGGCATATGAAAAATACTCACTAACAGGGATGTAAACAAATTTGTGCACAAAAAAGCTTTTTGTGCGTATGGACCATTTCTGGGATCTTTTAGCTCATGAAAACACTATACATGTTATGTTTATATTTTTGTTCAGTATTTGTTAAGACTTGAACATGATTGTGTAGCAAGGATCAATGACCAATTTAAAGAATAATGGGGAAATGTTGCACAATCCAGGTGTGGAAAGATCTTAGAGACTTAGCAAGAAAGACTCACATCTGTAATCGCTGCCAAATGTACTTCTACAAACTATTGATTCAGGGGTGTGAATACTTAGGTAAATTAAATATTTATTTAATTTTCAGTAAATTAGCAAACATTTATAAAAACCTGTTTTCTTTTTGTTATTATGGGGTTTTGAGTGTTGAAATATATTTAATCCATTTTGAATTCAAGCTGTAACACAACAACATGTGGAATAAGTAAAGGGGTTTGAATACTTTCTGAAGGAATTGTAATTACTTGAGAAACCACATATTCACTGTGCTCCTTTATAAATCATGCTGTGCTGAAACCTTGACTTCTCAAAATGATGTAATTCAAATTTCATCTCGAAAGATTCATAAAAACCTCAAATAATGGCTTGTTGCGCTAATTCGTGACTCCATTTACAAATGCTCCACAAACACAAATATGTTTTACATTCCTGCAGCAGCTTGTGCTCCTTTATAAATCAAACCTATTAAACATGGATATACTACTTATGTATGGCATTGGAACAGAGGTATTGAAGTGGGTCACAAACAGCAGAATTGTAGTGGGCTTAATTTCAAGAAGTTGCATGTTCCACTACAGTGATTCAATTCTAAAATTATGACTGGTGTGTCCTATTTTGCAAAATATCTTCAATTTAGAGTTTGTCAGATGTTTGAAAACATTGTGGACTCGCTCACCTATTACAGTCCTACATTGAATTGTCCACAGAGTCAATAATTCCACTTAGGCATTGCTAACAATTAATCAAATGACATGCTGCCTATAGCTAGAGTTCTCACAGGTTGGTGTGGCAGTTTACCTGCTGGGTCAATAGCAGTAGCTCTCCGTCTGGCTTTTGAGGCCATTTTCCAGAATCAGGGCAGTCGGAGCATTGATTGTGTTTTCACGTATCCCCTCCTCTCACCAACACCAAAGGAAAGAATCAGACGCACAACTCTCTTCCCCTCTGTATTTCTTGCTTCCATTCTGCCAGGGTTGAGATCAGGGTTTAGACACATGCCTCCCGCCCTGCTCCCCTGAAGTTAATTGAGTTAACTTTACCCCCCAGGAAGTCCTAGCAGTAAAGCTCAGAAGTGCATGCACTACTACTAACAATGGCTGCTCCAATACAGTTCATACATGACATATCACAGCCATGGCTATTCATTCAAACGACTGACTGCACACAACCCTGGAAGTCAGCAGCAGCCCGCCAGGGTCTGGTGCTGGGGCATGTTAAACCCTCCCTTTTTAAATCGGGGGAATACGCTCAACGCTCAATTAAGCAAACACTGTGGACAAAACATTCAGTCCATAGTTTCCCTCTTCCTTCATTCATAGCAGTACTTTTTCTCTCTAGATAAGTGAGCTACACATGGCATCTCCTGGAGATTGAGATTTTGTAGAAGCAATATGCTTATTGACTAGTGCTTGTAGACACTTGAGGAAAGTCTGTTAAGAGCTCCCCCTCCCTCTCTGCTAGCTGCGTAAGTTATGGTCTGGGCGAAAGCAAAGTTATGTTTTTTAATTTGCCCTTGCACTGCTGTATTTAGATCAATATTTCAAATTCAAAGGGGATTTTGTCATCAATAGGATCCAAGGCAATACCAAAGGCAAAAAATGTAATATTGATCAGTCAGGAAAGTAGTTTCTGACTGTACTGAGTGGGAATGTGCTGCATGATACAATATTCAATATAATTATATAGAATTGGCTTAAACGTCTCATAACAACACTAGGCAATATCTTATGCGTGCATTGGATGCCATGGCTCTTTAGGACATCTGTTGCCATGGCATTATGATGACAGTGTCATGTAGGACTCTATGACAGAGCGCTTATGTATTACCCCCTTGGGCATGTATTCTCACCACTGAATATGGATCACAGTATGAATGGGTAGTAATAGCTTCAGGACCCATGAGAGTAACCCCGAGATTCCTATATGTGCTACTTGGAACGTGTAAGTAATACATATGGCAGAAAACACACATATTGTAATATCTGACTTACAGTATATGGGTGGGTAACACTTTGACATAACAGAAATTACGCGTGTAATTTATTGAAAAAAACATACAAGAGACATGGAAGTTAAGCTTTCTAAGGTCTCACATACATAGGACATACATACATACACAAGTACAGCCAGGCATATTTTACATATTTAGACCATGTTGTCCAATATGACTTTTAGGTTATCTCTGGAACTTGGCAGCAAACAACATAATATTAATAGATATCTGTTGTAATAATAATACAAGATTACTAGATATCTTGTTGTAATATCTGATTTATATCAACTTTAGACATTTTGCATGTATTGTATAAAACACATGAGAGACAAGTAAGTTCTAAGGAAGGGGTGAAGGAGGAGGAGAAGATGGAGACGGGGTAAAGGAGCTGGAGGGGTAGAAGAAGGAGAGGCAGGAGGAGGGATAAAGGAGGAGGAGGTGAAGGAGGAGGAGCAGCAGGAGGTGGAGGGTCAGGAGGAGGATCAGGAGCCAGAGGATGACTCAAACACTGTAGCTAGCTCGCAATCCCTCCCCCACGATAATGTTATTGGGGCCCGGGTATGTTAGTTAACTCATTGAGGCTAATGGTTACTACTGGTTTCAGTTCCGAGGCGAGATAAACTGTCAGCCATTTGTCATCACGCACCCAAGAAGCTTCAACCAATCACTCAACGTATATTATTGGCAGTGTTCGAGAGGATGAGAACCGTAATGTATAATGGGTCAATTTTGACTGATTAATCTACAAACAATAATGAGTAGTTATTTATGATGCAAGGTTTATTTGTAAATCAGTCAGTCGGCAGTCGCCTGCACTGTCGGCTGCAATGTCGAACAAGCCCAATGACTTTGTCTCCAGGTATCCTACGAAAGTATATTTTGCGACTGGATATGCGATAACCTAAAATCTCCCAAGAACAGCTGTCCCACCCCGGAAACAAAGTATATTTAGCATATTTTAGCATATTAGCATATGTGCTAATATGCATCTACTGGTATAGAGTAGCCATCTTCAAATGCATCAAAACTATTTTCTCAAACTCTTTAGGGACTATTGTGATGAGTCCAAAGAACTTTTGGAGTAAATCTGACTTTTAGTCCATGAAAATAATTTGGGGGATTATTTTAAGCGTTAGCATTAAATAGTCAAAAAAAGTTTTTGTTAATCGTTTCCTTAATTTTTAAGACATGAATGTCAAACGTAACCTGGTTCTTCATAGTAATGTCTTTGATTACCCTAAAACGTTTCAAGTTGATAGGCGATTGTGATGTGGATTTCAAAAGGATTTAAATGTACAGGTAAAATCAGATTTTCTGATTTGTCATAATTTAGCATTTCTCAAACTAAATTTAGAGATGTACCATGGGCCTACATACTGAATGGACTTGTGGTTCATGAGAATACGTTTTCAAAGGTTTTCCAAAATGTCCAAGATGGTGAAAAACCTATCCTGATTAACCTTAAGGGTCCTTGAGTCTAATTTGTTAAGCATGAGAAAGACACCTACATACAACATTTAAAGTATCTAGGTCCAACGGGGCGGCGGATTTGAGGGTTTAAGTGAGACTGCTTTTAAAACAGTGTCACCTATAGGTGACAAGTTACTCATGTACTCAAGCTTCTGTTTTCCAAATTAGAAAGAAAGTTACCAATCCATGCTTGAGTTATTTGACCATGTTAAAATAATCATCTAAAAACAACTAGAGTTTTCAGCTTGCTGTGAATCAATTATTATTTTATTTTTATATTTTGTTTAGGTTACATTGTCAAAACATACACATTTCTTATAATATTCATAGATAACTTATATAATTAATATATTTTGTCTTGCATATGTCATACCATATCTATGTAGGGAATTCACCACAATCATGTATTCATTTGTGTTGTCTTTTATGACATATACGTTAACACATATAGAAATACACCACTGACATATAATGTAAAACCAGATACTTATTAGATTACTTATTGTACAAATAATCTTATTCGGCCGTACAATATTCTTATTTGATTTTCATGATTCATGATTGATTTTCCATATGGGACTCTCAGTCTGCCAGCTCATAACTGAAGTTCAAATAAGGAGAGGAGACAACAATACAATACAAACAATTGTGTTTCCATGTTCCTCTAGTCAGGCACCAGCTGGACAATGTTTATTCCAATTCCTGCTCTCTTTGCCTGGGAAACTCAATTACCGTTCGGAGAGAAGTAAACCCATTATTGAAGATGCACATTTGCAGTATAATACAAGAGATTACAGAAAACAAATGACTTAAGAGGACTAGTTACTGTCAGCCTGTTTGCCTGGATGGTGTCAACAAAACGTTTCTGTTGAATGTTTTAAAAGATGAGTGGCAGCTGCTTCTGCAATGCAAGTCTGTTCTCTTACCGAGGTAAGATTTACAGGGAAAGGTGTTTTTCCTCACACCTTAATACTTTATATTATAAAGTCATATGATGTTTATGTTAAATGGAGCCATGAAAGAGAATCCTCCAGCACCTAAAGGTGGTGTAAAATAACAACAGTGTTTGAAAATACATTTAGTCCATTCACACACGAGTAGAGTACAGTATAATATATTATAAACTGGGTGGTTCGAGCCCTGAATGCTGATTGGCTGACAGCCATGGTATATCAGACCGTATACAACAGGTATGACAAAATATTTATTTTTACTGCTCTATTTACTTTGGTAACCAGTTTATAATAGCAATAAGGCACCTCTGGGTTTTGTGATATGTGGCCAATATACCACAGCTAAGGGCAATGCGTCGTGCGTAAGAATGGCCCTTAGCCGTTGTTTATTGGCCACATATCACACCTCCTCTGGCCTTATTCCTTAAATATACTCTACTCTTTTCTACTGGACTGTACTTTACTGAACTTTACTCCACTTTTCTTTAATGTACTGTAGTCTACTGTGCTCTACTGCACTTTACTGTCCTTTAATGTGCTCAACTGCCCTGTACTGAACTATACTCTACTTTTCATTACTGTGCTATACTCTACTGTACTGTACTGTAACTATTCTACTTTTATTTACTGTACTGTGCAGTATTGTGCTCAACTGTGTGGAGCTGTGCTGTACTATACTCTAATATGGTTTACGAAGTTTAATCAGGACAGCTGGTCTGAATACTCGTTTAACTTAACCAGTAAGTTTAACAACATTCATTTGAGTCCTATTCTACAGCCATAGTGGGAATGAATACAAACTTATCATCATAGCGTCTTGTTTCTTCTCCTCTTTCTTATTAGCCATGTGCGGAATGTCATTCCCCCAATTACCTTATAGAGTACAGTATAAGCACGTCACAATAATGCACATTCATCATGCTTGCTGTTTAACCTATGGGCTCACTCTTGCAACACCTAATATTGAGTTGCCAGCACCCCCCCCCCACCACCTCCCTTTAATAGGTGTTGAAAGCATTCCATAGGGATGCTGGCCCATGTTGACTCCAATCTCTAATGCTTCCAGGCTGGAGATCCTTTGGGTGGTGGACCATTCTTGATGCACACGGGAAACTGTTAAGTGTGAAAAACCCAGCAGCGTTGCAGATCTTGACACAAATCATACCCTGTTCAAAGGAACATAAATATTTTGTCTTGCCCATTCACCCTCTGAATGGCACAGATACACAATCCATGTCTCAATTGTCTCAAAACATAAAAATAATTATTTAACCTGTCTCCTCCCCTCCATCAACACTGATTGTAGTGGATTTAACAAGTGACATCAATAGGGATCATAGCTTTCACCTAGATTCATCTGGTCAATCTATGCCATGGAAAGAGCAGGTGTCCTTAATGTTTTGTACACTCAGTGTAGGTGTATGGTTTGTTAACCCTTTACACTCATGGGAATGGGCCTATATGGATAGGGCCAAATTGAAATGGTTCTTACAGAATAAATATGAACTGCATAAGCATGGTATCAATTGAAAGGGAACAGTTTGGAGATGAAAAGAAAATTATTAGACCAAAGTTGAGGACACAACAGTTCACCTGACACAAGACTGAATTCAAACATTACACTGTTGATTTCATATGCATTTTAAATTTACTGTACTTTACTGTACATTTGATGATAATGAAATCTGAAAATACTCTGGATACATTTAGTAACATGATAAGATTATTCCTGGAAACTGTGGGGTAGATGCGAAATAAGACAAGGGTTTGAGTGAGAGGACTGGCTGGTGTAAGTGGGCACACAGCTCTCGAAAGTGTGCACATTTCCAATGCAACTATAATGTGCTTTTTTTGAGTTCTCCTGGCTCTGCCATTAAGAAACTAGAGCTAGCACATTTGTAGTTGTTTTGTTTGCATCCCCGCCATCCCACAATTACTTTTGTTGTTTACACAATCCAAAAACGGACCATTATAAAGCGCAATATGGGTCAGTTGGGCACAATTTGAAAGCTTGTTCTATTGCTACTGTAACATGACTAGCTAAGTAATAAAATACGATCTTACAGTGTTAGGCTTTCACAGGGCAATTCAGAGAAACAGGTTATAGTTTTGTATTTCATAGAAAGGCAGTCTGTGTAACGGCGTCCTTCGTTTGTCGAAAGAGAGTCGGACCGAAATGCAGCGTGGTGGTTACTCATGTCTTTAATGAAGAAAAACGGAACGATACATGAAATAACTAATAAATACAAAAACAACAAACTGAACGTGAAACCTATTACAGCCTATCTGGTGAACACTACACAGAGACAGGAACAATCACCCACGAAATACAAAGCGAAACCCAGGCTACCTAAATACGGTTCCCAATCAGAGACAACGAGAATCACCTGACTCTGATTGAGAACCGCCTCAGGCAGCCAAGCCCCTACAACACCCCTACTCAGCCGCAATCCCAATAACCACAAAACCCCAATACGAAATACAACAAAACAAACCCATGTCACACCCTGGCCTGACCAAACAATCAACGAAAACACAAAACACTAAGACCAAGGTGTGACAGTCTGGTCTCAGACTACATGTAACATAATACATTTAAATCCACACAAATTATTATCATACAGTATGTTACGTTTGGTATGGTTACATAAGACAGATGGTTACTGGCAAAAACTAAAGTAGGGTGGTTGGTTGGGCATATAATGCAAACATCTAGCAACCCAAAGATTGCAAGTTCAAATCTCATCACGGACAACTTTATAATTTTAGCTAATTAGCAACTTAACTACTTACACATTTTTTGCTACTTTGCATCTACTTAGCATGTTAGCTAACTCTTACCCTAACCCTAACCTTAACCCTTAACCCTTCCCCTAATCCTAAACATAACCTTAAGCCTTCAACATAACTCCTAAACTTAACCCTAACATTAACACCTAGCCTAGCTAACGTTAACAAACTACCAAACATTAGTCACCTAGCTAGAATTCGTAATATATCATACATTTCTGCAAATTCATAACATATTGTACATTTTGCAAGTTCGTAACATCTTGTACGTTCTGCAAATTCGTAACATAATAATACTTTTAATTTCGTAACATATCATACGGAATGGGCGATGGACATCCACAAATTAAAACATACCATACTAATTTATTTTGATATACGTACAGAATAATACAGAATGCTCTGAGACCAGGTTGAGAAAGGAGCCATGGGTGCATTCGGGTGTTTGTTCTGTGGGGATTTATTTTCATAATAGAGAAACAGGCTCATTCTGTTCAAAAGAACCCAGGGTATGATGCCATGTCCTGTTGTAACTGTACATCAAACATAGTGATCATAAACGTTGACACAACACAGGATATGACATGTTAAGTGCAGTGCTCAAGTGTGTTTGGCTTGCTGTATGAGATCAAAGCGGTATTTATTTATTATTTATATATGTCTCATCTTTCAAAATAGATAGAGTTTTCTTAATTTACAGCATTTCCCTCACTCAGACAACAAAAGAACGTGCAAAAGTTGTCCAATTAGTGGGAGGGATGGGGGCAACGTCTTGTCGCATGCGGTGTTCAAGTTCAGAACAGCCAAATCCCATACAGCGTTGTGAAGCGCAGAGCCTGAGCTCATTTATAGCATGTTACTGTACAGTGACTGCATTCGATTTACATGCTTATCAGTGCAAAATGTCATTTTCAATCCGTATATGGGTATAAGTGTAAAGGGTTAAACTTTTAAATCAATGTTTTTTCCTTGGAATACATTTTAAAGTGAAAAAGTGAGTCTCAGCATTATATTGTTCCCGTGGAATTGCCCTTATGTTCCCATTTTTGAAAGATGGATTGCCACCAGATGGCGCAACTACACGGAACTCAACTGTCTGAGGAAAATGTATGTGTATCCACTTCATTGCACAGTACAGATAGATCCCCAGGTCAAACATTATTGAATTGCATTTGTTTTCTTTGAAACTTAATGACACATTGGCATGTGGCTGAAAAAGATTGAGATTGGGATGGCTGTAACCTCTTTTCTTGGACTGTAGCGAGTCAAGAACAAATGGCCCGTTCTCCTTCGTCAAGCACCTGTATTTATTCTCCCACATCACAATAGCTAGTCATTGTTTAACCATGACAGTGATGGAGTATTCTGTGTTATTAGCTTGACACTCCATAAAACATCACACACATTGGCATGATGAGAGATTAGGAATCGATATCCAGCTACATTTGCAGTTACCCTCATTTTTCACAAATAGCCCTTAACAAAATGTCTAAATATGATGCCTCGGGGAAAAAAACACTAAGGTCACCTGTCAAATCAAAGATCACATTTTTTTATTTGATGAGTGCTATCGACCTAAAACAATGAATTAAAAACACCATTGAAAGTGCTGAGGATCTTTTTTTATATTTTCAAATGGTTATCAAACAACCTCAAAATAGAATGTTGTTGTTTCAAGTCTCATTTGGCATTCTATGGACATTGTAAATGGCTTAAAGTGATAGTGGCTAGAGTCAAGCTATACTGTGTATGTCCTGTATCACAGTAAACATTTCCTTGCATTTTATAGGTAATTTAGTGATTCATTGCATTTTATAAAAATGTAAAAGGTGAAGAATCTGACATTATGACAACATATATATATATTTATGTGTTCATGGTGGTCTCCCTCGAACACAACTTGCCATAAAATAATCATGGTCTTTATAAAATATATTGTTGCCAGTCCTTGAATTCATTGACCACAGTCTCTTTGTGGTCCTGAGAGCAATCTCACCAATTAATCTTTGAATGAGCTGAGGTGCTTGTATTTTTACAATAGTGTTGTATAGCCAGAGATATATTAGCCCTTGTGAGACCATGTCACGCCTTGGTCATTGTATCTTGTGTTTTTGTTATATGTTTGGGTAGGCCAGGGTGTGACATGGGTTTATATGTTGTATTTCGTATTGGGGTTTGTATTAATTAGGAGTGTGTATTAGTAGGGGTGTGTCTAGTTAGGCTTGGCTGCCTGAGGCGATTCCTAATTGGAGTCAGCTGATTCTCGTTGTCTCGGATTGGGAACTGTATTTAGGCAGCCTGAGTGCGCGTTGTATTTCGTGGGCGATTGTACCTGTCTTTGTGTTAGTCACCAGATAGGCTGTAAGTAGTTTCACTCGTTTGTTGTTTTGTATTCTCGGTTATTTCATGTACAGCATTTTCTTCATTAAAAGTCATGAGTAACCTACACGCTGCATTTCGGTCTGAATCACTTCAAAAACAGACGAATATCATTACAGACCAAAGATGTTTGTATGTGTGCAGTTGATTAAAATTATTACATTTTATTTTAATATGCATCTAGTAAAAATGGCCTTCCTCCATAAAATTGGCTGAATTTGGGAATCTATCAAAAGCATGACCTTGTGCTGCATCCTTTCTAGTAAAACAGTCGTAAGCTAGGAAGAACTGGATACATTGAACATTGACATTGTTGGAGAGTTTACCTGATTTTTGGGCTCAAGCCACAAACAAAGATGTTTTTATGAAAAACAGGGAATGTTTGACCACAGATGCATATATATTTGTATGCAGGACAACCTATTACAGGAGCCCTACATAATGGAAAGCCTGACACAACGTTGTGCTGAAGTTATTCACAGAACAGGAGGGCAATTTAAATTATCAACATGGAAAGTTGCTCAATAGACTCAATTACATAATCACTGTGAATAAGTAAATCCCAAAAGTTTGTTGTGGAAAATACGAAATGCAGATTCCTATCACAACTGACTGAGGAAGAGGTTTCTGCTTTTTGCCCACCGATTCATTCAGATATGTTAGTCGGCTTAGATGTACTGTATGTTTTAAACAAAGTTTTTATCCACAAATCTCAGTTTACTCAAGGCCACACTCCGGTAGGAATAGCTTTCAAAATATGAATATGCTCCAGTCAAATTAACAAGGAGTGAAAGTACGCTGCATTGGAGCCAATTAGTTGTTAGGTCTCAATTGAACGATTAACAGTACAATAACAGATTTCAAAGTTAGGCTAACGTTTAACACTGTGAAAAACACAGTGGCTCCTGTTTTAATTTGAATCAGAGAACAGAAAGACTTTCAATGCAGAATAAGGCCCGGTGTTTCCTGAAGCAACAAAGATGAGTTCACTGACTGTTATTAGAGTCGAGAGGTTATTGGAGTGTAGAACTGTAATTGAAAGATAAATGTGGTGGATTGTCAAGGCCTATAGATTGGAATCTATTACATTGATCTTAAAACAGCTTTTGTTGGATTTTCGAGATACAGTACCAGTCAACATTGGACACACTTATTCATTCCAGAGGTTTTCTTTATTTTTGCTATTTTCTACATTGTAGAATAATAGTGAAGACATCAAAACTATGAAATTGTCACGCCTACTCCCGCTCTCCGTCTCTGGCTCGAGGGCGCCAGGCTGCCCTTCATTATGCACACCTGTCACCATCATTACGCGCAGCTGCGCAATTCTGTACTCACCTGGACTCCATTACTTTGTTGATTACCCCGCTATATCTGTCTGTTCCTCCGTTGGATCCCGTGTCAACATTAATGTCGTTATGTTTTCATGTCTAGACGCTGTCCTGTCTTGTTCCATGTCCATTGTTAATTAAATGTTCTCTCCCTGTACTTCCTTCCCATTTACCAGCATCATTCCTAACAGAAATAACACATGGAATCATGTAAGTAACCAAAAAAGTGTTAAACAAATCAAAATATATTTGAGATTCTTCAAAGTAGTCACCCTTTGCCTTGATGACAGCTTTGCACACTCTTGGCATTCTCTCAACCAGCTTCATAAGGAATACTTTTCCAACTGTCTTGAAGGAGTTTCCACATATGCTGAGCACTTATTTCTTTAACACTTTTTTGGTTACAACATGATTTATGTTATTTCATAGTTTTTATGTCTTCACTGTTATTCTACAATGTAGAAAATAGCAAAAATAAAGAAACCCTTGGATGAGTAGGTGAGTCCAAACTTTTGAATGGTACTGTAGGTATGAGTGTTTTTTAAAGGTGTATATTTTTTGTAAACAGTATTTAAAAGTTTTGAGGATAAATCCACTGAAATACATTTAGTTTATTTCCATGACATTGCAGAAAGAACATCTTAAAAGCAATGGGATCTTAATTAAGAAAGTGGTTCTACCTGAAATAGTGTCAGCCATAACAGCTGGATGAAAGTAATGCTTACAACAGAGTTTTATTAATGGGTACCAAATGTAGTGTCCTCTAGATGGCAATCTCTCTAATAACTTCACTTAAGGGGGAAATATTTGAGACACCCATTTTATTCTATCGTCCATAAAAACTCAGTTTGAGTTCACATAGTGATTTTCTTTCATATGAATGTCTCCAATGTGTGTACATGTTTCAAATGTTTCCATGTGTTCCTTTATATCTTTGAGATATACCTTTTTGTCCAGTAGATAAGCTCCCCAAAAATAGCATATTGTTCGATTTGGTATAGAAGTGTGAAAATTGGCACACTAGTATAATATTTCACGCTGAACAAAACCTGATGCAGTGTAATTTCAGCAAACCCTCAGGTCATCCTGTAGCGCCGCCTATAGGTTAGTGGTGAAAGGGCTTTTGCCAATTGTTACATTTTGTGTCATGGCTTCCCCTGTGTCAGGTTTACGTGACCCAATATAGCTTAACATTTTTATTTTTATTTGGGGAACACATTTAATCAACAACCAAACTGATGTGTTTTTTTTACCTTGATGGTTGCAACAATGACAAATCATCAGACCTTGCAGTAAAATTGTGATATTTTCACTTTCAAAGTGGCTTATTAAATACAAGTTAGCTTTCACACTCTAAAAAAAGGTATATAAGTGTTCCCTGAAGTCTACTGATTACCATGATATATAATATGATATTATATATTGTGTCACTTAAGGAATGTGACAGGAAACCTGCCCTGTACTCTAGGTGCAGTGCCTTCAGAAAGTATTCACACCCCTTCATTTTTGTTGTGTTACAAATTGGGATTAAAAACACTTGTCTTTTTTTCTACCATCTACAGAAAATACAACATGGACCTTTCTATGTAGTAACCTTTCTAGGGCAGGGAACCCCTCGCCAAAATTCCATTGAAAAGGCAGCGCATGAAATTCAAAAAATATTTTCTTTAAATATCTAACTTTCACACATTAACTTCTTCGATATAGGGGGCGCTCTTTTAATTTTGGGATAAAAAAAACGTTTGTTTTAAACAAGATATTTTGTCACGAAAAGATGCTTGACTATGCATATAATTGACAGCTTTGGAAAGAAAACACTCTGACATTTCCAAAACTGCAAAGATATTATCTGTGAGTGCCACCTAACTGATGCTACAGGCGAAACCAAGATGAAATTTCAAACAGGAAATGCCCCAGATTTTGAAGGTGCTGTGTTCCAATGTCTCCTTATATGGCTATGAATGCGCCAGGAATGAGCATACACCTTCTGTCGTTTCCCCAAGGTGTCTCCAGCATTGTGATGTATTTGTAGGCATATCATTGGAAGATTGACCATTTTACACTACATCTACCAGGTGCTCGCTTGGTGTCCTCCGTTGCAATTATTGCGTAATCTCCAGCTGCGTGTATTTTTCCATTTGCTTCAGAGGAGAAACCAAACTGCCACAAATTATTTATCATCGAATAGATGTGAAAAACACCTTGAGGATTGATTCTAAACAACGTTTGCCATGTTTCTGTCGATATTATGGAGTTAATTTGGAAAAAAGTTTGGCGTTGTAATGACTGAATTTTCGGGGGGTTTTCTTAGCCAAACGTAATGAATAAAACGGAGCAATTTCTCCTACACAAATAATATTTCTGGAAAAACTGAACATTTGCTATCTAACTGAGAGTCTCCTCATTGAAAACATCCGAAGTTCTTCAACGGTAAAAAACATTTTTTGAATGCTTTTCTTGTTTTTGTGAAAATGTTGCCTGCTGAATGCTAGGCTTAATGCTATGCTAGCTATCAATAGTCTTACACAAATGCTTGTGTAGCTATGGTTGAAAAGCATATTTTGAAAATCTGAGATGACAGTGTTGTTAACAAAAGGCTAAGCTTGTGAGTGAATATATTTCTTTAATTTTATTTGCGATTTTCATGAATAGTTAACGTTGCGTTATGGTAATGAGCTTGAGGCTATGACTACGCTCCCGGACACGGGATTGCTCGATGCTAGAGGTTAACAAGTCCAATACAGCAAATTAAATATAAACATCTTGTTAATCTACCCTTCGTGTCCGATTTCAAAAATGCTTTACAGCTAAAACACAACATATGTTTATGTTAGGTCATAGCCAAGTTGAAAAAAACACAGATATTTTCCCAGCCAAAGGTAGGAGTCACAAAAAGCAGAAATATAGATCAAATTAATCACTAACCTTTGATGATTTTCATCAGATGACACTCATATGACATCATGTTACACAATACATGTATGTTTTGTTCGATAATGTGCATATTTATATCCAAAAATCTCAGTTTACATTGGCGCTTTACATGCAGTAATGTTTTGATTCCAAAACATCCGGTGATTTTGCAAAAATATTCATAATAAACATTGATAAAAGATACTAGTGTTATTCACAGAATTAAAGATATACTTTTCCTTAATGCAACCGCTGTGTCAGATTTCCAAAAAAACTTTACGGAAAAAACATAATCTGAGAACGGCGCTCAGAACCCAAAAATGCCAGAAGAATATCCGCCATTTTGGAATCAACAAAGTTAGAAACACCATAAAATTCACTTACCTTTGAGGATCTTCATCAGAAGGCACTCCCAGGAATCCCAGTTCGACAATAAAATGACTGATTTGTTCCATAAAGTTCCAAAAAGTCCAGTAATCCATCTTCATGAGGTGCAGGCACAAAAACTTGAAAGCTTCCGTTACAGTCCTTTAGAAACATGTCAAATGATATATGGAATCAATCGTTAGGATGTTTTTAACATAAAACATCAATAATGTTCCTTTGTCTTCAGAAAAGCACTAGAACGAGAGGTAACTCTGCCGGGACCACTGACCAAGGCACTCTGCCTGACCACTGACTCAAAGAGGTCTCATCATATCTCAATGTGTATTCGGTAGGCCAAGCTCTGAAAAACTACAAACCTCAGATGTCCCACTTCCAACAGGTTGTCCACGTCCAGATTTTCGCCTGCCATATGAGTTCTGTTATCTTGTTAAGTGTAGGGGGCAGTATTTTTATTTTTTTTGGATGAAAAACGTACCCATTTGAAACTGCCTATTTCTCAGGCCCAGAAACTAGAATATGCATATAATTATTAGATTAGGATAGAAAACACTAAAGCTTCCAAAACTGTCAAAATATTGTCTGTGAGTATAACAGAACTGATATTGCAGGCGAAAATCTGAGGCAAATCAAACCAGGAAGTGGCTTTTATTTTGAAAGCACCATGTTCCATAGCCTGCCTTCGCTCCATTTAAAGGGATATCAACCAGATTCCTTTTCCTATCGCTTCCTCAAGGTGTCAGTCTTAGACATAGTTTCAGGCTTTTATTTTGAAAAATGAGGATAGCTGGGTGTTCGCATGAGTTTTGCTTGCGCAACAGAGTGGGGCAGCCATTCTCTCACTCTCCTATTGAAAAAGAGATTGTCCTGGAAGATATATTATCGATTATATATTTTAAAAACAACCTGAGGATTCATTCTAAAAAACATTTGACATGTTTCTGTGGACATTACGGATACTATTTGTAATTTTAGTCTGCGATGTCGTGACCACTCGAGCCTGTGGATTTCTGAACATAACACGCCAAACAAAATGGAGGTATTTTGGATATAAAAATCATCTTTATGGAACAAAATTAACATTTATTGTGTAACTGGGAGTCTCGTGAGTGAAAACATCCGAAAATCAAAGGTAAGCGATTCATTTGATTGCTTTTCTGATTTTCGTGACCATGCTACTTTGATGCTAGGTGTTCATAATGTTTTGTCTAGTGATCGATACACTCACACAAAAGCTTGGATTGCTATCGCTGTAAAGCATATTTTCAAAATCTGACACGACAGGTGGATTAACAACAAGCTAAGCTGTGTTTTGCTATATTGCACTTGTGCTTTCATGAACATTAAATATGTTTAGTAATTTTATTTGAATATGGCACACTACAATTCAGTGGGTGTTGATGAAAATGATCCCGCTAACAGGATGGGTTGACATCATTTAAACAGTTTTAGAAATTTCAGAGTGTTTTCTATCCAATGCTCTTAATAATGTGCATATATTATAATCTGGGACAGAGTAGGAGGCAGTTCACTCTGGGCACGCTATTCATCCAAAAGTGAAAATACTGCTCCCTCTCCCAAAAAATGTAAGATTTTTGAATGATTACCCCATCTCTGTACCCCACACATACAACTAACTGTAAGGCCCTCAGTCAAGTATTGAATATTAAGCACAGATTCAACCACAAGTTTTCCAATACCTCGCAAAGAATGGCACCGATTGATAGATGGGTAAACAAAAAAAGCAGACACTGAATATCCCTTTGAGCGTAGTAAAGTTATTAATTACGCTTTGGATGGTCTATCAATGCACCCAGTCACTACAAAGATATAGGCATCCTTCCTAACGCAGTTGCTGGAGAGGAAGGAAACCATGAGGCCAATGGTGACATTAAAAAAGTTATATCGTTTTATGGCTGTCATAGGAGAAATTGAGGATGGATCAACAACACTGTAGTTACTCCACAATATTAACCTGAATGCGAAAGTGAAAAGACGGCACCAAAGTAACACTGAAAAACATGTGACAAAGAAATTAACATTATGTCCTGAATACAAAGCATTATGTTTGGGACAAATATAATACATCACTGACTCTTATTTTCAAGCAGGGTGGTGGCTGCATCATGTTATGGATATGCTCATCATCGACAAGGACTAGGGAGTTTTTAAAATATAAAAATAAATGGATTCTAGAGGAAAAACCTGATTCAGACACTGGGAGACAAATTCACCTTTTAGCGGGACAATAACTTAAAACTCAAGGCCAAATACACAGGAGTTGCCTACCAAGACGACATTGAATATTCTTGAGTGGCCTAGTTACAGGTTTAACTTAAATCAATGGCAAGACTTGAAAATGGCTGTTGAGCAATGATCATCTCCCGACTTGACAGAGCTTAACGATTTACACATATAATAATAGGCAAATATTGTACAATCCAGGTGTGCAAAATTATTGTAGACTTACCCAGAAAGACCCATAGTTGTAATCACTGCCAAGGTTCATTCTAGCATGTACAGTTGCATTCGGAAAGTCATTTCAAAAATGTTGTTTACGTTACAACCTTATTCTAAAATGAATTGAATTGTTTTTTTCCCTATTCAATCCACACACAATACCCCATAATGTTAAAGCGAAAACAAGTTTTTATAATTTATTTACATAAGTAGTCAGACCCTTTGCTATGAGACTCGCCATTGAGCTCAGGTAAAACCTGTTTCCATTGATCATCCTTGACATGTTTCTACAATCTGTAGAAAATTTTAATTGATTGAAAATTATTTGGAAAGGCACACCTGTCTATATAAGGTCCCACAGTTGACAGTGCATTTCAGAGCAAAAACGAAGCAATGAGGTCGAAGGAATTGTCCGTAGAGCTCTGAGACAAGATTGTGTCAAGGTACAGATCTGGGGAAGGGTACCAAAACATTTCTGCAGCATTGAAGGTCCCCAAGAACACAGTGGTCTCCATCATTCTTAAATTGAAGACGTTTGGAACCACCAAGACTCTTCCTGGAGCTGGCCGCCAGGTCAAACTGAGCAATCGGGGGACAAGGGCCTTGGGCAGGGAGGTGACCAAGAACCCGATGGTCACTATGACAGAGCTCCAGAGATCCGTTGTGGAGATGGGAGAACCTTCCAGAAAGAAAGATTATCTCTGCAGCACTCCATCAATCAGGAATGTCTGGTAGAGTGGCCAGAAAGAAGCCACTCCTCAATAAAAGGCACATGACAGCCCACTTGAAGGCCTCTCAGATCATGAGAATCAAGATTCTCTGGTCTGACGAAACCAAGATTGAAAACTTTGGCCTGAATGTCAAGTGTCACGTCTGGAGGAAACCTGGCACCATCCCTATGGTGAAGTATGGTGGTGGCAGCATCATGCTGTGGTGATGTTTTTCAGAGGCGGGGACTGGGAGACTAGTCAGGATTCAAGGAAAGATAAACGGCACAAAGTACAGAGAGATCCTTGATGAAAACCTGCTCCTGGGTGCCCAGTACCTCAAATGGGGGCAAAGGTTCACCTTCCAACAGGACAACAACCCTAAGCACACAGCTAAGACAATGCAGGAGTGACTTCGGGACAACTCTCATAATGTCCAGCCAGAGCCCGGACTTGAACCCGATCGAACATCTCTGGAGAGACCTGAAAATAGATGTGCACCGACACTCTCCATCCAACCTGACAGAGCATGAGAGGATCTGCAGAGATGAATGCGAGAAACTCCCCAAAATACAGGTGTGCCAAGCTTGTAGCATCATACCCAAGAAGACTAAATGATGTAATCACTGCCAAAGGGGTTTCAACAAAGTACTGAGTAAAGGGTCTGAATACTTACGTAACTGTGATATGTTTTTATTTTTAATAAATTTGCAAAATTTTCTAAAAACCTGTTTTTGCTTTGTCATTATGGGGTAATGTGTGAAGATTGATAAGGGGAAAAAAGTATTAAATCAATTTTAGATTAAGGCTGTAACGCAACAAAATGTGAAAAAAGTCAAGGGATCTGAATACTGTACTGACTCAAAGGGTGTGAATACTTATGTAAATTAGATATTTATGTATTTTTTATTTTGAATAAATGTTCTAAAATATCTAAAAACATGTTTTCACTTTGTCATTATGGAGTATTGTGTGGGGGGGGTTCTCGCTGATCTTACATAATGTTTCTGCCATTGTTTATGATTACATGTTATTACTTTTCTATTATTTCTCTATTTTATTTCTCGTTGCATTGTTGGGAATTGCATTGTTACGCGTGTTCACCTGTTGTTTACGAAGCATGTGACGAATAAAACAGTGCTTTCATGTTCATCAATATGGTAACTATTGTCTCCTATACTTTATATATAATTCAAATCATCAGATATACCTATATAACAAGCCATACATACCATATTGCTTAATTTGAAATAATTGTTTTGGAACATGTTATATATCATTCTTATCCACCAGTATCTACCAACATTTTGTGATCACTATGTGGGGGATGAAATGTAATATGTTAAAGAGGCAATCTGCAATTGATACATACATGTTTTTACTTTTATATACCCATTGATTATTGAGGAATATAACTTTAAAATGCCTCATGAGCTTTGTTCGATTGTAGTACCCCATCAGAACCCAAAATAGAAGCTTGTTTTACTCCATTGTTTGTAAATCATGAAATTGTAAACTAACACTATGGCGCTACATGCCCACCCAAGCATCTACTGAAATGGCACTATCAGGTTTTGTTCAGCATGAGAAATCAAAACATTTTCTACATAGTCTACTGGACTATGTATAGTTTGGGCCTGTGTGATATTTGGGACTATCAGCCATTACTCCTCACAAACTACGAATGTAGTATTTAATGTGTAATCGTATGTAAAGACAACATGACATCAGCATGATTTCTCCATTACTTTTTTCCTAGTCATAGACAAGAAAGAGTCTGTTTATCAATTTTGCATACTGTGCATGCTTATTTGGGATATGGTCATGATAATGACTTTGGTTGTCTTATCATGTGCATAATTCTCCATCCTCTTTGCCCGTGGCCTGACAAATTTATAGCAGGACCGTGTTGACCCATTAAAATCTGGGGAATATGTTTATTTGTCACGGAAAGTAAATTCCTTATTGTTGATGTTTTATCAGCAAATTGTTTGACTTATTGTGAGTATGTGTTCAGCTATACTTGCACGACTGAATAATTGGACATGTGGCATGTTGCAAGTTCAGCGCCATTGGTTGTCCTAGCTAGACATAACAAACAGTAGGTCATTGAACTCCAAGTGTGAAAGGTTTCAATCAATTTACACAGAGTTCTTACTGGTCAATGAAACACTCCATGTTATTGGATCCGCTGCTAATGAGAGAAAGGACATATGCATTTCTAGACTCAGAGATTTGCAAAGGTCGGTCACAAATATGTCAGGGATGGTTATTCGTAGTAAAATATACTGTCCACGTTAGAGCAAATTCTCCCAACGCACAAAGAAGAATTGAAAGAAAATGTGTGTCATACACTTGTTTAATATGATACTTTCTCACCTTACTTGTGGATGCAGAGCTGTAACATTTGGCTTCCTAGCCCGTACAAAGGCTGCAATCCATTCTCATACTATATCTAAATCAGATTACTCAACCGTGGATAACACCTTTGCCACTCTGGCAGATTACATTTACTGTTTGGAATGTACAGTGGGGCAAAAAAGTATTTAGTCAGCCACCAATTGTGCAAGTTCTCCCACTTAAAAAGATGAGAGGCCTGTAATTTTCATAATAGGTACACTTCAACTATGACAGACAAAATGAGAAAAAGAAATCAAGAAAATCACATTGTAGGATTTTTAATTTATTTATTTGCAAATGATGGTGGAAAATGATGCCCACCCGGACCCTCCCCTATTGAGTCAGGTTTTGCGGCCGGAGTCTGCACCTAAGGGAGGGGGTACTGTCACGCCCCGACCATAGAGAGCTTTTATTCTCTATGTTGGTTAGGTCGAGGTGTGATTTAAGGGTTGGTTATCTAGGTGAATTGTATTTCTATGTTGTCCTAGTATGGTTCCCAATCAGAGGCAGCTGTTTATCGTTGTCTCTGATTGGGGATTATATTTAGGTAGCCATTTTTCCCATTGTGCTTTGTGGGATCTTGTCTATGTATAGTTGCCTGAGAGCATTATATTAGCATCATGTTTAGTTTGTTCGCTTTGTTGTTTTTATTCTTTGAAGTTTTCTATTCCACAATAAAGGATGGAAACATACCACGCTGCATCTTGGTCTACTCCTTATGATGTGTGACTCTCACCAAAAAAACACATTATGTCAGGTAAGCAGTCCTTACCCTAACAGACTGCTCAGTATGAAAACAACACAAAAATACTCAATTAAATTTGGGCACTAACAATATGCTAATAAATTATACAGCACTTCCTGGTCGTCAAAGCACTGGTACCCCAATTATCCCTACAGTAAAGTTTTAACACTGAAGATATTCCTGGACATAAAATTGTCTCAAGAGAATTACTGGTGGCTTAGGAAGTCACAGTTCCAAAGAATGCCCATAAAATGTTTGTCAAATCATTGCTTGTGGAGTTGAGACAACTAATAAAATAATTGCCAGGGTCATAATTAAAAAGGGAAGGAACATAGTTTAAGGGTATAAACTTACCAAAGTTAATAATAGAGCAGCAATCATACATTTAACGATTATTTGACATTAATTAAGGGTCCTTCTGCCATTCTCTCAGTTGCAGCTTTCCCCGGTTTCTGTAATGTATTTCAGTTATTAAACCCAGGCTATGGTCTGCCAAGAGGTAGTACTCAAAACATGAATTGAACAAAATAAAATGTTCACGATGTAATTGCTAAATTGTCTGTTCTCCAGTCATATGTCATAAAGATGTCCCTTATTTCAGTACATTGGAATTGTTCCATTTGAAGAGGCAATGTTGCTTTGCTCAAATTCAAGCACTATAGATTGACAGCAGGTTGAGGTACTCCAGAAAACCTTTAAAAAGTTGGCTTTCCACCACCTAAATTCTATGTACTGTATATGCTTTAGTGATGGGAGAGGTTGTTGTCCTGGCACCACACGGCCAGGTTTCTGACCTCCTCCCTATAGGCTGTCTCGTCGTTTTTGGTGATCAGGCCTACCACTTTTGTGTCATCAGCAAACTTAATGATGGGGTTGGAGTCGTACTTGGCCGTGCAGTCATGAGTGATGAACAGGGAGTACAGGAGGGGACTGAGCATGCACCCCTGTGGGGCCCCCGTGTTAAGGATCAGCGTGACAGATGTGTTGTTACCTACCCTTACCACCTGGGGGCGGCCTGTCAGGAAGTCCAGGATCCAGTTGCAGAGGGAGGTGTTTAGTCCCTGGGTTCTTAGTTTATTGATGAGCTTTGATGGCACTATGGTGTTGAATGCTGAGCTGTAGTCAATGAATAGCATTCTCACATAGGTGTTCCTTTTGTCCAGGTGGGAAAGGGCAGTGTGGAGTGCAATAAAAATGGCATCATCTGTGAATCTGTTGGGGCGGTATGCAAATTGGAGTATGTCCAGGGTTTCTGGGATATTGGTGTTGATGTGAGCCATGATCAGCCTTTTAAAGCACTTCATGGATACAGACGTGAGTCGGGAGACATTTAGGCAGGTTACCTTAGTGTTCTTCGGCACAGGCACTATGGTGGTCTGCTTAAAACATGTTGGTATTACAGACTCGGACAGGGAGAGGTTGAAAATGTCAGTGAAGACACTTGCCTGCGCATGCTCGCAGTGCATGTCCTGGTAATCCTAGTATCAATGATGCTATTTAGGCCTACAGTGCATTCGGAAAGGCTTCAGTTCTTAAATGTAAGAAGTCTGGAACCACCAAGACTCTTCCTACAGGTGGTCACTCAGCAAAACTGAGAAATCGAGAGAGAAGGGCCTTGGTCAGGGAGGTGACCAAGAACCTGATGGCCACTCTGACAGAGCTCCAGAGTTCCTCTGTGGAGAGGGGAGAAACTTCCAGAAAGATAACCATCTCTAAGGCACTCCACCATTCAGGCCTTTAAGGTAGAGTGGCCAGACGGAAGCCACTCCTCAGTAAAAGGCACATGACAGCCCACTTGGAGTTTGCCAAAAGGCACCTAAATGGCTCTCATGCCATGAGAAACAAGATTCTCTGGTCTGATGAAACCAAGATTGAACTCTTTGGCCTGAATGCCAAGCATCACGTATGGAAGAAACCTGGCACCATCCCTATGCTGAAACATGGTGGTGGCAGCATCATGCTGTGGAGATGTTTTTCAGTGGCAGCGACTGGGTAACTAGTCAGGATCGATTGAAAGATGAACAGAGTAAGGTACAGAGAGATCTTTGATGAAAACCTTCTCCAGAGCGCTCGGGACCTCAGACTGGGACGAAGGTTCACCTTCCAACAGGACAATGACCCTAAGCACACAGTAAAGACAATTCAGGAGTGGCTTCGGGACAAGACTCTGAATGTCCTTGAGTGGCCCAGGCAAAGCCCAGACCGATCGAACATCTCTGGAGAGACCTAGAAATAGCTTTGAAGCTCCCCATCCAACCTGACAGAGTTTGAGAGGATCTGCAGAGAACAATGGGAGAGTCTCCCCAAAAACAGGTGTGCCAAGCTTGTGGCATAATACCCCAAAAGACAAGAGGCTGTAATCGCTGCCAAAGGTGCTTAAACAAAGTACTGAGTCTGAATACTTATTTAAATGTGATATTTCACTTCTTTTATTGTTGAAATTAGCAAACATTTCTAAACGTGTTTTTGCTTTGTCATTATGGGGTATTGTGTGTAGATTGTTAAGGGGAAAAAACAATTACATACATTTTAGAATAAAGCTGTAACGTCACAAAATGTGGAAAAATTAAAATCTAAATACTTTCAGAACGCACCTGTATATAGTATGCAGTCATCAACAGCTATTGTTTAAATTCAAACCAGAATTCAACAAAAAATGTACACTTCAATAGGCATAGTGTCACGCCTTGGTCTTAGTATTTTGTGTTTTCTTTATCTATTTGGACAGGCCAGGGTGTGACATGGGTTATTGTGGTGTGTTTTTTGTCTTGGGGTTTTGTGGGGTGTCTAATTAGTCTATGGCTGCCTGAGGCGGTTCTCAATCAGAGTCAGGTGATTTATCGTTGTCTCTGATTGGGAACCATATTTAGGCAGCCATATTCTGTGAGTGTTTTCGTGGGTGATTGTTCCTGTCTCTGTGTAGTTGTTCACCAGACAGGCTGTATAGGTTCTCGTTCCGTTTGTTGTTTTTGTATATTAATAGTTCTCATGTATCGTTCAGTTTCATTAAAGAACACGAGTAACCACCACGCTGCATTTTGGTCCGCTTCTCCTTCAACAGACGAACGACGTTACACATAGGGTTTCAAAATCTAATTTATGGCACATATAATGATACTGTATGTAGTGATATTGAATTGTGTTTGGTTTTCAACGCAACCAAATATCAACATTTGAAGGAGATTTATCTTCAGCTTGTATAGTTCCATCGGTGCCACTGACTTAGTCTGGCTTCAATTCCAGTTTGTCTACAAATTAATAACTTCCCGTGGATTCACTTCTCTATCTCAACAAAACATTTAAATAAATCAAATCAAACTAGATTCAATGTATGGAATCACTTAGGAAAGTTGGAGTTTTAGGTAAATGTCTCCTTTAAAATGAGTAACACATCCATAGACACATTTTGAAGATAATGTAACTATACATTTCTTCTTATGTGACCATAGAAAGCATGCATGTTCAAGATGCTTCGTTTGTCACATATCTGTGGAGATCCTCACAATTGCTGTAATAATCTGCATAGAATCTCACACGGCATTTATCCCTTGCACCATGTGCCTTTAATGTAATTTCAACTGAATACAGGTCATTTGGTACCATGATAATATCGGTATATTCATCTGGTGCGTTTATAAACAAAATATCCCACATTCCCATTTGAATTTGCTGTGCTTTTAAATGGTTGAAAGCATTGTAATAAACCTTTTATACTGAAATGTCTTTCACATTTGGCTCATCTGGTAGTGCATGGTGCTTGCGTTGCCAGGGTTGTGGGTTTGATTCCCACGGGGGTCCAATATGAAAATGTATGCACTCACTGCTGTAAATTGCTCTTGATAAGAGCATATGGTAAGAATGATTGACCACTAAAGCAAAAATCTGACATTGTTTTTCCATTGGAAAATAATTATGCTTTTAGATGGTTGAAAGCATAGTGATAATACATTGAAAATTCAACTAACTTTTGGCTTTATTTTGAGTGGTCGTCTCATCTAAATATAGGTTGTCTCAACTGATCAACGTCTCAACTAAATATTACCCAATTATCCACGTTGAAATTACCTGGTGCGCCCAGTGGGATGGCTTTGGGGAAATGTCCTCCTTGACTAAGTGCACTATGTCCAGAGGATGTGTAGTTAATCTCTCAAGTATACTTTGTTATGGATCGATGCAAGAGTTAGTCGACACATCTCCCCAGATGGCCAGCCTTTCCTTTTTTTAATCCGGTTTGCAGGACAAACAAGGTGAAATTCGCAGCCCAGAGGGATTCTACTTAATCATCACAGCTCTCGCTGTGAGCACTGCCATAACACAGTTTCTCTGGACCCCCGCAAGGTCAGTGGTGCAGATACATACCCAGAGTCTGGAAGACTCAGGAACAAAAGCCTCTCATTGAGTGAGAGGTCATCAAATCAAAAGCAACTCATTATTTTTCTAATACTGCGCTCTTAGTATTTTCTTTAATCAGTCAAATACTGTACAGTAAATCAACAAGTCTAGATATCTCATGCCATTTTCATTGGGAAAAAAACAGAGTTGTAATATTTCCTCAATCTTTTCAGAGAAACAAGTCAGTCCTACTCGAATTTCCAATATTCGTGACTTGAGAAGTCAAACATTATTCTTGACAAAAGTGTGGATCTATTTTCCAGAAATCTTCCTGTTGTTTTTGCTACACCCTTTACCAGCGCCTCCAAATTCAGTATTTTGATGTTTCTCTAGGTTATTTTAAAATGTGCTATATTTAAATGTTCCTCTTCTAGTCACCCTTGTTCACTGCTCTCTATACTACATACGGTTTTAATCATCAATTAGTCTCCGACCTCAGCTGTAGATCTCTGCAGTTCATCCAGAGTGATCATGGGCTTCTTGGCTGCATCTCTGATCAGTCTTCTTGTATGAGCTGAAAGTTTAGAGGGACGGCCAGGTCTTGGTAGATTTGCCGTGGTCTGATACTCCTTCCATTTCAATATTATCGCTTGCACAGTACTCCTTGGGATGTTTAAGGCTAGGGAAATCTTTTTGTATCCAAATTCGGCTTTAAATTTCTTCACAACAGTATCTTGGACCTGCCTGGTGTGTTCCTTGTTCTTCATGATGCTCTCTGCGCTTTTAACGGACCTCTGAGACTCACAGTGCAGGTGCATTTATACGGAGACTTGATTACACACAGGTGGATTGTATTTAACATCATTAGTCATTTAGGTCAACATTGGATCATTCAGAGATCCTCACTGAACTTCTGGAGAGAGTTTGCTGCACTGAAAGTAAAGGGGCTGAATAATTTTGCACGCCCAATTTTTCAGTTTTTGATTTGTTAAAAAAGTTTGAAATATCCAATAAATGTCGTTCCACTTCATGATTGTGTCCCACTTGTTGTTGATTCTTCACAAAAAAATACAGTTTTATATCTTTATGTTTGAAGCCTGAAATGTGGCAAAAGGTCGCAAAGTTCAAGGGGGCCGAATACTTTCGCAAGGCACTGTATGTGACTTGTTTCAGAAAACTAGGCGTATGTCGCAGGTCACTACTTCACAGGAGAGCCATTTGAACGTAAACTTTTTAAATCAAAATGTGTTTTTTTTTGGCGCTGTACTGCAGCGCCAGCTGTGCCATCAGAGTCCCAGGGTTCGCGCCCAGGCTCTGTCATAACCGGCTCCGACCGGGAGGTCCGTGGGGCGACGCACAATTGGCCTAGCATCGTCCGGGTTAGGGAGGGCTTGGTCGGTAGGGATATCCTTGTCTCATCGCGCACCAGCGACTCCTGTGGCGGGCCGGGCGCTGTACGCGCTAACGAAGGTTGCCGACTCATTGGTGCGACTGGCTTCCGGGTTGGATGCGCGCTGTGTTAAGAAGCAGTACGGCTGGTTGGGTTGTGTATCGGAGGACGCATGACTTTCAACCTTTTGTCTCTCCCGAGCCCGTACGGGAGTTGTAGCAATGAGACAAGATGGTAGCTACTACAACAATTGGATACCATGAAATTGGGGAGAAAAAGGGGTAAAAAAAACATTTTAAAATTAAAAAAAAATGACAAGCCTAGTTGGCCACAGAAAAAGTCAACCTTCCGCTAGCCATGATTGGCTGAGATAATGAGTGGGCTGGACATGCCGAGAGATGAGTTTGGATTGGTCTACAATATAGCAGGCTTCTGTCTATCTGAGCTCGTCAGTATGTGTTGCTAATGCTGTCTAACTCTGCTTTTTTATATATTGCTTAGTAGAACTGCATCAGTGTTTTGCTTTCCACTTTCTGGAGGATAGACTTTTGAAATCAGTGGAATTAGAGTATAGGTAAGGAGTTGGAGAAAACACCAGTCTCTGGATTACATCTTCAACCTAAGGGCAACCATGGGATCTGTGACAGGGATAAGCATCCATGCATTGTGTATATGGGTAAGATTGTCTAGCAAGCTACATTTTCAGATATTATTATTTCTAATTTTGGCAGAATGTCATTTCATGTCAAGTTAAAGTGTACTGTTAGCTTGCTAGCTAACATTACATGTATGATTTTATTATTTGTATCTGAGAGCCATTTGCTTTGCTAGTTATAGCCTAATGTTAACTAGCTAACATTGAACCTGGTTGGTTAGCTACCTGCAAATTCAATATGGGTTGTAAAGTCATGAGTTGGGATTATGGCTCATTGTTTAGCTAGCTAGCTAGCTAGCTAGCTATATGTCTTAACAAAATACTCCACTGTGCAAGTATCCATTTCAATAGCATGTCACTGCCACAACTGTTGATAGACATAGCTGGTAAATTCGCTCTGGCTATCTACTCTGATTTCAGAGCACTCTCGTCTGAGTGTGCCAAAGAGCAGAATAACTGGCAAATTTACGAACTCTCAACACCCGTTGAATATGGCCAGTGTCAGTAAATGTTGGCAAAAAAAGTGTAAATTGTTGCCAGCAGCACAGTTAGTCAACAACGCTCTGGATAACATAAAAACAGCATAACCAGCTCTGCTAGGTTGAGTAAAATGGTCAGTGAGTTGTTCTCTCATTTGTGTCTGGAAGTAGCGAGCAAGCTAGCCAACATCAGCCAGTTAGCTTGGGTGCTTGTTAGGACAGAACACTCGGATCAACCCTTAAAGAGATGAATGGGGCTAAAGATTAAAAGTTCTTAGGGATTTTTTTAAATTTTCGCCTAAAATTACATACCGAAATCTAACTGCCTGTAGCTCAGGCCCTGAAGCAAGAATATGCATATTCTTGGTACCATTTGAAAGGAAATGTGAATTGAATGTGAATTGAATGGAGAAGGAGAATATACCACAATAGATCTGGCAGAAAAAAAAACTAAGAAAAAAACAACATTGTTTTGTGTTTTCTTCTACCACCATCATTGAAATGCAACAGAAAGGTTCCAAATCAAGTCTTCACTCTGGTTGTAATTACAATGGTGTCCACAATAGGGCAGCAGTACATGTGCAACGTTTCAGATTGATAACTTGAAGTATGTGCAAGCTACATGAGATTTAGTGTGAAGACACCCAGGTACATTTGGGCAAACCGTGAAGGACACATTTACATTACATTTTTTCTGCAAAAATATCCTCAAATCTGTATACGTGGACTTTGATTTAGCTTTTCCAGTATTAGTAACCATATTGTTAGTACAACATTTGCAAAACACCCAGTTTTCACAACTTCATAATATACTTGCAATTTTTGTCCCTAAGGAAAAGGCTTGCTGTCGCACAAGGTTAGCAGCCACATTTTGAAACAGATATGAGGTTTCGGCAATACACCGTAAAGATAAAGTGAAGTATAGCTACTTTCTAAGATCTCTGAGTGATGAATATGAATGTAATATGACTGGTTGAAACAACATTTAGGGTTAGATTTTCACAGATTCCTTTCATACATAAAGGGAACATTTTGACGCTTGCCATATGGTTAGTGAGAAAGTCCATATTGCAAATGTACTGTCCCTTACTAGACGTCCGAAACCGTTTGTCAAATTCACGGACGGCGTCGGACAGTACGGCAGGGCCGGATCTTCTAGGAAGTCAAACGAACTCTCGGACATTCGGTTTCCGTTTTATAAAATATTCAATCCCACAAGAGGGCGAATGGAATCATATTGCAAATGTACAAAGCTCTCTCAAACACACATACACAGCAAGGATGGCATGACAAAGTGCAGTGCTGAAAGACACTCAGAGCCTGGAAAGACATTACCATAATCTCTAGGCTGTGCCGGGTTCAACGAGATGCCCCGCTTGACCATAGCTTGCTCGGTCTAAGTGCAGCAACCATGAGAAAAAGTAGGCCCATAATGAAGCCTGGCCCTAATTTTCATTTGCTTTTGGGCGACAGTGGGTGAACCTTTAGGGTGAGAAGCACAATTTGACCTCAGGAATGTTCCTGAGGTCCTCCCGATCTGTGCAAGCCTAACCTTGACCGTGTGGCATTAACCCTTAACAGTTAAAAGAAGGTGTTGACATCAAACAGTTTAATGACTTCTCTCCCCATAGGAATACATTGCCTGCACCCCTAAATTCAACCTGAATCCTATGTGGGTTATGAATGTCTTATGAACCTGTCTTCGATGACAATCCATCAGGCCACTATGAGGTCTACCTGTGTTGATTCTAAGCTTCCTGGAGCAACCGGAAGTGGTTAAAATCACCCTAAAAGTGTTTTTCCATACCCAACCAGCAGTTTGTGATAAATAGTGCATTCAACCCTGTGTAAATCGGTCAGTTCTTAACGTAAACACTTAAAATGTAGGATTCTGTAAAGGCATACCCCAATCAGGATATGAGTTTAGTTATAGCTTCCTGTGTCAACTGGAAGTGCCTTAAATGGTGTCATAGTGGCTGTTTCGAAGGGTTAAAAAGGTCAGATCATTTCAAAACTTCATATGTGTGATTAGGCAACCCCCATGAACTGTAAATCAGTAATTTCTCCCATAAAATGTCCAAGAAAAAAAAATCACACACAGCTAGGACAGAGAGACACTGTGGTGCGTAGAGACGGACAGTGCCTGCAATAGTTACCTTTGTTCAAGCTAAAAAAGAACCGTCAGACCTAGAGTTCTGAAACCTGTTCTAGAACTCAGGTTGATAGTGCGTGGTGAGTTACTTGGCTCTAGAAGGTTCTCGGACCGAGAAACAGCCTCGTACATTTGCAATGACTTCAATTCATTTTGACCATTACGGAAATGACGACATTTAGAAAAGTCTTAGAGACGCAAGACTAGGTGCATTGAAACCAGCTCGGCCCATAGAGATGGACCCCAACGTTTCTGTCCGATAGCTCATTCAAGGACCCCGTAGCAAGGCATGGAAAAAAAGTGGATTTTCAGCACCAATTAAGGTCTTGCTCGGGCACCAAAGGACCTATCGAGCCGAAACTTGGGATTTGGGGGTCGCCTCACATAGGCCTACACATAATGTCAGAACTGGAGCCGCAGCTAGAACGTAACTATGTGTTTTACGTTTTTATTATGTTTTAAACTGAAGGCGGTGTGAATTTTGGGCTAGCTCTGAAGTATGTGATAGTTGGAAAAAGTGGGTGTTGTGTCAATTTGTATCAGTTTGGTGTCAGAATGATATCTAATTGACTGATGGACGGTGACTTGCTGGTGACTTTTGTCAATTTGCAATATGTTTAAACAGTGAGGTACAATCACCAAAGTGACATTCTGAAATCAACCCCAACGAGCGATGGAGAGGAACCACTATCACTGCCCAGCCATCCCGTCAATTTTGCATCCCTGCAGGATTTTTGAGCATGACAAATTCGTGATGGTAAATGCCCATTGAAATATATTGCAAATGCACGTGCATTTAGTAGCTGCGTGGTTTAGTAGCTGTTCTGTATCTAATTCAAGCCGGATCATCTGGTTATTCTCTTCAAATCATCATTTGTCTACACTGCTCTCATCCCCACTCTGGTATCATCTACATGGCTCAGAAACCTCCTCTTCCAGAACGAGTACAAGTAAACAGACAACTAAGAAAAATGACATTGTGACATCTTGTGGACAATCAGAGACTTACACCGAGGAACAAGCCCCTTCTCACTAAGCGGAACTCTGCCCACTAAGGCCTGGGCCTAACAGAGATACCCAACAGAGATACACGAGGAAGACCTTCAACAAGTAAATACATCATTACATTACTTCTTACACAAAGAAATGGTATTTCGGGGAAAGGTATTAGGGCTACACTAAGCGTAGCTTACAAATGTATCCAAGTGTTTCTTCTCTTTCTATCTAGCTCTCTCTTTAAATCTCCATCTTGTGTAACAAGTGTCATATTGTGTTGTTCCACCTGTTGTCATCGTATTAAGTTTCTAATCAATAACCTATACCATGTGTTCATCTTATGTTGTTTGTTGTTAGTAAATAAATAATCAAATCAATTTGTGTAGTACGGAATGATCAGTGAGACCCAGGTTTGTCCAGATATATGGAGTCTGATGTTCAGAATGAGACTGATACGAGGAAATCATTCATTAGTGACTGGTATGATACCTATATATTCTTGAGTTAATTAATTTGGGAAACGGTAACTCAAAACAAACTTTTCCCGTGGTGCCCCAAATTCCGAGTTACATGTTACATTAATTTAAATGAGTAATAATTACACGTAGTCGGTAATTATTCGATACATAGCAGTCATCACATTAACTTTTTCAAATGTAACAAGAAACGGGTGTGATCATTCTATAGTACTGCCTCTCAGGGACCTTGTTGCATTACTCTCGTTGCACTCTTCACTGTACTACTGGTCTCTGATATTGCTTTAAAGTCTGATTAAGGACATTATTCAGTTGTACATGTACAGTTGAAGTCGGAAGTTTATATACATTTAGGTTGGAGTCATTAAAACTTGTTTTTCAACCTCCACAAATTTCTTGTTAACAAACTATAGTTGTGGGTTAGGACATCTACTTCTACTTTTTCCAACAATTGTTTACAGACAGATTATTTCACTTGTAATTCATTGTATCACAATTCCAGTGGGTTCGGGTTAGGGTTAGTTTATTCTGTCAAGTTGGTTGTTGATCACTGCTAGACAGCCATTTTCAAGTCTTGCTATAGATTTAAATTCCAATTTAAGTCAAAACTGGCCACTCAGGAACATTCAATGTCGTCTTGGCAAGCAACTCCTAACTACTAATTGGTTAAAACCGCATTCCAGCCAGTGTCTACTCCACAAGTTGCCACCAGATAAATCTATGACGTTAAAATGCCTATTTACTCTGTTCCATCTGATTGCACAATCCACTGTCTCATCAGCCCAGCCAGGCAACTTATAAACTTGATCTCCACTATCTCCCACTTTTACACTAATATTTAGTTTTCACTTGCGGAGATTTGTACTTGAAGAGTAAAAAAAATGATAATGGGCAAATATTGTACAATCCAGGTGTGCAAAGCTCTTAGACACATACCCAGAAAGACAGTTGTAGTCATTGCCAACATGTTTTCACTTTGTCATTATGTGGTATTGGGTGACAAAATAATATAGTTAATCCATTTTGAATTCAGGCTGTAACAAAATGATTTGGAATATGTCAAGTGGTTTGAACACTCTCTGAAGGCATTGTATATGTGTACCTGACATACTGTATATTGGAAGACATGTGTGCTAAAAGTTTGGGAAAAATAGCATACACATTTTTTTGAAAGAATAACCCCCCCTTTTCAACACTTCTAGAAAATGACAGACCGCTGCACCACTCAGGAGCCCCAGATAAAGGAGGAAGATACATGTTATTACGGTATTCTATGTATAGAAATTGTTGTATTGTAAGCATAATTAATATTATCAAATCAAAACTCTGGGTTCATGACTGAATGGGTAATAGGAGGCATGGGAAGCATAGAGGCACCTTCTTTTAAAATATAGCTCATGTCCCAAATGGCAGCCTATTCCCTTTATAGTGCACTACTTACAGGGAATAGGGTGCCATTAAAAAAATCTGCCATAATATCTGCAATTGCAATGACACAGATGGTAGCAAATAGAGAGCATTTAAAGTAACAGGTTGCATACTTCCTCCCCTAAATACTATTAGCAGGTAAATTCTAATGATTAAAACATTTAGAATTTAGCCTATGGTGTTGTTTTAGAACAAGTGTTTTTGTTAATGTAATAATCCACATTTCAGAGCAGTCAGAACTCATGATATGCTGTTGCTATGGTAACTCTTTCCAAAAGCCATCATTTTATACATTCACAGGAATGATGATCCATATTGCGGACGTGATTCTCTCAACCTTTATGAAATGATGACCGATGTGCCATTTCTAAATGAATTGCTCTAATCTGTTTTTACTTGATAGGCTACTAGACAATAAACAGGCTCTGTGCTCAATGAAAATCTGATTTGTGATTTGATTTGTTTAACCTTTATTTAACTAGGCATGTCAGTTAAGAACAAATTCTTATTTATGATGACGGCCTTCCAAAAGGCAAATGCCTCCTGCGGGGACAGGGGCTGGGATTAAATATAAAAAATAAAATAAAAATATAGGACTTAACACACATCACAAAAAGAGAAACCACAACAGTGGCATAAAGAGAGACCTAAGATGACAACATAGCATGACAGCAACACATGAAAACACAGCATGATAGCAACACAACATGACAACAATATGGTAGCAATACAACATGGCAGCAGCACAAAATTGTAGCAGCACAAAACATGGTACAAACATTATTTGGCACAGACAACAGCACAAAGGGCAAGAAGGTAGAGACAACAATACATCATGCAAAGCAGCCACAACTGTCAGTATGAGTGTCCATGATTGAGTCTTAGAATGGAGAGATGGAGATAAAACTGTCCAGTTTGAATGTTTGTTGCAGCTCATTCCAGTCACTAGCTGCAGCGAACTGAAAAGAGGAGCGACCCAGAGATGTGTGTGCTTTGGGGACCTTTAACAGAATGTGACTGGCAGAACGGGTGTTGTATGTGGAGGATGACAGCTGCAGTAGGTATCTCAGATTGGGGGAGTGAGGCCTAAGAAGGTTTTATAAATAAGCATCAAACAATGGGTCTTGCGACGGGTATACAGAGATGACCAGTTTACAGAGGAGTAGAGCGCAGTGATGTGTCCTATAAGGGGCATTGGTGGCAAATCTGATGGCCGAATGGTAAAGAACATCTAGCCACACAAAAGAACCCTTACCTGCCAATCTATAAATTACGTCTCCGTAATCTAGCATGGGTAGGATGGTCATGTGAATCAGGGTTAGTTTGGAAGCTGGGGTGAAAGAGGAGCGCATACTATAGAGGAAACCAAGTCTAGATTTAAAATTGGCCTGCAGCTTTGGTATGTGCTGAGGGAAGGACAGTGTACCATCTATCCATACTCCCAAGTACTTGTATGAGGTGACTACCTCAAGCTCGGTGGGGAGAGGGACATTCATCTTACCAAACCACATTACTTTTGTTTTGGGGGTGCTCTGAACAAGGTTAACGGCAGAGAAATCTTGTTGGACACCAAGAAAGCTTGTGGGAAGCTTGTGGAAGGCTACCGAAATGTTTGACACAAGTTAAACAATTTAAAGGTAATGCTACCAAATACTAATTGAGTGTATATAAACTTCTGACCCACTGGGAATGCGATGGAAGAAATAAAAGCTGTAAATCATTCTCTCTACTATTACTCTGACATTTCACATTCTTAAAACAAAGTGGTGATCCTAACTGACCTTAGACCTTGACTTTGTCCTGAAGCCATTTTGCCCAAACTTTGGAAGTATGCTTGGGTCATTGTCCATTTGGAAGACCCATTTGCGACCAAGCTTTAACGTTCTGACTGATGTCTTGAGAATTTGCCTCAATATATCCACATAATTTCCCCCCCTCATGATGCCATCTATTTCGTCAAGTGCACCAGTCCCTCCTGCAGCAAAGCACCCCCACAACATGATGCTGCCACCCCCGTGCTTCACGGTTGGGATGGTGTTCTTCATCTTGCAAGCATCCTCCTTTTTCCTCCAAACATAACGATGGTCATTATGGCCATTTTTATTTCATCAAACCAGAGGACATTTCTCCAAAATGTATGATCGTTGTCCCCATGTGCAGTTGCAAACCGCAGTCTGGATATTTTATGGCGGTTATGGAGCAGTGGCTTCTTCCTTGCGGATGGGCCTTTCAGGTAATGTCGTTATAGGACTTGTTTAAAACAAGAGGCTCCCAGGCTGAGGTCTGTCCAACACTGGTCCGACCAAGCTGACTCCACACTCCAAGACTGCTTCCATCACGTGGACTGGGATATGTTTCGTATTGCGTCAGATAACAATATTGACGAATACGCTGATTCGGTGTGTGAGTTCATTAGAACGTGCGTTGAAGATGTCGTTCCCATAGCAACGATTAAAACATTCCCTAACCAGAAACCGTGGATTGATGGCAGCATTCGCGTGAAACTGAAAGCGCGAACCACTGCTTTTAATCAGGGCAAGGTGTCTGGTAACATGACCGAATACAAACAGTGCAGCTATTCCCTCCGCAAGGCTATCAAACAAGCTAAGCGAAAGTACAGAGACAAAGTAGAATCTCAATTCAACGGCTCAGACACAAGAGGCATGTGGCAGGGTCTACAGTCAATCACGGACTACAAGAAGAAATCCAGCCCAGTCACGGACCCGGATGTCTTGCTCCCAGGCAGACTAAATAACTTTTTTGCCCGCTTCGAGGACAATACAGTGCCACTGACACGGCCTGCAACGAAAACATGCGGTCTCTCCTTCACTGCAGCCGAGGTGAGTAAGACATTTAAACGTGTTAACCCTCGTAAGGCTGCAGGCCCAGACGGCATCCCCAGCCGCGCCCTCAGAGCATGCGCAGACCAGCTGGCCGGTGTGTTTACGGACATATTCAATCAATCCCTATACCAGTCTGCTGTTCCCACATGCTTCAAGAGGGCCACCATTGTTCCTGTTCCCAAGAAAGCTAAGGTAACTGAGCTAAACGACTACCGCCCCGTAGCACTCACTTCCGTCATCATGAAGTGCTTTGAGAGACTAGTCAAGGACCATATTACCTCCACCCTACCTGACACCCTAGACCCACTCCAATTTGCTTACCGCCCAAATAGGTCCACAGACGATGCAATCTCAACCACACTGCACACTGCCCTAACCCATCTGGACAAGAGGAATACCTATGTGAGAATGCTGTTCATCGACTACAGCTCGGCATTCAACACCATAGTACTCTCCAAGCTCGTCATCAAGCTCGAGACCCTGGGTCTCGACCCCTCCCTGTGCAACTGGGTACTGGACTTCCTGATGGGCCGCCCCCAGGTGGTGAGGGTAGGCAACAACATCTCCTCCCCGCTGATCCTCAACACGGGGGCCCCACAAGGGTGCGTTCTGAGCCCTCTCCTGTACTCCCTGTTCACCCACGACTGCGTGGCCACGCACGCCTCCAACTCAATCATCAAGTTTGCGGACGACACAACAGTGGTAGGTGTAACGGCGTTAGTCAGTTGAAGGAGAAGCGGACCAAAATGCAGAGTGGTGGTTACTCATGTTCTTTAATGAAAATACTATAATATACAAAAAAACTAACGAAACGCGAAACCTATTACAGCCTATCTGGTGAACACTACAAAGAGACAGGAACAATCACCCACGAAAACACTCACAGAATATGGCTGCCTAAATATGGTTCCCAATCAGAGACAACGAAAATCACCTGACTCTGATTGAGAACTGCCTCAGGCAGCCATAGACTACGTCGACACCCCACAAAACCCCAAGAAAAAAACACACCACAATAACCCATGTCACACCCTGGCCTGACCAAATATATAAAGAAAACACAAAATACTAAGACCAAGACGTGACAGTAGGCTTGATTACCAACAACGACGAGACGGCACACCTAGGAGGTGAGGGCCCTCGGAGTGTGGTGTCAGGAAAATAACCTCACACTCAACGTCAACAAAACTAAGGAGATGATTCTGAACTTCAGGAAACAGCAGAGGGAATACCCCCCTATCCACATCGATGGAACAGTAGTGGAGAGGGTAGCAAGTTTTAAGTTCCTCGGCATACACATCACAGACAAACTGAATTGGTCCACTCACACAGACAGCATTGTGAAGAAGGCGCAGCAGCCCTCTTCAACCTCAGGAGGCTGAAGAAATTCGGCTTGTCACCAAAAGCACTCACAAACTTCTACAGATGCACAATCGAGAGCATCCTGGCAGGCTGTATCACCGTCCTGGTACGGCAACTGCTCCGCCCTCAACCGCAAGGCTCTCCAGAGGGTAGTGAGTTCTGCACAACGCATCACCGGGGGCAAACTACCTGCCCTCCAGGACACCTACACCACCCGATGTTACAGGAAGGCCATAAAGATCATCAAGGACATCAACCACCCGAGCCACTGCCTGTTCACCCCGCTATCATCCAGAAGGTGAGGTCAGTACAGGCCACTTTAATAATGGGAATTGATGGGAAATGATGTAAATATATCACTAGCCACTTTAAACAATGCTACCTTAGATAATGTTACTTACCCTACATTATTCATCTGATATGCATACGTATATACTGTACTCTATATCATCGACTGCATCCTTATGTAATACATGTATCACTAGCCACTTTAACTATGCCACTTTGTTTACATACTCATCTCATATGTATATACTGTACTCGATACCATCTACATATATCCTTATGTACATATTATTTATCCCCTTACACTGTGTATAAGACAGTAGTTTTGGAATTGTTAGTTAGATTACTTGTTGGTTATTACTGCATTGTCGGAACTAGAAGCACAAGCATTTAGCTACACTCGCGTTAACATCTGCTAACCATGTGTATGTGACAAATACAATTTGATTTGATTTACTGTGGATAAAGATACCTTTGTACCTGTTTCCTCCAGCATCTTCACAAGATCCTTTGCTGTTGTTCTGGGATTGATTTGTACTTCTCGCACCAAAGTGCGTTCAACTCTAGTAGACAGAACATGTCTCCTTCCTGAGCGGTATGATGGGTGCGTGGTCCCATGTTGCTTATAGTTGCGTATTATTGTTTGTACAGATGAACGTGGTACCTTCAGGCATTTGGAAATTGCTCCCAAGGATGAACCAGACTTTTGGTGTTATGCAGGTGAATGAGGACCCAAAAGCGACTTGGCGAAAACAGAGTCTTTAATCCAGAAAAGGAAATATGCAATACTCCTAGACAAATCGGAGCGGTAAATAAAGCATAACAAACAATTCCACTCGTAATGACGAGAACAGACTGGAGACTCGATCATAAACTGTTGGTTGCCTCGGGAAGGCACTTGACCGTAGCAGACTCAGACACCTGCTCACCACGCAGCATCTGAGGGAAACACGACACGACAGGGCGATACAAAGACACAGCACGGTGAACAATAGACAAGGATCCGACAGGACAGAAACGGAAAACAAGGGGAGAAATAGGGACTCTAATCAGGGGAAAGGATAGGGGACAGGTGTGGAAAGACTAAATGATTGATTAGGAGAATAGGAACAGCTGGGAGCAGGAACGGAACGATAGAGAGAAGAGAGAGAGGAAGGGAGAGAGAAAAAAGGGAACGAACCTAAAAAGACCAGCAGGGGGAAAACGAACAGAAGGAAAAGCAAAATGACAAGACAATATAAGACAAAACATGACATTTGGAGGTCTACAATTTCTTTCTGAGGTCTTGGCTGGTTTCTTTTGATTTTCTCATGATGTCAAGCAAAGAGGCACTGAGTTTGAATGTAGGCCTTGAAATACATCCACAGGTACACCTCCAATTGACTCAAATGATGTCAATTAGCCTATCAGAAGCTTCTAAAGCCATGACATAATTTTCTGGAATTTTTCAAGCTGTTTAAAGGCAGTCTGCTTAGTGTGTTAATTTCTGTCTGTAAACAATTGTTGGAAAATGACTTGTGTCATGCACAAAGTAGAAGTCCTAACAAACTTGCAAAAACTACAGTTTGTTAACAAGACATTTGTGGAGTGGTTGAAAAACGAGTTTCAATGACTCCAACCTAAGTGTATGTAAACTTCTGACTTCAACTGTACATACCTGTATATATATGCATATCTTTAAAAAAAGTATTTTCCTTTCATTACTTTCTAACCCTACCACACCTCCCCTAATTGGATAAACTACTGAACAACAACACTTAGGCCTCCACTTCCAGCTTTTACAAACTATATACATTTTTTGGACTGTCTATTTTACAATAGTTCTATTTTGTTTGTTTTTACTCCTGTCACATATCAGTTTGTCATTGAGTTAATAAAGACGCATACAAAAATGGTCTCTTTTTTTATTTATTGTGCAAGGCAGCTCCAAAATGGAGTTGTTTCAGCCTAGCTCAGTACTTTCTGTTGTGGTGGGACTAGCCAGCAGAAAATACAGAGCGTTGCCCCTGATTGGCTCAGTTTTCTGTCACTAACAGGATAGTACGTCATCCCCAATTCTAAGGTTAGAGCTTGAACATTTTAGTCCCTTGGGTTCTGTCATTGGGTTATATTAGAAGTGCCAATCCAAGAATAATACCCCATAATGACAAAGCAAAAACAGGTATTAGACGTTTTGCAAATTTAGAAAAAAAATATATATATATCACATTTACATAAGCATTCAGACTCTTTACTCAGTACTTTTATTTTTTATTTTTTGTTGAATTACCTTTGGCAGCGACTATAGCATCGAGTCTTCTTGGGTATGACGCTACAAGCTTGGCACACCTGTATTTGGTGTGTTAATCCATTCTTCTCTGTAGATCCTCTCAAGCTCTGTCAGGTTGAATGGGAAGCGTTGCAGCACAGCTATTTTCAGGTCTCTCCAGAGATGTTCGATCGGCTACAAGTCCGGGCTCAGACTGGGCCCACTCAAGGACATTGAGAGCCTTATCACGAAGCCATCCCTGCGTTGTCTTGGCTGTGTAATTAGGGTCGTTGTCCTGTTGGAAGGTGAACCTTTGCCCCAGTCTGAGGTCCTGAGTGGAGCAGGTTTTCATCAAGGATCTCTCTGTACTTTGCTCTGTTCATCTTTCCCTCAATCCTGACTTATCTCCCAGTCCCTGACTCTGAATAACATCCCCACAACATGACGCTGGCATGACCATTCTCCACCATAGGGGTGGTGCCAGGTTTCCTCCAGACATAAAACTTGGCATTCAGGCCAAAGAGTTCATTCTTGGTTTCATCAGACCAGAGAATATTGTTTCTTGTGTTTTGAGAGTTTTTAGGTGCCTTTTGGCAAACTCCAAGTGGGCTGCCATGTGGCTTTTACTGAGGAGTGACTTCTATCTGGCCACTCTACCACAAATGCCTGATTGGTGGAGTGCTGCAGAGATGGTTGTCCTTCTGGAAGTTTCTCACATCTCCACAGAGGAACTCTATAGAGCTCTGTCAGAGTGACCATCGGGTTCCAGTTTCTCAGTTTGGCTGGGTACACAGCTCCAGAAAGAGTCTTGGTGCCTTCCATTTAATAATGATGGTGGTCACTGTGTTCTTGGGGATCTTCAGTGCTGCAGAAATGTTTTATGTACCCTTCCCCAGATCTGTGCCTCAACACAATCCTGTCTCGGAGCTCTACAGACAATTACTTTGACCTCATGGCTTCGTTTTTGCTCTGACATGCACTGTCAACTGTGGGACCTTATATAGAGAAGTGTGTGCCTTTCCAAATCATGTCCAATCAATTGAATGTAACACAGGTGGACTCGAATCAAGTTGTAGAAACAACTCAAGGATAGTCCATGGAAACAGGATGCACCTGAGCTCAATTTCGAGTCTCATAGCAAAGGGTCTGAATACTTATGTAAATAAGTATTTATTTATTATAATTTTGCAAAAGAAATCACCTGTTTTCGCTTTGTCATTATAGGGTATGTGTTTAGATTGCTAAGGCAAATGTTTTATTTGTTACATTTTAGAATAAGGCTATAACGTAACAAAATGTCAAGAGGTTTAAATACTTTCCGAAGGCACTGTATGTCCTCTCTGGACTTCCATAGTTTCCACGTTATGGCAATCAAGCTGTTTTTACCATCCCTGTAACTCTCGCTTCTGTAAATAGCTAATTTTCTAAACTAATAAAGAAGCATTAGGCTCTGGGTCTGATATAAGCTTTTGAACACCTGAATAAGCTCCACTCATTGCACTGGCAAGGTCATAGCCTTGACTATGGCATTTGCTTGCCAATATCCCCCTTATACTTTCAATCAATTAAATGTTTTTATTCTTCAGAACCTGGGGCACTTTTTCAGTCACATTCCTGAAGCCCAAAATACTTAGCTTCCTCGTACATAATGGAAATTAATTACTTTTTAGCGGGTTACTGTCAAAATGTTTTATTACATAAAATTAAAATATACATTGATGACAGGCGCATGGGCCCCCAGAGCTTGTAGGCTGTGGGGGTGTCTTGTAAGCCAGTAATTTGTGAAAGGGGCAATTTCTGGGTTTTCTGATAGGCTGAGCTGAGGTCACGAAATGTTGAACAGTTAAACGCGGCAGAGTGGCTCGCTCATCACAGCAGCAGAAAGAAAATAGGACGTTTCGAGTGAGGTCACAATATAGAACAGATTCCCAAACTCATGCACCCCCCCCCTTGTCCCTGTTGAAGAGAGGACGTTCTCAGCTTTCTGTAAGTATTATTTTATTTTACAACTAAGATATTTGATATGGCTTGAAGATATGGAGTGGGGCACACACAGGCCATTGCGAGAGCATGTGCCTATCGATCTCATGGGTAGTAGCCTACAACTGCTAAAGTTTAATTTAATTTAGGACATTACATTTACTGTTGGATGAATACATGGCTTCTAGCAGTGGGTATTATATTTAGAGTTGGAGTTAGAAATAGTTTGTGTTTTGAGTTTCCACTTCCTCAGGTGTTGAACCCTACATTAATTAGCCTATGACATTAATTAGTGCACATAAAGATGTACGAAATTCATCTCTATTGAAGAAAAAAAAAAAATTCTGTAGTCCTATTTTGACTGTAAAATATAGTCTAATTGTCAACACAAATGTCACGAAGGTGGCTCCTCTCCCTGTACGGGTGGCGCTCGGCGGTCGTCGTCACCGGCCTACTAGCTGCCACAGATACCTTTTCCCTTTTCTGTTTGTTTTCTCTGTTTAGTTTCACCTGTTCCTTGTTGAGGTTGATTAGTTGGGCTATTTAAGCCGGTCGGCCTGCCTGCTCTTTGTGCGGGTTTAACTATTTTTCCCACTGTGTTACTGTGTGGCAGTACGTAATGTGTTGGGCATTTGTTATTGTGCGCCCGGTATTCTTGGCAAGCTCTATTTTTCCCTGTGCGTAATAAGCGCTATCCTGAACTTTCTGCCTCCTGTGCCTGAGTCCGCACCCACTATGCCCTGACCGTTACAACAAAATGCATTACAATCACTGACTTAGTTGGTAAACTCAGCAAAAAAGAAACATCTCTTTTTCAGGATCCTGTCTTTCAAAGATAATTTGTAAAAATCCAAATAACTTCATAGATCTTCATTGAAAAGGGTTTAAACACTGTTTCCCATGCTTGTTCAATGAACCTTAAACAATTCATGAACATGCACCTGTGGAACGGTCGGTAAGACACTAACAGCTTACAGACTGTAGGGAATTAAGGTCACAGTTATAAAAACTTAGGACACTGAAGAGGCTTTTCTACTGACTCTGAAAAACATCAAAAGAAAGATGCCCAGGGTCCCTGCTCATCTGCGTGAACGAGCCTTAGGCATGCTGCAAGGAGGCATGAGGACTGCAGATGTGGCCAGGGAAATATATTGCACTGTGAGACGCCTAACAAAGCGCTACAGGGAGACAGGACGGAGAGCTGATTGTCCTCGCAGTGACAGACCAAGTGTAACAACACCTGCACAGGATCGGTACATCTGAACATCACACCTGCTGGACAGGTAACAACAACTGCCCGAATTACACCAAGAACGCACAATCCCTCCAACAGTGCTCAGACTGTCCGCAATAAGCTAAGAGAGGCTGGACTGAGGGCTTGCAGGACTCTTGTAACGCAGGTCCTCACCAGACATCACCTGCAACAACGTCGCCTATGGGTACAAACCCACTGTCGCTGGACCAGACAGGACTAGCAAAAAGTGCTCTTCACTGACGAGTCACGGTTTTGTCTCACCAGGGGTGATGGTCGGATTCGCATTTATAGTCGAAGGAATGAGCGTTACATCGAGGCCTGTACTCTGGAGTGGGATTGATTTGGAGGTGGAGGGTCCGTCACTGTCTGGGGCGGTGTGTCACAGCATCATTGGACTGAGCTTGTTGTCATTGTAGGCAATCTCAACGCTGTGCGTTACAGGGAGGATATCTTCCTCCCTCATGTGGTACCCTTCCTGCAGGCCCATCCTGACATGACCCTCCAGCATGACAATGCCACCAGCCATACTGCTCTTTCTGTGCTTGATATCCTGCAAGACAGGAATGTCAGTGTTCTGCCATGGCCAGCAAAGAGCCCGGATCTCAATCCCATTGAGCACATACGGGACCTGTTGGATTGGAGGGTGGGGGCTAGGGCCATTCCCCCCAGAAATGTCTGTGAACTTGCAGGTGCCTTGGTGGAAGAGTGGGGTAAAATCTCACAGCAAGAACTGGCAAATCTGGTGCAGTCCATGAAGAGGAGATGCACTGCAGTACTTAATGCAGCTCGTGGCCACCCCAGATACTGACTGTTACTTCTGATTTTAATACCCCTCTTGTTCAGGGACAAATTATTCAATTTCCGTTAGTCACATGTCTGTGGATTTTGTTCAGTTTATGTCTCAGTTATTGAATCTTGTTATGTTCATACAAATATTTACACATGTTAAATATGCTGAAAATTATCGCAGTTGACGGTTAGAGGACATTTTTTTGGGGGGGGTTATATCGAAATAGCTTGAATCATGTATTCCTGCTTGGATGTGTTAGATGAAACAACTTACTAAATAGAATATAGTCTATCTATTATACTTCTTAAAGGGATACTTTGGGATTTTGGCAATGAGGCCCTTTATCTACTTTCTCAGAGTAAGATGAACTTGTGGATAGCAATTTTATGTTTTTGTGTCCAGTATGAAGGAAGTAAGAGGTAGTTTCATGAACAAATGCTACCTAGTGTTATCGCAACGACTGGAAGTCTATGGGTATCTGCTAGCATGCCGATGTATCCCTTTAACAAAACACAATGAATGACTTTATAAGATGATTAATCATGATTTGGGTCTGGAGTTGTCGGGGCGCGCAATGATGTTGGCTGGTGAGGATAAAATGCCAGGGCCAAATTCTTGACCCAGTCCGTCCGTTTGTGGCACACTTTGTATTTCAGTGGCAGAAGGCTGGCTTGGGTCTCTGAGATTTTCCATTGTCTGCTGTCATCCACAACACCCTCTTGCAGGTGCTACCTTATTAATCTTCTCTGCACTCTACAGCAGGAGAAGTGGAGAGAAGAGGGGAGGGTTGGTTCAAATTAACAGGCCATGCTGGGGGTCATGATGCCTTTGCTGAAGGGCAAGTGGGCAGGCATCGCCTCAGACACCTACATGGGCTTCTGTTGTTAAGTTAAACCACCTCTGCCACCACTTCTTGTAGTACTTGAAACACCTTGTTTCCATAAACCATTCCATAGACATTCCCTTTCTAAACCAGACTACAGTGGGGCAAAAAAGTATTTAGTCAGCCACCAATTGTGCATGTTCTCCCACTTGAAAAGATGAGAGAGGCCTGTAATTTTCATCATAGGTACACTTCAACTATGACAGACAAAATAAAATAAAAAATCCAGAAAATCACATTGCCTGGGCAACGAAGGAGTGGCTTCGTAAGAAGCATTTCAAGGTCCTGGAGTGGCCTAGCCAGTCTCCAGATCTCAACCCCATAGAAAATCTTTGGAGGGAGTTGAAAGTCCGTGTTGCCCAGCAACAGCCCCAAAATATCACTGCTCTAGAAGAGATCTGCATGGAGGAATGGGCCAAACTACCAGCAACAGTGTATGAAAACCTTGTGAAGACTTACAGAAAATGTTTCACCTCTGTCATTGCCAACCAAATACTTATTTTCCACCATAATTTGCAAATAAATTAATAAAAAATCCTACAGTGAGGCCTCCCGGGTGGTGCAGTTGTTAAGGGCACTGTACTGCAGCGCCAGCTGTGCCATCAGAGTCTCTGGGTTCGCGACCGGGAGGTCCGTGGGGGCGATGCACATTTGGCCTAGCGTTGGCCGGTAGGGATGTCCTTGTCTCATCGCACACCAGCGACTCCTGTGATGGGCCAGGCGCAGTGCGCGCTAACCTAGGTTGCCAGGTGTATGGTGTTTCCTCCAATACATTGGTGCGGTTAGCTTCCGGGTTGGATGCGCACTGTGTTAAGAAGCAGTGCGGCTTGGTTGGGTTGTGTATCGGAGGACGCATGACTTTCAACCTTCGTCTCTCCCGAGCCCGTACGGGAATTGTAGCGATGAGACAAGATAGTAGCTTATAAAAACAATTGGATACCATGAAATTGGGGAGAAAAAGTGGTCAAATCAAAAACAAAAAATAAATAAAATTCTAGTGTGATTTTCTGGATTTTTTTTTCTCATTTTGTCTGTCATAGTTGAAGTGTACCTATGATGAAAATGACAAATCATCTTTTTAAGTGGGAGAACTTGCACAATTGGCGGCTGACTAAATACTTTTTTGCCCCACTGTACATGGAACCAAAAATGGTTATCCTATGGGAAGAGCCAAAGAAGCCTTTTGGATCCCTTTATTCTAAGTGTACAGAAATTGTCACGCCATGGTCATTGTATTTTGTGTTTTCGTTATATTTTTGGTCAGGCCAGGGTGTGACATGGGTTTATGTTGTTGTATTTCGTATTGGGGTTTTTGTATTATTGGGATGGCGGCTGAGTAGGGGTGTTGTATGGGCTTGGCTGCCTGAGGCGGTTCTCAATCAGAGTCAGGTGATTCTCGTTGTCTCTGATTGGGAACCGTTATTTAGGTAGCCTGGTTTCGCTGTGTATTTCGTGGGTGATTGTTCCTGTCTCTGTGTAGTGTTCACCAGATAGGCTGTAATAGGTTTCTCGTTCCGTTTGTTGTTTTTGTACATGTATAAGTTATTTCATGTTTCGCTCTTCATTCATTAAAGTCATGAGTAACTATCACGTTGCATGTCGGTACGACTCTCTTTCCACAAACGAAGAACGACGTTACAGAAATATACTGTTATTAGAGTGCTGACAGTGATAAAAAAGTATGCTATAGCTTCTTCAGTTCCATCCTCATTCAGTATAAATGTATAATTGGTGTCAATATAAAGATATTGAAGCACATTTAATTACTATGCTAGTAGTTCTAGCATAATAACATTTTGTGTGGGGTTCCCATACTTTAATCCAGTCAAAGTACTTTATGTAGTGCCTCTGTTATGCAGGTGAATGAGGACCCAAAAGCGACTTGGCGAAAACAGAGTCTTTAATCCAGTAAAGTAAAATACAATCAAAAAACACAACTTCCACTCGTAATGACGAGAACCGACTGGAGACTCGATCTTGAACAGCAGGTTGCCTCGGGAAGGCACTTGAACCTAGCAGACTCAGACACCTGCTCACCACGCAGCATCTGAGGGAAACACGACACGACAGGGCGATACACAAACACAGCACGGTGAACAATAGATAAGGATCCGACAGGGCAGGAACGGAAAACAAGGAGAGAAATAGGGACTCTAATCAGGGAAAAGGATCGGGAACAGGTGTGGGAAGACTAAATGATTGATTAGGGGAATAGGAACAGCTGGGAGCAGGAACGGAACGATAGAGAGAAGAGAGAGAGGGAGGGGGAGAGAGAGGGATAGAAAAAGGGAACGAACCTAATAAGACCAGCAGGGGGAAACGAACAGAAGGGAAAGCATAATGACAAGACAATATATGACAAAACATGACAGCCTCTTTCAGCCCTCATATTGCATGTCCCCTAGTAATTTATAATGTAGTTCAATCACTTTATTTTGGCTACTCAATGTCTTATAGACCCAACATGCAACCATTTCATACAAACAAACTCTTCTTAAACATTACGTTTGTACAAATACAAAATGTTCAATCATTAATTCACTGGTGTGTCATCACTATAATTTAAATTTCTAAATTAGTTTCGCAGTACCATTCTATGGGTCATATACTGTAGAATTCATCCACAACTATGCCAACGGTTTTGGAGCTGTTTGGACTGAGGCCAACATCTCTCCCGGTCGTCCAGAACCATTTTGAGTCAATCCCTAAAGTGATCTTTACTACTGTATATAGCAGTAGTTGTCTCTCAATCTCCTTTTCAGATTTTTTTCTCCCCACAATTTTAGTTGGCTAGGCTAACTAGCCAGCCAGCTTAACTTTAGCTCGTGGTGTAACAAAATGACAAGGAAGCGCAGGGAGTGCTGCGCTATACTTAAGTAGGGATTCATGTTGAATGTTATTATAAACTGGGTGGTTTGCTTAATTAGACTTAATTCTGGGTTCAGTTCCAAAAATCTGAAATTTGCATAGCTGACATCAAGTCTATACTGTTTTTCTCCAAATGCCACTATGTCTTATGTTATATTAGGTACTTGAGAGGTAGACCAGCCTATATGCTTTGGGAAACGTACTGTAACAGTTTTTGAAATATAAATGATTCAGCAGTTTCCTTGCGGCCAGTATTTCATTTACAGTTAATCATATCATTTATATTCATTATATTTATGTTGAATTCTCAGAAACATTCAATGCAAAGCATTTTAATTGATTACTAGCGTACCGTCATAGTGAATGACAGATACCGACATTCTTAATGTAGAGTTATGGGTCACCCAATCTGAGCATGCTAATTCAGCTCTCTGTGAAGGCATAATTTATTTATTTCAATGGGGGCAAAGTAACTATTTGGCAATCTATGTTGAATGATGGTATTCTGGTTGGTTATGCAATAATATCCAAAGCATTGATAAGTACATGCTGTGGTTTTACACAAAACATAATACACAATGTACATTAAGAAAATATTATATGTACAGTGCTTTGTAAAAGTACTCACCCCCCTTGGACTTTTTCCTATTTTATTGCATTACAACCTGTAATTTACATGAATTTTATTTGGATTTCATGTAATGGACATACACAAAATAGTCCAAATTGGTGGAGTGAAATGTAAAAAAGAACTTGTTTTAAAAAATTCGAAAGAAATAAAAACGGAAAAGTGGTTTGTGCATATGTATTCACCCCCTTTGCTATGAAGCCCCTAAATAATATATTGTGCAATTGTACCTTCATAAGTCACATAATTAGATAAATAAAGTCCACTTGTGTGCAATCTACAGTAAGAGTCACATGATCTGTCACATTTTTGGACATCAAGGAAAACGCTATGTCTGGAGCAAACCAACGCCTCTCATCACCCCGAGATAAGCATCACCACAGTGAAGCATGGTGGTGGCAGCATTATGCTGTGGGGATGTTTTTCATCGGTGGGGACTGGGAAACTGGTCAGAATTGAAGGAATGATGGATGACGCTAAATACAGGGAAATTCTTGAGGGAAACCTGTTTCAGTCTTCCAGAGATTTGAGACTGGGACGGAGGTTCACCTTCCAGCAGGACAATGAGCATACTGCTAAAGCAACACTCAAGTGATTTCAGGGGAACATTTAAATGTCTTGGAATGGCCTAGTCAAGTCCTAGACCTCAATCCAATTGAGAATCTGTGGTATGACTTAAAGATTGCTGTTCACCAGTAGAACCCATCCAACTTGAAGGAGCTGGAGCAGTTTTGCCTTGAAGAATGGACAAAAATTCCAGTGGCTAGATGTGCCAAGCTTATAGAGACAAGCCCCAAGAGACTTGCAGCTGTAATTTCTGCAGAAGGTGGCTCTACAAAGTATTGACATTGGGGGGTGAATAGTTATGCATGCTTCAAAGTGGTAGGCATATTGTGTAAATCAAATGATACAAACCCCCCAAAAAATCTATTTTAATTCCAGGTTGTAAGGCAACAAAATTGGAAAAATGCCAAGAGAGGTGAATACTTTCGCAAGCCACTGTATGTGGAGGGACATCTTTATTGCACATTTTCATCAAACAATTTTTTAGTTAAGTGTGACGCAAAGCCATATAATTTCACAGCTTACCAGATCTGCCTTGAATATGTAAACTGTGTCTTTAAAATGGCTTGACACAATAGAATAGTAGTTCTTCATGGTCAAGCCAAAAAGTTTCCACAACAATTTCAAAAACTTTGGAGCTGTATAAGACTGAGGCCAACCAAACTCTACCGGTCTTCTCTAACCAGCTCTCTGGACTTCCAAAGAAAAGGATGCATGCACTTTTCCATATAGTGTTTTTGTCTGCCTCTACATCCACCGCTCTGTGACCCATGGCTTTGGCCTCAAGGATCTGGTCCACCACAGCCTTTAGAAGGGACACAACTGTCAGAATTGGAGGCTGTTTTTCTAGCTTCTTGCAGACTATAACTAGTCTATACAAACTTGAGATTTGCAAGTCAAATGGACTTCAAACTTTGCTCAGTGTTCCATGCTACATGGAATGTTACATGACAGCAGAACAAAAGATCGCACAATAATTCCAACCACATACCACGTTGTACCTTGCTCTGAAAACCTGCTCCCCAGGACATTGAAGAAACCCAGTTTTTAGGCCAAGTGAGCTGTCCCTACACACACTCCCTCCCTCCCAAGCCAAACAGATGGCATAACAGGGTTTCCACCACAGCCAAGGCAGACCAGACCCCATCCGCTCTTTAGCCCACTCATCCCTTGGAAAAACATTGCTGGGCTTGTCAATGAGGTTAATTAGATCTGTTTGATAAATATTGCTGAAACAGGTGCTCGAGGCCCAGCTGATAATGTTTTTTAACAATGTGCTGCACAGCTTAGATTTGAGCATTTGTGGTGTCCATCGCAGTCTATTTTACCTAAAACGTCTCATTGGTGTTACTACTCCTACTGGTGGAACAATGTTTTTATAATGGAAAAAATTATATAAAGCCATTTAGCAACCATATTACTTGATTTAGTATGGGAAGATACTAAATACATTTCAATTTACAAAATGAAGTTAATTCTTCCCAAAATGCCATGCCCACACCGGCGTACCGGACAACCCCACAGACCCCGGCACTCCGGCACTCCTATCTGACATTGATGTCTATTATTGTTATTTGCATAAATCATTTTGGAAGTAACCGTCCAAAACGTTGTTAATAAACATTTTGAATTACTATTACGTACTAGGAAGCTAAGTATTTGTTTCAAGAATGTGACTGATCAAAGTGCCTCAGGCCTTGGGGTGGCAGGTAGTTTTGTGGTTAGAGCGTTGGGCCAGTAACCGAAAGGTTGCTTGATCGAATGCTCGAGCTGACAAGGTAAAAGTCTTTCATTCTGCCCCTGAACAAGGCAGTTAGCCCACTGTTCCTAGGACGTCATTGTAAATAAGAATTGACTTGTCTAGTTAAATAACTGACTTTTCTAGTTAAATAAAGGTAATAAATAAATACATGTTTTTAACTGATTTAAAGTAAAGGGATATTAGTAAACAAATTATGTGGTCAAGGCTACGAGGTGCCAGTGCAATGAGTGGAGCTTACTCACGTGATCAAAAATGCATATCAGAGAGCATGACATACTAACCACACCACTCGCATTGTATGTGCGAACATTGCAAAGTAAATGTACACATACACGTTATTTAATCATTGCTCCCACACTGTTCGTGCACGTCAACGAGCGTCTGCATAGCCAGCCGCTATAATTGGTTCTATTTGTGGTGCTTGACGCGCTGCAAGCCCCACCTCTCCCATCTCCTCATTAGTTTTTAGGGGCATATACCCACGTGTGTTATTGAAAGATGAAATGTGCTTCACACTCCAGTCTAGTTGGTAATGTTAATGCACCTTAAAGTTGGTTGCCAACCGCCATATAAAGTCCAAAGAAGAAGAATAAGAAGCCTGAAAGAGCAGAGAATACTAGAAACTAACTTGATTTATCCTTTTATCTTTGGATTAATTGTCGGAGTGGAGGACCTTGTGCATTCCAGGTAAAATAACCACCCAATGTTTATATCCCAGGACAAATTAGCTAGCAACAGCAAGTTAGCTAGCTAAATTGCCATAAATGTTAGATGCTTTTCGATCTGTCCCCAAATTAATATTGTTGGTTGAGAGTTTGTTTTGATATTTCAACCTGCGTGTCATGATAGCGTCTGGTGTGGGTGGACAAAATAAACTTGTGCGCGGTGGCACACACCCATGAGCGGTCTGGTCAGCATGTAGTGCTTCTTACGCAGTTCATTATGAGTTTTAGTTAAGAAAACGATCTTTCCACAGAAGCGACAGTTACCAGGATGGTTGAAAACGGCTTGATTGCAACATCAAAGAAACTGAGAAGAAGGGGGTGGTTCTTCGAATACAGAAGATCTGCAATATCTTTAATTGAAGCACTCGCATTCTCTTCAATTGCCGGCCTCAACACATTACTGAAAGAGTTTAATTGTATAAGAAGCTCTGGGACAGCTCGTCTGTATACTGGACAGCCAATAATTTGGCAGATGCAAACAGATTATCATCTTTAGCAGACAACAGTTCTTGAGGGCTCAAACAAAAAAATCAGTTTGCGATTTTCTTGTTACTGGTGAACGTTTGAGTTGTGTGGTTGCAATATCAACTGTCATTTATCTCTGGTATATCTTGGCATCAATCAAGACTAAGTTTAAGTTGTGTGCAGAACAATGGACATTCAGTGCCTTCAAAACATATTCATACCCCTTTACTTATTTTACATTTAGTTACGTTACACCATGAATTCAAAATTGATTAATTCGATTTACATAAGTATTCCCACATCTGAGTCAATACATGTTAAAATCACGATTGGCAGCGATTACAGCTCTGATTCGTTCTGGGTAAGTCTTTAAGAGCTTTGCAGACCTTGATTGTACAATATTTGCCTATTATTATTTTCTAAATCCTTCAAGCTGTCAAATTGGTTGTTGATCATTCCTAGACAACCATTTTCAGGTCTTGCATAGTTTTCAAGCAGAATTAAATCAAAATTATAACTTAGCCACTCAGGAACATTCACCTTCGACTTGGTAAGCAACTCCAGTGTAGATTTTGCCTTGTGTTTTAGGTTATTGTGCTGCTGAAAGGTGAATTCATCTCCAGTGTCTGATGGAAGGCTTTCCTCTAGGATTTTGCCTTTGCTTAGTTTAATTCTGTTCCTTTTTTATCCTGAAAATCTCCCCAGTCCTTAACAATTACAAGCATACCCATAGTATGATGCAGACACCACTATGCTTGAAAATATGGAGAGTGGTACTCAGTATTGCCACCAGGCAGCAGTCTAAATGGAAGTGCTGTGACACTGTGTATAGCTTTGTGAACTGTCAGACTTAACATGAAAACATGACAAACAAATAGGCCTACCAATAAACATTTATTCACAATCTTGTGGGGGTCCAGAGAAACTGCTTTACACCAGTGCATGCCCAAATGCCACCGTAATTCAAACATGACCAATAATCAATCTAAGAGAAGAAGTGGGATCAATCTAAACTGACAAAAACATATTCTACTGAGGGTCAGTATACAGTATGTTTTGAAGGCAATGCAAGAGATCATGGGCATGATTGAAGAGGCTGATATCCATTTTACGTGGACTAGCGGTGTGTCACGATCGAAGGAGACCAAGGCACAGCGTGGTATGCGTACATTCTTATTTTATTGAAGAAAGAAAACTGAACAAAACGAACGAACTGTGAAGCTATACGAATAGTGCAGACAGGCAACTAAACATAGAATAAGAACACCAAAGGGAAATGTCTACCTAAATAGGATCCCCAATCAGAGACAACGATAAACAGCTGCCTCTGATTGGGAACCATATCAGGCCACCATAAACATACAAATCACCTAGACCTACAAAACCCCTAGACAATACAAAACACCTAGACAACCACAAAAACTAGCGTTCCTACCCTAGTCACACCCTGACCTAACCAAAATATGAAGAAAACAGAGATATCTCAGGTCGGGACGTGACACGGTGGGAACACTGTAAGATCTGGGACATATCCTTAGAGGAGATTGGGGATCAGGGATCAAGGTTAAGCAATCATTTGAAAGCCAGAAGCAGAGCTATATATTGAATGTGGAGCTTTATTAGCAGGCCCATAGGAGGCTACTCCAAGGTCAGGATGCTGTGGCCCAGGGTTAGTTATTAAGATATGTTTCTCATAGTACAGTATACTACTGGACTCTCTCAAACTCCAGTGCCCCAGTGCTGTAAAACAGTTACAGTGCTGTTTCGACTGAGCTTGTACATGCATCACTCTTATCTGAGTACTGTCAAATATTGTAAATGTGTGAAAAACATTAATTAACCTGCATCAACTCATCTAATTAGACTCTGGATCGACAAGTTCACCTAACTTGAGCCTGTAATGCAGGGTTCCCCAAGAGGCAAGGATTATATTTGACCCCCCATGTTTATTTAAAAATAATAATAATAATAGTAAATAAATAATATATACAGTACAGTCAAAAGTTGGGACATACCTATTCATTCAAGGGGTTTTCTTATTTTCACAATTTTCTAGAATGGAGAATAATAGTGAAGACCTCAAATATAAAATAACACATATGGAATCATGTAGTAACCAAAAAAGTGCTAAATAAATCAAAATATATTTTATATTTGAGATTCTTCAAAGTAGCCACCCTTTGCCGTGACAGCTTTGCACACTCTTGTCATTCTCTCAACCAGCTTCATGAGGAAGTCACCTGGAATGCATTTCAATAAACAGGTGTGCCTTCTTAAAAGTTAATTTGTGCAATTTATTTCCTTCTTGATGCATTTGAGCCAATCAGTTGTGTTGTGACAAGGAAGGTGTGGTATACAGAAGATAGTCCATATTATGGCAAATCTTCTCTTTGCTCAAATAAGCAAAGATAAACGACTTGCTTCTGAAGCTAAGCAGGGTTGGTCCTCGTCAGTTCCTGAATGGGAGACCAGATGCTGCTGGAAGTGGTGTTGGAGGGCCAGTACGAGGCACCTTTCCTCTGGTCTAAAAAAAAATAAAAAAATATCCCAATGCCCCAGGGCAGTGATTGGGGACACTGCCCTGCCGTCTTTCGGATGGGATGTTAAACGGGTGTCCTGACTCTCTGAGGTCATTAAAGATCCCATGGCACTTATCATAAGAGTAGGGGTGTTAACCCCAGTGTCCTGGCTAAAATTCCCAATCTGGCCCTCAAACCATCACAGTCCCCTAATAATCCACAGTTTACAATTGGCTCATTCATCCCCCTCCTCTCCCCTGTAACTATAACCCAGGTCAATGCTGCAAATGAGAACGTGTTCTCAGTCAACTTACCTGGTAAAATAACGGATAAATAAATAAATAAAATTACTTTAAAACATGAAGGTCAGTCAATACAAAACATTTCAAGAACATTGAACGTTTCTTCAAGTGCAGTCGCAAAAACCATCAAGGGCTATGAGGAAACTAGCTCTCATGAGGACCGCCATAGGAAAGGAAGACCCAGAGTTACCTCTGCTACAGAGAATTAATTCATTAGAGTTAACCTCAGATGCAGCCCAAATAAATCCTTCACAGAGTTAAAGTAACAGACACATCTCAACATCAACGGTTCAGAGGAGACTGCGTGAATCAGGCATTCATGGTCGAATTGCTGCAAAGAAACCACTACTAAAGGTCACCAGTAAGAAGAAGAGACTTGCTTGGGTCAAGAAACACGAGCAGTGGACATTAGACCGGTGGAAATCTGTCCTTTGGTCTGATGAATCCAAATTTGAGATTTTTGGTTCCACTGCTGTGTCTTTGTGAGACGCAGAGTTGGTGAACAGATTATCTCTGCATGTGTGGTTCCCACCGTGAAGCATGGAGGAAGAGGTGTGGGGATGCTTTGCTGATGACACTGTAAGTGATTTATTTAGAATTCAAGGCACACTTAACCAGCATGGCTACCACAGCATTCTGCAGCGATACGCTATCCCATCTGGTTTAGCGCATAGTCCCACTATCATTTGTTTTTCAACAGGACAATGACCCAACACACCTCCAGGTTGTGTAAGGGCTATTTGACCAAGAAGGAGAGTGATGAAGTACTGCATTAGATGACCTGGCCTCCACCATCACCCAAACTCAACCCAATTGAGATGGTTTGGGATGAGTTGGACCACAGAGTGAAGGAATAGCAGCCAACAAGTGCTCAGCATATTTAGGAACTCCTTCAAGATGATAAAAAAGCATTCCATGTGAAGCTGGTTGAGAGAATGCCTAGAGTGTATAAAGCTGTCAAGGCAAAGGGTGGCTACTTTGAAGATTCTCAAATATAAAATATATTTGGATTTGTTTATCACATTTTTGGTTACTACATGATTCCATAGGTGTTAATTCATAGTTTGGATGTCTTCACTATTATTCTACGATGTAGAAAATAGTAAAAATAAAGAAAAACCATTGAATGAGTACGTGTGACCAAACTTCTGACTGGTACTGTATATATATATATTATATACATTTTTTTTAAATTGCACATAAGACTGTAAAATCACCAGGAAATCAGCTCAAAGTGATTTTAATTTAGGAACTCCCAAGTATTCCCACACATAAATAAGGGTATATGTGATCGTATCCCAATGTAATCAAAGTTTGAAAATATAGTTTTTCTTTCAGATAGTATATCTGGGGCAGCACGTATGGCATCGTGGTTAGAGCGTCGGGGCTGTAACCAAAAGGTCGCTGGTTTGAATCACGGAGCTGACAGTTAAAACATTTTGCTGTTCCATTGAGCAAGCACTTAACCCCAATTGCTCCAGGGTTGCTGGGCAATGCAGACCATGGCTATGATCACACTCCCTATGGGTGTCTTGAGGAAGTTGGTATATGCAAAAAAAATGCATTACACACTTGTACAAGTGTGTTAGAGGACAAATAGAAACACCTCCATATTATTATATTTTTGGTCAATTTGCAGTGTACAAACTATGTACCAAAAAAAAAATTGGCCAATGGCTGAATGTAATTGGGGACCCTTGCTGTACGGATTCCAAGGCAACCGGTTTCCTAATTATTTTTGAGTAAAGTCAACTTATTTGATTTAACAGCATCCTTGATAGAAGCCGAGATGCAGAGAGGAACTTAATCAGAGAAATGGCAATAAACACAAAACCGGTCCAGCCAAATTTTAATTTGAGGCTAATTACAGATCCATTTGGCCCCCGAATCACAGTGAATTAGCCATTTAAATTCGAAGGAACTATTAGGACAGTGTTTTTCCAGGAAAGGGTCTGCTGAATGGGATCAGGTGCTTTATGTGTTGTCCCATGGTGAACATTAGCTTTGTTTCCTTTTATGTCTTCTACATAATTGACATCCGTAGCCAAAATATTTTTTCTGCATCTGCTTGTTTGCTCATTGCTTAGTAGTCCCTTTACTACAGTGGGACCTCATTGGTTTCTGGTGTGATGATGAGATGATAGTGGGGAGGGTAGGGGAAGGAGGGGGATACTGGTGAATACAGCTTGTAGATAAGAAATAGAATCAAATGTTAAACATAAAGTACAGCTTGCACCCACAAAGGACGTATATGCAGTCAAATCAAATCAAATCAATCAAATCAAATTTTATTTGTCACATACACATGGTTAGTAGATGTTAATGCGAGTGTAGCGAAATGCTTGTGCTTCTAGTTCCGACAATGCAGTGATAACCAACAAGTAATCTAAGGAACAATTCCAAAACTACTGTCTTATACACAGTGTAAGGGGATAAAGAATATGTACATAAGGATATATGAATGAGTGATGGTACAGAGCAGCATACAGTAGATGGTATCGAGTACAGTATATACATATGAGATGAGTATGTAGACAAAGTAAACAAAGTGGCATAGTTAAAGTGGCTAGTGATACATGTATTACATAAGGATGCAGTCGATGATGTAGAGTACAGTATATACGTATGCATATGAGATGAATAATGGAGGGTAAGTAACATTATATAAGGTAGCATTGTTTAAAGTGGCTAGTGATATATTTACATTTACATTTCCCATCAATTCCCATTATTAAAGTGGCTGGAGTTGGGTCAGTGTCAATGACAGTGTGTTGGCAGCAGCCACTCAATGTTAGTGGTGGCTGTTTAACAGTCTGATGGCCTTGAGATAGAAGCTGTTTTTCAGTCTCTCGGTCCCAGCTTTGATGCACCTGTACTGACCTCGCCTTCTGGATGATAGCGGGGTGAACAGGCAGTGGTTCGGGTGGTTGATGTCCTTGATGATCTTTATGGCCTTCCTGTAACATCGGGTGGTGTAGGTGTCCTGGAGGGCAGGTAGTTTGCCCCCGGTGATGCGTTGTGCAGACCTCACTACCCTCCGGAGAGCCTTACGGTTGAGGGCGGAGCAGTTACCATACCAGGCGGTGATACAGCCCGCCAGGATGCTCTCGATTGTGCATCTGTAGAAGTTTGTGAGTGCTTGTGGTGACAAGCCGAATTTCTTCAGCCTCCTGAAGTTGAAGAGGCGCTGCTGCGCCTTCTTCACGACGCTGTCAGTGTGAGTGGACCAATTCAGTTTGTCTGTGATGTGTATGCCAAGGAACTTAAAACTTGCTACCCTCTCCACTACTGTTCCATCGATGTGGATAGGGGGGTGTTCCCTCTGCTGTTTCCTGAAGTCCACAATCATCTCCTTAGTTTTGTTGACGTTGAGTGTGAGGTTATTTTCCTGACACCACACTCCGAGGGCCCTCACCTCCTCCCTGTAGGCCGTCTCGTCGTTGTTGGTAATCAAGCCTACCACTGTTGTGTCGTCCGCAAACTTGATGATTGAGTTGGAGGCGTGCGTGGCCACGCAGTCGTGGGTGAACAGGGAGTACAGGAGAGGGCTCAGAACGCACCCTTGTGGGGCCCCCGTGTTGAGGATCAGCGGGGAGGAGATGTTGTTGCCTACCCTCACCACCTGGGGGCGGCCCGTCAGGAAGTCCAGTACCCAGTTGCACAGGGCGGGGTCGAGACCCAGGGTCTCGAGCTTGATGATGAGCTTGGAGGGTACTGTGGTGTTGAATGCCGAGCTGTAGTCGATGAACAGCATTCTCACATAGGTATTCCTCTTGTCCAGGTGGGTTAGGGCAGTGTGCAGTGTGGTTGAGATTGCATCGTCTGTGGACCTATTTGGGCGGTAAGCAAATTGGAGTGGGTCTAGGGTGTCAGGTAGGGTGGAGGTGATATGGTCCTTGACTAGTCTCTCAAAGCACTTCATGATGACGGAAGTGAGTGCTACGGGGCGGTAGTCGTTTAGCTCAGTTACCTTAGCTTTCTTGGGAACAGGAACAATGGTGGCCCTCTTGAAGCATCTAGGAACAGCAGACTGGTATAGGGATTGATTGAATATGTCCGTAAACACACCGGCCAGCTGGTCTGCGCATGCTCTGAGGGCGCGGCTGGGGATGCCGTCTGGGCCTGCAGCCTTGCGAGGGTTAACATGTTTAAATGTCTTACTCACCTCGGCTGCAGTGAAGGAGAGACCGCATGTTTTCGTTGCAGGCCGTGTCAGTGGCACTGTATTGTCCTCAAAGCGGGCAAAAAAAGTTATTTAGTCTGCCTGGGAGCAAGACATCCTGGTCCGTGACTGGGCTGGGTTTCTTCTTGTATGTAGTCCGTGATTGACTGTAGACCCTGCCACATGCCTCTTGTGTCGGAGCCATTGAATTGAGATTCCACTTTGTCTCTGTACTGACGCTTAGCTTGTTTAATAGCCTTGCGGAGGGAATAGCTGCACTGTTTGTATTCGGTCATGTTGCCAGACACCTTGCCCTGATTAAAAGCAGTGGTTCGCGCTTTCAGTTTCACGCGAATGCTGCCATCAATCCACGGTTTCTGGTTAGGGAATGTTTTTATCGTTGCTATGGGAACGACATCTTCGACGCACGTTCTAATGAACTCGCACACCGAATCAGCGTATTCGTCAATATTTTTATCTGACGCAATACGAAACATGTCCCAGTCTACGTTATGGAAGCAGTCTTGGAGTGTGGAGTCAGCTTGGTCTGACCAGCGTTGGACAGACCTCAGCGTGGGAGCCTCTTGTTTTAGTTTCTGCCTGTAGGCAGGGATCAGCAAAATGGAGTCGTGGTCAGCTTTTCCGAAAGGGGGGCGGGGCAGGGCCTTATATGCGTCGCGGAAGTTAGAGTAACAATGATCCAAGGTTTTATCACCCCTGGTTGCGCAATCGATATGCTGATAAAATTTAGGGAGTCTTGTTTTCAGATTAGCTTTGTTAAAATCCCCAGCTACAATGAATGCAGCCTCCGGATAAATGGTTTCCAGTTTGCAAAGAGTTAAATAAAGTTCGTTCAGAGCCATCGATGTGTCTGCTTGGGGGGGATATATACGGCTGTGATTATAATCGAAGAGAATTCTCTTGGAAGATAATGCGGTCTACATTTGATTGTGAGGAATTCTAAATCAGGTGAACAGAAGGATTTGAGTTCCTGCAGTCGAAACATTGTGCCATTCAATAACCAAAAATAGTTCCAAAGTTCCTCTCTTACAGGAAAATACACAAGGAGTGGAGGTATTCCAGGCCTGCGGTATTATTTTCTATTCTCCCTGAAGAGTACACTTGCTCACTCAACCTTATGGAGAGTTTCTACTTTTTTTATCCATGAGGGGGAGTGAACGAGGACACTTTGGGTAGAAGGGTTGAGAGAATCAGACCCTAGCCCAGGATTTAAATGCATGGGTTTCCGTATGCAGAGAAAGTCATGGAAATGGATTCTCTCCTCCTCCATTCCAGATCTACACATTCTACTGTTCTGACAGCTCTGGGAACCTGGTTCTACAACTGGTGAGCAGAGGCATGACTGGGGTAAACTATGTTCCCACAGAGTATGTCAGATGTCTAGAGGCTACAGAACGGAATAATCTGGCAGGTGTTAATGGTTTGATCATAGCCTGCAGGTAAAGAAGAGAGCAGTTCCTTTGGCTGCCCCACAAGGCAAGCAAAGAACGGGCTTGGTTCTAAGGGCAATTCCACTGTAACAGAGTGATGCTCATACTCGCTTTTTCCCTTTAAAATGTATCCCAAGCTAAAACTATTGATTGCAAAGTTTAACAAACCGTACACCTGTATGAAAAAGTCTACTTTTAACAATTGCCACAGAGAATTTTACTCAAACACATTTACTTGGGAAAGAATGCAGATGCAAAGTTTGGTAAGAGAATGACAGTAAAATATCCCTCTGTTTTTCTATGTGACCATGTTTTCCAATTGTCTTTATTGGGTATTGTGTGTAGTTGTGTGAGAAGAAAAATGTAATCCATTTTAATCCAAGTCAAGGGGTATGAAGACTTTCTGAAGGCACTGCACATATCAAATTGTATTGGTCACATACACATAGTTAGCAGATGTTAATGCGAGTGTAGCGAAATGCTTGTGCTTCCACTTCCGACAGTGCAGTAATACTTAACAAATAATCTAACAATTCCCCAACAACTACCTAATACACACAAATCTAAAGGGGTGAATGAGAATAGGTACATATAAATATAATGAGCGATGGCCGACGTAGTTGGTTCTTTCACATATTTCTTTGTGAAAATGACTACATGAAAAGAGACTCCTTGAGAACTCAAGCAACTATCCTTATATCAACAGCCAAGATAGGCAAATATACAGATGGATTTTTTTCTCAGATCTGGACAATCTCAAGCAGCAACGATACTTCATAACATCATGTGCCATTATTCATAATATTAATAAGTGCCTTTGACAGGTGGTAAAATGTCTTATGTAGCTGTACGTACTATTATGTAGCTGCATACTAAGGGAGGCCACAGTAAAGGGTTACCCATTATATCTACAGCCCCTGATCAATTCTCCATTATAAACTGGGAGGTTCGAGGCCTGAATGCTGATATGTTGAAAGCCGTGGGATGTTTATTTTTACTGTTCTAATTACGTTTGTAACCAAGGTATCTCTGGGGTTTGTGGTATACGGCCAATATATTACGGCCAAGGGCTGTCTCCAGGCACTCCGCATTGCATCTTGACTAAGAACAGCCCTTAGCCTTGGTATATTGGCCATACACAACACCCCCTCGTGCCTTATTGCTTTATTATACCGTGCATCAATAGACAAGGCAACCATTTCAGTTGTGTTACAATGCACAACTATGATATGAATTTATAAGATAAAGACCTCCGCGCAGTTGGCAGCAGCATTTTGCACCAGAACACAGGTTGTCCAGCAGCTTGGAATCTATAGATTCAATAAAACAATTGCAGATTTCTAAGCGAATCGATCTAGGGGATGATAGCCTTTAGGGAAAATAATTGTTAAATCATAATGGCAATCTGTATCAGCTGTATCATCGTAATGGTGGAAATATGTCTGCCATAACTGTCATAACCTATAAATCCCATGTTAACTGTACGCTACTTCAACCTGAGAGAGACTATGAAGAGGAATAGGCCTACAACTCCCTTCTGACACATGAAGCATATGGTGCATGAATCAATTAAGAATGAAGAGCTACTTAACACATGTAAACCTAAAACCTCCACTGTTCAATCCAATGTCCCGGAGAAGTGTAGCAGGTGTGTGCTTATGATTAGATCATCTTTAATTATGATTTTAATTAAATGTCCTATCTCATATCAGATTCCATAAGTCCTCAGGAGTGGCTGCAGGATTAAAGAGATAATAAGGGACAGACAGTGAGTGTGGGAGCTAGGGAGAGAAAGAACCAGAGAAAAACGTTGGGGAAGAATAACAAAGCTTAGCAACAATGGATGCAGTTTGGATACAAGCTGCACATTTCATGGCCGATGTCTAACAACTACAAAAGCCACTGGTGTTAGTGCGAAACAAAAATCCCTTGCAATAACTCAGCATGGAATAGCTACCCTCCCACATAAGATTGAAGTTGCCTTTTGTACAAAGCCACACTTCCCTAGGCACTCATTGAAATGCACTTTGTTTGTGTAGGATTTGTCCCCTGCTTCCCTGTACATAATACTTGGATCAACACACACACACACACACACACACACACACACACACACACACACACACACACACACACACACACACACACACACACACACACACACACACACACACACACACACACACACACACACACACACACACACACACACACACACACACACACACACACACACACACACACACACACACACATAGCGGTATGCTTTTGATGGTGCACCTCAGGGAGCTGTACTAGAACACACAGTAGAGTTTGTTTGCAAGCAGATGGGAAACTGCAATCTGTTATTGTGTGCAGAGAACCAACTATGATTGACAGGGAAATACACTATAGGTACAAACGTATGTGGATACTTCAAATTAGTGGAAACGTCTTGGCGCAACAACGGCTTAGCCACAAAGTGGTAGGCCACACAAACTCACAGAACGGGAACCGCCGAGTGCTGAAGTGTGTAGCGTGTAAAAGTAATCTGTCCTCGGATGCAAAACTCACTCCCGAGTTCCAAACTGCCTCTGGAAGCCACATCAGCACAACAACTGTTCAACGGGAGCTTCATGAAATGGATTTCCATGACCGAGCAGCCGCACACAAGCCTAAAATCACAATGCGAAATGCCAAGCGTCGGCTGGAGTGGTGTAAAGTGATGACTCACGCTTTACCATCTGGCAGTCCAATGGATGAATCTAGGTTTGGCAAATGCCAGAAGAATGCTACCTACCCGAATGCATAGTGCAAACTGTAAAGTTTGGTGGAGGATGAATAATGGTCTGGGGCTGTTTTTCATGGTTTGGTCTAGGCCCCTTAGTTCCAGTGAAGGTACATTTTAACACTACAGCATACAATGACATTCTAGAATATCCTGTGCTTCCAGCTTTGTGGCAACAGTTTGGGGAAGGCTCTTTCCTGTTTCAGCATGACATTATCCCAGTGCACAAAGCAAGGTCAATACAGAAATGGTTTGTCGAGATCAGCGTGGAAGAACTTGAGTGGCCTGCACAGAGCCCTGACCTCAACCCCATCAAACACCTTTTGGATGAATTGGAACGCCAACTGCGAGCCAGGCCTAATCGCCCAAAATCAGTGCCTGACCTCACTAATGCTCTTGTGGCTGAATGGAAGCAAGTCCCCGCAGTAATGTTTCAACATCTAGTGGAAAGCCTTCCCAGAAGAGTGGAGGCTGTTATAGCAGCAAAGGGATGAACAACTTCATATTAATGCCCATGAATTTAGAATGAGATGTTCGTCAAGCAGGTGTCCACATACTTTGGTCATGGAGTGTATTTTCAATCACTTAAAAATCTACATATCAGCCATAATTAGAATGACCCTTCAGCACATCTCTGTGCGTGTGCATCACCTGTGTGTGTGTGCCAGTGCGAGTGGGCCGTTGCACGAAGAGAGAGAGATTAGACATTTCAGCAGCATGTAGCCTCTAAAATTATGATTCGGACTAACTAGAAAACCAATTCAGCTGACTTAAAAGTGTCAGGTTTCAGACCCCATATTTGCGTAGGGAGAGACATGTCACATTTTCTGACCTATCCAGACAATGGAATGATTTCCTGTGTATGTGAAACAGGAGAATCTAGCGGATGCAACAATATTAGTTTCATCTTGCTATGATATTCTCAGCCGGATTTAGAGCTCTCATCATGAAAAAATACTAAATAATTTCATAGAATTGAACTAAGACCACTTTCTCTTGGTCACAGATGGGCAAAATCACTTTGTGCTTAAAACTGAAATTGTAGAGTTTGCTCACATTTGAATGGTGTCTCTGCGCCACTCAATGGACGTTTAAGAGACAATTCTCTGTCTGCAGTTATATGAAATAGTGCCAAGATTGTACTGTCACTAAGTATGATCATATTTATTTTAGTTATATGAAATGTGAAATATTTTAGTGGGTTGTTTATAATTTGATTGTTACTATATTTAGAAAGCATTTCAGTCATTTACAGCAGTATTGCCCCCACTTTTGTTGAATAGGAAAAATCATATTTGTAATAAGTACTTGAGGTTGTCCTCAAAAGTGAGAACATATCAGCAATTTATCACAATTCTTACCAGAAAGGTAAGTTCCAGACCTTTCTAAAACTATGCAACATTACCAGTTGTTTATTGCCATCTCATGAACATTTTTTATGTTTGAGTGTGTCTATTTAGATGGAAATCTAAATGTTGCCCTATCATTCAACTAGCCATCTCCTTCCAACAACATTAAAAATACTTGAAGAATAGCCTTATTTACAAATCACTTCCATGCTGTGCATAGATCTCCCCTTAAACATACATATTTTAGCCTTATAAGGGTATAAATAAACATGTCTAAGTTAGCTATCTTGCTTTGAAGTGGCTTACCTTATCCATTTGATCCCTGATTCATTGAATGAGGGAATCATTTTATAAAGATATTTGGTTATGATGTTGCAATATTTTGTAACACACCAAATCAAGTGCTTAACAGTAACTTCATAAGCAGACTCTGGTGTATTCCAGGGCTGGATCAAAAGCCTGCACATCCAGTAGTTCTCCAGATGGAGGGTTGATCATGTGTTTCTCTGCTTGTTCTTATTCACCCCTATCCCCTGCCTAATACAGCCTCACCCTAATAGAACACCAATGACTGTCACGAGCGTCTAACAAATTAACGGACCAAGGCGCAGCATATGAGTTCCACATGGTTATTAAATTAAACTGACAAAAACAATAAAGAAGAATAAACGATACGTGAAGCTCGAGCAGTGTTCACAGGCAACTACACAGAAACAAGATCCCACAAAACACAGTGGGGGAAATGGCTGCTTAATCCCCAATCAGAGACAACGATAAACTGCTGCCTCTGATTGGGAACCATACCAGGCCAACAGAGACATACAATACCCTAGATAACCCACCCCAGTCACACCCCTACTTAACTAACATAGGGAATAAAAGGCTCTCTAAGGTCAGGGCGTGACAGTACCACCCCCCCCCAAAGGTGCGGACTCCGGCCGCAAAACCTGACACTATAGGGGAGGGCTCGGGTGGGCATCCTAACATTGGGGGAGGCTCTGGTGCGGGGCGAAGTACCCACTTCGCTCGCGGATATGGAGGCGGGTAGAACGCCGTGCTCGGACTAGGCTTCGGCGTAGAGGAGGGCCCCGGACTGGGCACCGGCGCCAATGAAGGCTCCGACCATGGAGCTGAGTTGACCGCCATGCCTGGACTGGGCATCGGTGCAGAGAAGGGCTCCTGCCATGGAGCTGGACCGGACGCTGTGCTCGGACTGGGCATCGGCGCAGAGGAAGGCTCCTGCTATGGAGCGGGACTGGACACAGGAGTTTCTGAACAGGGGACCGTCTCCGGAGTTTCCGAACAGGGGACCGTCTCAGGAGTTTCCGAACAGGGGACCGTCTCAGGAGGTTCCGGACAGGGGATCGTCGCGGGAGGTTCCGGACCGGGGACTGTCGCCTGAAGCTCCGGACCGGGGAACATCGACTGAAGATCTGGACTGGGGAGGCGCACTGGAGGCCAGATGAGTGGGACCGGCACAGGTGGTGCAAGACTGGTGACACGCACCTCAGGGCGAGTGTGGGGAGCAGGCACAGGACGCACCTGACTGGGAAGGCGCACTTGAGGAAGAGTGTGAGGAGGAGACACAGGATGTACTGGGCTGTGGAGGCGTACTGGAGACCTGGTGCGTATAGCCTGCATCAATGGTACCGAAACTTTAACACACAATCTATCTCAATATTCTTCCTCGGTCTCTGACTCACTCACCCCTCAGCGTCGCCGACCACTCCGTGTTCCCACCCCCAAACAAATTTGGCCTGTCTTTTGGGCTTGTGTCGTGGCCACGAACCCTGGTGTCATCGCTGTCTTTCCCTCACCGCTTGCGTCGGCTTCCACAGAAGGCTTTCGTCTCCAGCCATAATTTCCTCCAAATTCCAGGATGTCTTCTCCTCCTTTATCTCCTCCCAAGCCCAGGATACCTTCTCTTCCCGGGCACGCTGCTTGGTCCTGTTATGGTGGGATCTTCTGTCACAATCGTCTAATGAATTAACGGACCAAGGCGCAGCGTACATAGAGTTCCATATGTTTATTAAATGAAACTCACAAAAACAATAAAGAAGAATAAACGATACGTGAAGCTCAAGCATTGTTCACAGACCACTACACAGTAACAAGATCCCACAAAACACAGTGGGGGAAATGGCTGCCTAAATATGATCCCAATTCAGAGACAACAATAAACAGCTGCCTCTGATTGGGAACCATACCAGGCCAACATAGACATACAATACCCTAGATAACCCACCCTAGTCACACCCCGACGTAACCAGCATAGAGAATAAAAGGCTCTCTATGGTCAGGGCATGACAATGACACTACACATGGGACTGGGGAGGAAAATCACAAGTTAGTCTTAAGGAACCGCTGCCTTTAGAAATCCAATTTTTTTAACTGTTTATCCGCAGCCTGGGTCTAAATTATTATTGTCAAATCTGTATGTGTGAAAATGAAAGTTAACATCGGCCTGAAGGCAATGCAAATCTCCCCCATTGCAGGTAGAGGTGAGATAATGAAATTGAGAAAATACTGGAGTGTTCTTAGAGAAGATACTGCAGTTTATTAATAAAATACTGCTCTGGTTTAATGAACTGTGAAGGTGTGCAGTTGGTAAGAACCACACATCACCTCTCTGTATGGTACCATCACAAATACCCTTTATATTTGACTGTCCGTGTGTCTACATATGTAGGTTCGGTGAAACACATAAAGCAACTAACAGCATGAGCATTGTGTATCTCATTTTAATTACATCCCTGGAACAGCAAAGAGATGGATAAGAACGTTTTGGACTAATCCCAATACCCTAGTCATCAAAAATAATTAATTACGCCTAATTTGCAGCTGTCTAAAAGAGATTGGATTCTTTTAATGTTAAACAGTCCAGTCCAGGAAATAAACACATTCCTAGTTGAAAACCTCCCCTAAGTGTTTTTCTCCAGAAGTAATATATGGAAATGAGAACATTTAGGCATCATTCCTCGCCTTCAGAGTAAGAAATCCCTTGAAGAGTTGCAGTGTTGTGTGCAGGATTAGACTGGTGTAGCGTACAACAACACTCTTCAAAGCTCTGTTCTCTATACTTTTTTCCCTCCTGGTGGGCTTGCATAGGACAAGAAAGATGCATGTTCTAGAATCTAGACTAAACTTTGAACTCAGTCATGAACAGATTAGAATGTGCTCCTCTCAAGGCTTCTTCAATCTGGAAAAGCGGAAAACAATGGGCATGACTTGTCATTGGTCAAGGTCCAGTAAAGATTTTTTAAAAGCTCCATAAAGTTAACATTATAGTAAGGACCTTCTTTAGTTGGAAAAAATACAACAATATAACATCACAGTATGGCGATATCTTAACCCCAGTGTCGAACCGAGACTAGGACCTAGGCCCTCAGAGGGATAAAAATATTCCAAATAGCCTACATATCAAACTCAAAAATCAAGAAAATAACAGAACATAGAATCACTTAATGTGCCCGACTCAGATCATTCTAGTTCTCGTGAAGGAGGAGCAATGCTTTTTGATGACATTATAAATGAATCAAACAAACGAGTGCTGTTTTGGTCAGACGCATAGACACGGCTTATAGACAGTCACACACAGCATATAATAATGTTAAAGAATAATCAGCCCATTCACTCCAGTAGGCCCTAACCATAACAATACAAAAACACAACCATTTAATTTCCAAAATTAAATTTAAAAAACCAGCTATTACTTCACATTGAAAATATACATTATCACGCTCATCACACTAACTGGTGATATCAAATCGAATCAAATCAAATGTATTTATATAGCCCGTCGTACATCAGCTGATATCTCAAAGTGCTGTACAGAAACCCAGCCTAAAACCCCAAACAGCAAGCAATGCAGGTGTAGAAGCACGGTGGCTAGGAAAAACTCCCTAGAAAGGCCTAAACCTAGGAAGAAACCTAGAGAGGAACCAGGCTATGTGGGGTGGCCAGTCCTCTTCTGGCTGTGCCAGGTGGAGATTATAACAGAACATGGCCAAGATGTTCAAATGTTCATAAATGACCAGCATGGCCGAATAATAATAAGGCAGAACAGTTGAAACTGGAGCAGCAGCACGGCCAGGTGGACTGGGGACAGCAAGGAGTCATCATGTCAGGTAGTCCTGGGGCATGGTCCTAGGGCTCAGGTCCTCCGAGAGAGAGAAAGAAAGAGAGAAGGAGAGAATTAGAGAACGCACAGTTAGATGCACATAGGACACCGAATAGGACAGGAGAAGTACTCCAGATATATCAAACTGACCCTAGCCCCCCGACATATAAACTACTGCAGCATAAATACTGGAGGCTGAGACAGGAGGGGTCAGGAGACACTGTGGCCCCATCCGAGGACACCCCCGGACAGGGCCAAACAGGAAGGATATAACCCCACCCACTTTGCCAAAGCACAGCCCCCACACCACTAGAGGGATATAAACTTAAGTTTAAATGCAACAATGTTTCACACATTATTTTCAGAGATAGCTAGTGAGCTTCAATAAAAAACAGTGCCACTCACCAAATGATGATGATGATAATTTGAAAACAAAGTTTAACATTTAAAGGGTGATGCTAACAAATTAGCAACAGCAACCACCTTGAAGCTGATGCTGCTGCTGTTGCAGCCACCATCGCCATTGTCAAACTACTACAACACAAGCTAGTTTAAATGTTCTATTTTTATTGGTCGTATGTACCAGATACACATCGTGTACATATCATCCAAAGAAATGCTTACCTGCAGGTTCCTTCTCGGGAATGGAACAACAATAAGAAATAGTCAAAAATAGAATAAACATTTTAGCTTAAGTATAATACAGGAAGGCACAATTTATAGTACAATATTTATATGTGTATTGGGTAAGGGTAGATGGACAGCATGTTTATACATTTAGCAGTATAATAAGAGTCTGGTAGCAGCAGTTGTGATGTGTGTGTAGCTAGCTACTAGCATGGGAAGACTACTGCTTGCTGATTCTTTACTCTTGCGCTCTCAGTAGTGACGTGTCTAGGCCTTTGGGAAGGCCTAAGGCAGAGATACTGGATATAAGGACAAGATATTTGTGTCTTCTCCCTAACAATGAGATTCGTTGTCCGCAGATCAGAATGGCGGGTTGTCAAGCTCCAGCATATTCGTCTCTTTGGATTGGTGGATACATCTTGTTATTTGATTACATTTTGGAATATTTAACGAGTGATGTTGAGGTCAACCATTTGTATTCAATGGAGATTGAGATGCTATGCTACCCTCATGAATATGCTAGAGAGGTTCGAATTTAACAACATTATATAGGCACAACTACGATATAAAGTGTTTTTTCTCAAGGTTGCCGAGATGTCAGGTGCATCACACTTATCAGTACACTTGTAACAACCTATGTATTACGAAACTAATATTAGCTCAAATAAGCCACATAAATCTAAATAGCTATTCATTTTTATCTTGACTAAATCTCATTGCCTCCCATACAAAAACTCCTCACTTGCTTAAAACTTGTTAGGGCTAGAGGAACCCCTCGACAACATCCGCTGAAAAGGCAGAGAGCGAAATTCCAAAATATTTGTTAGAAATATTTAACTTTCATACATTCACAAGTGCAATACATCAAATTAAAGCTTAACTTCATATTAATCTACCCATCGTGTCCGATTTCAAAAAGGCTTTACAGCGAAAGTACACCATATGATTATGATAGGTCAGAGCCTATTCACAAAAACACATACAGCCATTTTCCAGCCAAAGAGAGTCACAAAAAGCACAAATAGAGATAAAATTAATCACTCATCTTTGATGATCTTCATCAGATGGCACTATTAGGACTTCATGTTACACAATACATGTATGTTTTGTTCGATAAAGTTCATATTTATATCCAAAAATCTCAGTTTACATTGGCGCTTTATGGTCAGTGCCTCGAAAACATCCAGTGAATTTTCAGAGAGCCATATCAAGCTTTGATAAAAGATACAAGTATTTTGCACAAAATTATATATATACTTCTCCTTAACACATTTTTGGATACTACATGATTCCATATGTGCTATTCCATAGTTGTGATGTCTTTACTATTAATCTATAATGTAGAAAATACTAAAAATCAAGAAAAACCCTTGAACGAGTAGGTGTGTCTAAAATGTTGAATGGTACTGTACAGACATATGCATACACACACAATTACATACATATATACAGTGCCTTGCGAAAGTATTCCGGCCCCCTTGAACTTTGCGACCTATTGCCACATTTCAGGCTTCAAACAAAAATATAAAACTGTATTTTTTTGTGAAGAATCAACAACAAGTGGGACACAATCATGAAGTGGAATGACATTTATTGGATATTTCAAACTATTTTAACAAATCAAAAACTGAAAAATTGGGCGTGTAAAATTATTCAGCCCCCTTAAGTTAATACTTTGTAGCGCCACCTTTTGCTGTGATTACAGCTGTAAGTCGCTTGGGGTATATCTCTATCAGTTTTGCACATCGAGAGACTGACATTTTTTCCCATTCCTCCTTGCAAAACAGCTCGAGCTCAGTGAGGTTGGATGGAGAGCATTTGTGAACAGCAGTTTACAGTTCTTTCCACATATTCTCGATTGGATTCAGGTCTGGACTTTGACTTGGCCATTCTAACACCTGGATATGTTTATTTTTGAACCATTCCATTGTAGATTTTGCTTAATGTTTTGGATCATTGTCTTGTTGGAAGACAACCCTCCGTCCCAGTCTCAGGTCTTTTGCAGACTCCATCAGGTTTTCTTCCAGAATGGTCCTGTATTTGGCTCCATCCATCTTCCCATCAATTTTAACCATCTTCCCTGTCCCTGCTGAAGAAAAGCGGGCCCAAACCATGATGCTGCCACCACCATGTTTGACAGTGGGGATGGTGTGTTCAGGGTGTTGCTTTTCGCCAAACATAACATTTTGCATTGTTGCCAAAAAGTTCAATTTTGGTTTCATCTGACCAGAGCACCTTTTTCCACATGTTTGGTGTGTCTCCCAGGTGGCTTGTGGCAAACTTTAAACAACACTTTTTATGGATATCTTTAAGAAATGGCCACTCTTCCATAAAGACCAGATTTGTGCAATATACGACTGATTGTTGACCTATGGACAGAGTCTCCCACCTCAGCTGTAGATCTCTGCAGTTCATCCAGAGTGATCATGGGCCTCTTGGCTGCATCTCTGATCAGTCTTCTCCTTGTATGAGCTGAAAGTTTAGAGGGACGGCCAGGTCTTGGTAGATTTGCAGTGATCTGATACTCCTTCCATTTCAATATTATCGCTTGCACAGTGCTCCTTGGGATGTTTAAAGCTTGGGAAATCTTTTTGTATCCAAATCCAGCTTTAAACTTCTTCACAACAGTATCTCGGACCTGCCTGGTGTGTTCCTTGTTCTTCATGATGCTCTCTGCGCTTTTAACGGACCTCTGAGACTATCCCAGTGCAGGTGCATTTATACGGAGACTTGATTACACACAGGTAGATTGTATTTATCATCATTAGTCATTTAGGTCAACATTGGATCATTCAGAGATCCTCACTGAACTTCTGGAGAGAGTTTGCTGCACTGAAAGTAAAGGGGCTGAATAATTTTGCACGCCCAATTTTTCAGTTTTTGATTTGTTAAAAAAGTTTGAAATATCCAATAAATGTCGTTCCACTTCATGATTGTGTCCCACTTGTTGTTGATTCTTCACAAAAAAATACAGTTTTATATCTTTATGTTTGAAGACTGAAATGTGGCAAAAGGTCGCAAAGTTCAAGGGGGCCGAATACTTTCGCAAGGAACTGTATATATACACTATCGTTCAAAAGTTTGGTGTCACTTAGAAATGTCCTTGTTTTTTAAAGAATAGCAAAATAGTAAAATAACATCAAATTGATCAGAAATACAGTGTAGACATTGTTAATGTTGTAAATGACTATTGTAGCTGGAAACTGACGTTTTTTAATGAAATATCTACATAGGCATACAGAGGCCCATCAGCAACCATCACTCCTGTGTTCCAATGGCACGTTGTGTAGCTAATCCAAGTTTATAATTTTTAAAAGCTAATTGATCATTAGAAAACCCTTTCCCAATTATGTTAGCAGAGCTGATAACTGTTGATCTGATTAAAGAAGCAATAAAACTGGCCTTCTTTTGTCACGCCTTGGTCTTAGTAGTTTGTGTTTTCTTTAATTATTTGTTCAGGCCAGGTGTGACATGGGTTTATTGTATTGTCGTATTGGGGTTTTTGTAGGCATTGGGATTGTGGTTGATTAGGGGTGTGTCTAGTATAGGCTTGGCTGCCTGAGGCAGTTCTCAATCAGAGTCATGTGATTCTTGTTGTCTCTGATGGGGAACCGTATTTAGGTAGCTGGGGTTTCACTGTGTATTTCGTGGGTGATTGTTCCTGTCTCTGTGTAGTTTCACCAGATAGGCTGTAATTAGGTTTCACGTTCCGTTTTGTTGTTTTGTATTTGTATCAGTTATTTCATGTACCGCGATTCATTCATTAAAGACATGAGTAACCACCACGCTGCATTTCGGTCCGACTCTCTTTCAACAAACGAAGAACGACGTTACAGAATCACCCACCACACACGGACCGAGTGGCGTGGTAACAGGCAGCAGGAGCAGCGAAGGGAGGAGGTTATGGACAGCAGAGGTATGGAGTATACTACGTGGGAAGAAATAGACAGGTGGGCGGTCGACCCAGAGAGAGTGCCGGAGCCCGCCTGGGATTCGCTGGAGCAGTGCGAAGAGGGCTATAGGAGAATGGAGTTGGAGAGGCAATCACGACGGCGCAGAGGGAAGCCCGAAAAGCAGCCCCAAAAAGGTATTGGGGGGGGCTCAGAGGGAGAGTGGCTGAGTCAGGAGATAGACCTGAGCCAACTCTCCTTGTTAATCGTGAAGAGCTAAGGAGGAGACCAGAACCAGAGCCGGTGTTAGAGGTGAGCGAAGCAGAGACTGTGAGGGAGTTAATGGGGAAGGTGGAGTGGAGAGTAATGAGGGAGTTGATAGCTTGGTGCGTTAGGTCCAAAAATTCATCCGACGGAGTGTGTCGGGGATTTGATGGCATCTGGGTTAGCGCTCCATACTCGTCCTGAGGTGCGTGTTAGTCGGCTGGTGAAAAATGTGCCAGCCTCACAAACTAGGCCTCTGTGTACCTACCTAGCCTTACACATCCTGTGCCAGTCCTGCTCTCAGGCTCTCCAGTACACCTTCACGGTCCAGTCCATCCTGTGCCACCTTCATATACCAGTCCTCCAGTAGCACCTCCCCTCACCAGGCTTCCTGTGCGTGTCCTCGGTCCAGTATCACCAGTTCCAGCACCACGCACCAGGCCTTCAGTGCACCTCGCCTGTTCAGCACAGCCAGAGCCTTGCTTCCCTCCTGCGCTGTCGGAGTCTCCCGCTTGTTCAGAGCTATCAGAGCCTTCCTCCTCTACAGTGCTGCCGGAGCCTCCTCCCTGTTCGGAGCAGCCTGAGCTGTCAGTCTGCATGAAGCAGCCAGAGCTGTCAGTCTGCATGAAGCAGCCAGAGCTGTCAGTCTGCAAAGAGCTGCCAGTCTTCAAGGAGCTGTCAGTCTGCAAGGAGCTGTCAGTCTGCAAGGAGCTGCCAGTCTGCAAGGTGCTGTCAGCCTGCATGGAGCAGTCAGAGCTGTCAGCCTGCATGGAGCAGTCAGAGCTGTCAGTCTGTATGAAGCAGCCAGAGCTGTCAGTCTGTATGAAGCAGCCAGAGCTGTCAGTCTGCATGAAGCAGCCAGAGCTGTCAGTCTGCAAAGAGCTGCCAGTCTGCAAGGAGCTGCCAGTCTGCAAGGAGCTGCCAGTCTGCAAGGAGCTGTCAGTCTGCAAGGAGCTGCCAGTCTGCAAGGAGCTGTCAGTCTGCAAGGAGCTGCCAGTCTGCAAGGTGCTGCCAGTCTGCATGGAGCAGCCAGAGCTGTCAGTCTGCATAGAGCAGCTAGATCCGTCAGTTAGCCATGATCTTCTAGATCTGCCAGTCAACCAGATTCTTCTAGATCTGCCAGTCAACCAGATTCTTCCAAATCTGCCAGTCAACCAGTCTCTTCCAGATCTGCCAGTCAACCAGAATCTTCCAGATCCGCCAGCCAGCCAGGATCTACCGGAGCCTACTACCTGCCTGAGCTTCATCTCAGTACTGGGCTTCCTCTCAGTACTGGGCTTCCTCTCAGTACTGGGCTTTCTCTCAGTACTGGGCTTTCTCTCAGTACTGGGCTTCCCCTCGGTCCCGAGCTGCCCCTCGGTCCCGAGCTGCCCCTCGGTCCCGAGCTGCCCCTCAGTCCCGAGCTGCCCCTCAGTCCCGAGCTGCCTCAGTCCCGAGCTGCCCCTCAGTTCAGTGGGGTTCTGGGTGAGGACTATTAGGCCATGGTCGGCGGCGAGGGTGGATTATCGCAGGACGCGAAGGGGAGGAACTATGACATTTATGGAGTGGGGTCCACGTCCCGATCCGGAACCGCCACCATGGACAGACACCCACCCGGACCCTCCCTATGGTTTTGAGGTGCGTCCGGGAGTCCGCACCTTAGGGGGGGGGGGGGGGTTCTGTCATGCCTTGGTCTTAGTAGTTTGTGTTTTCTTTAATTATTTGTTCAGGCCAGGGTGTGACATGGGTTTATTGTGTTGTCGTATTGGGGTTTTTGTAGGCATTGGGATTGTGGTTGATTAGGGGTGTGTCTAGTATAGGCTTGGCTGCCTGAGGCGGTTCTCAATCAGAGTCAGGTGATTCTTGTTGTCTCTGATGGGGAACCGTATTTAGGTAGCCGGGGTTTCACTTTATATTTCGTGGGTGATTATTCCTGTCTCTGTGTAGTTTCACCAGATAGCCTGTAATTAGGTTTCACATTCCGTTTTGTTGTTTTGTATTTGTATCAGTTATTTCATGTACCGCGATTCATTCATTAAAGACATGAGTAACCACCACGCTGCATTTCGGTCCGACTCTCTTTCAACAAACAAAGAACGACGTTACATCTTTAGACTAGTTAAGTATCTGGAGCGTCAGCATTTGTGGGTTCGATTACAGGCTCAAAATGGCCAGAAACAAATAACTTTCTTCTCAAACTCATCAGTCTATTCTTGTTCTGAGAAATGAAGGCTCTTCCATGCAAGAAATGTACACTCTAATGTACTTGTTCCTTTATTACTTTCTAACCCTACCACCCCTCCCCTCATTGGAGTAAACTAGTGAACAACAATGCTTATGCCTCTACTTCCAGCGTACACATATTATATACATTTCAGTCACACCGTCTATTTTTACAATAGTTATATTTGTTTGTTTTTACTACTGTCCTTCCTCTACCCTCAACCTCTCCCATCTGGTTTGATTTCTATTTGCCATAACTTTCAAACTGTGCTATTATTTGTTGTTACTAGTCCCAACCTTCAGCTCCGTTCAACACCTCCCATCTATCTTTTAACACCCTCCATATTGGATTTGTATTTGCCATATATTGTCAAGGGGTGAATGTAGCTGGTGCATGGAAGTGAGGCGCAGGAGAGCAGAGATGAGTGGACAAAGCCCTTTACTAAGGCAATAAATTGCACAGAACGCAACCGTGTCCCAAAACAAATGCCCAACGAACAAGTGAGGCAGCACAAAGTACAAAAACCCAAGTACAAAGTACCAGCTGCCACAAAGCACGGGTAATAAAACCGGTGCAAACCAGCCGGCAGCGTGCCAACCTTGACAATAAACAATTTCACACACAGACATGGGGGGGAACAGAGGGTTAAATACATGACAAGTAATGAGGGAAATGTAAACCAAGTATGTGGGAAAACGAGACAAAACAAATGGAAAATGAAAGGTGGATCGGCGATGGCTAGAAGTCCGGTGACGTCGACCTCCGAAAACCGCCCGATCAAGGAGAGGAACCGACTTCGCCGGAAGTTGTGACATATATTTTTCAACTGTGCTGTGATGTTTCAAAAAAGTTCTGAACCTTTCTATTCTCATAGTTTCTACAGATTGTAAATTGAAAATATATTTTTTTGCTTAAAGTATTATTATATTATTGATCAATTAACTATGACTTTTCAGATCACCCAGTAGTGCTATCTGCAGGGTTAGCTCCAGGAGACTGAAACAAAAACATGTGCTTAAAGCTTCCTCTTTCAAAATATAATTTGGTGAATCATGGGTGACTCCGTGATTTGTAAAAAGTTTTGGTAAATTATGTTTGGTAGCATTTCTATGTTGAAGAAGGGGAAAATTTTTCAGATCGTTTGTAATGTTTTTTCCTTTACGGTCCATTGAGGTATTTAAAACAGTATTATAATCTCACACCACAATAACCAAAACAAAAAATTGCTTACAGGATTGAAAATGTACTATATATATTTTCAAAGAAGTGTGGATCCTGATTATTTGGTCCGTAAAGATTAATGAGCCATATCTGTTTATGGTCCAATAACATTTAAAATCATCCATCTACCTTGCACATCTGTTTGAACAGTTTGCACATTCTGATAAAAAATGACTGTTAATTAATATCTTCACCCCCCTTGAGTTTCTTTGCCCATGGGAGATGGTATATTTTACCAACCCAGTCCTTTATCCACAAAATGTAACCTACGATTGTTGAGTAAGTTTCATGTAAACAATCAATATTACATTATTTCTCTTTGATCCAGGTAAATATTGTTCTTCTTTTCTTATAATCTGCTAAGACATAACAATTATAACTGGCTATACTTATTTCACCATTTACCATAATGAGATACAAATTTCAAATATATGTATCATAATATATGCTTGTAAATGTACCATTAAAAAGTACCATAGTGATTGGGTGTCCATATAGCTGTACCATGATATTTGCATTGCTACTAAGTAGCCCTCCAATTGTTCTCCACTATTCCACTGGCTAAAGCCCCTCCCCATTCCTGGTTGGGTTGTTATCCCAGTGACCAGCAGACCACCCCTGTGCCAGGATCAATCCTTTGAAAAGAGCACACAGTACCACCCATTGAACAGAAGCAGATCAACCGCTAAAATAATTTCCAATGCTCTCACCTCAATTTGCTTTATATATAGCAATTAAAAATATATATATATAAAATATTGAACAATTAATATGGGTAATACTGTTGACAGTTCATTCCAAGGATTGTTACCTATAGCCATGATTGCCATTGCATTACATTTGTCATGTTTGTCATTTATTATCATGTCTTGTCCCTGTGCTCCCCATTCTATTCGTTTCCCTCTGCTGGTCTTGTTAGGTTCTTTCCCTCTTTCTATCCCTCTCTCTCCCCCTCCCTCTCTCACTCTCTCGCTCTCTCTTCTCTCTATCGTTCCGTTCCTGCTCCCAGCTGTTCCTATTCCCCTAATCATCATTTAGTCTTCCCACACCTGTTCCCGATCCTTTCCCCTGATTAGAGTCCCTATTTATTCCTTTGTGTTCCGTTCCTGTCCCGTCGGTTCCTTGTTTATTATTCACCATGCTGTGATTGCGTTTCGCCCTGTCCTGTCGTGTTTGTGCTGTGATTGTGTTTCGCCCTGTCCTGTCGTGTTTTTTTGCCTTCATCAGATGCTGCGTGTGAGCAGGTGTCTCTGTCAACTACGGCCTGCGCCTACCCGAAGCGACCTGCAGTCTGTGGCCGCTTCTCTTGTTATTCCCCTCTACAGACTAGAGGATTTCTGTTATTCCCTGTTTGGACTTGAATAAACTCTGTTTCTGTTAAGTCGCTTTTGGGTCCTCTATCACCAGCATGACAACATTACATTTTTGTCAAGCAATTATTGTTTTAGCAAGCAGTTATTGTGATTCATCCTATATTGTCCCTAACATCCTTACCCCCCTTGCAACAGATGTGGGATACACACACACACACACAGCTGTTTGAGAAAGCATGCAAGATTGAGCAGAAATTCCTAGGTGATGGAGATCAGATCCACCCCTTTCGCCTGAAACACACGCTGGTCCCCCGTTGTGACCATTTTCTCAAGAATCTCTCTGCAGTCAGACCTAACCATGTGTATGTGACCAATAAACCAATACATTTGATTTGACCTTTGATTATTTTGTGCCACCAGGGCCACAATAATATGCCCCCTCTCTGATTGTCCGAGTGTGACCCCCTCCCCATGAGTTACTGGAGCCAGTGTTGCCAGCACTGCCACTTCCAGGGTGGGGGTACACCACCGGAATCCCCACCAGCTAGGTAAAATATCATCATGGTTCTCATTAGCAGCTTTGAGAATGTCCTTGTATATTATGCTCTCCCATCAGGGGGCTCTGGCTTTGTAGGACCAACCCTGCCCGGAAGGCTCAGAATCTTGAGGTGGTGGTGCTGCTCTAGTAGGTCTCTGACTGCATGTATCTTTCTGGTTTGGCTTCGTATAGGCAACTTACAGCAGGCCCATAAAACAGATAAGGACTTCTCTTTAGTGTATGGGTCACTCAAGTGGGTGTCTAGGGTATAGAATTGTGGACCGTTCCATTATGATAGGACAATCAATAAATGAGATGTATAATTTATTTCAAAATGTATATCCCTCACCTGCACAAAATGTAAAGCTCTCTTTCACAACCCCTGCTCACAGACACACATTGGTTCTGGGATATGCTACATTTCCTTTTCACTCACTTAACGCGACACTTTTCCAAACACAAAAACACACACCACACCTTCCATCACAATACATCCACACATACCCACATAGTGTGCTCTCTGTTTACTGTGTTTTTATCTCCACCATGTTGATTGAGTATTTATGTGTTCCAATTAGTTGTATTTGAAGATGTATTATTTTGCTAGTTATCCTTCCTTCTAATGCCGTCTTATTCATTTATAAAATAATATAAATGGAAAATTGAATACAAATTCTCTTACCACATTCCCCATCTTCAAGGGTACAGTGTAGTTTATTTATTTTACAATTGTTTTATTGTATTGCTTTTCTATCTATTATTAGTAGTATTACAATCCCTACCATGGCTGGTATCATGTGTTCCATTATTCATAATTTTAGAATAGCCATGGAGTAGTCTTCGTTTCTCGGAACATTGGTTGTCAATATACAGTTTATCGATTAAGAGAGCTACACGCTTCCCTTTTAATCTAATTCTCCTTGAAGATTGGGTACAGAACTTTGCGCCGCTCTGCAATCTCCCTCTGGAACTGAATATTCATGCCTATTTTCGTGCTTGCAAGTCTTTACCCAGGCTTTTAACCATTACTTTATCCTTAAAGAAAGCAAATTTGGCAATGATTGGGCGCTCAAATCTCTGTTCCCTTTGCCAGAAACAGTGTACACATTCGAGTTGGACTTTATCAATAGCATCGAGTGGGATTTGAAGCGCTGTAAGAAAGAACTCCTTCAGTACCTTTTCGGGAACTTCTTCTCTTTCTTGGATACCCGTAAGTACTAGATTCTCTCTCATAGATCGAGTCTGTTTGTTTAGTAAAGCTTCTCTCAGAAATATGGTCTCTTTTTAAGTTCATTAACATCCGTTTCTATCTTATTGACTGTCCTTTCTGCATTATCACAGCTTTTTCGTCACTCATTTCGAGGCTCGCCTTCAACTCTTTTTTATTCTTACAGAACAATTCAAGTATGCCAAGTTTGTCATTTATCGACTTTCTACAGATCGCTTTCCACCCTTACCTGTCCCGGTGGTGAAAAGCATTACTTTCCGTCATGTTTGAGTATTGCTTGTTTTCGTATTTTTTGCCAATACATTTCTCTAGCCTTATGATTTGTTATCCAGATTGAATGTTATTACCCACGAGTATATGAATTGTTAATATTTAGTCTAACTTACTGATATTGAAAATTACGTTTTTATCTTGAGGCCATCTGCACCGCTGTGTTTCATTTTACTCAAGGCATTCTTCGCAAAGAGCAATTTCTCAAGCAAGAAATTTGCTAGGACTGTCTGGGAGTGGACTTCCATAGACTTACACAGTAATTATGACAACTTCCGGAGGACATCCTCCAAACTATCAGAGCTCTTGCAGCATTAGCTGACATGTTGTCCATCCAATCAAAGGATCAAAAAATGAATCTAGTACTAAAAGCAAAGCTACACTAGCTAGCTTTGCAGTGCATAGAATGTGGTGAGTAGTAGTCTCAAAGAGAGGGGAAGACATTAGTTGAACAGTTTTCCTCAAATACATTTCTTCAAAAATGGAGAAGCAAGAGAGAGAGAGAGAGATTGTAATTTTTTCAATTTCATTTACTTAGCTAGCAAATGCAGCTGGCTGGTTTTGTTACTCAAACACCTGGCTCAAACAGAGAGATGCAATGTTAGCTAGCTGACCTTGACTCTCCAACACAACACTGGAACTCATGAAAGTCAAGGTTAGCTTTTAGTTTCATTAATTTACTGCCACCGGGCAACGCTGGTGTAAATACTTACTGAGTATACACTATAACATTACTGCATGATTGTAGCAGTTTTACTAATGCATTAGTTCTATTAGCTACAGTTGAAAACGGAAGTTTACATACACTTAGGTCGGAGTCATTAAAACTCGTTTTTCAACCACTCCACAAATTTCTTGTTAACAAACTATAGTTTCTACTTTGTGCATGACACAAGTAATTTTTCCAACAATTGTTGAGAGACAAGATTATTTCACTTCTAATGCACTGTATCACACCTCCAGTGGGTCAGAAGTTTACATACGCTAAGTAGACTGTGCCTTTAAACAGCTTGGAAAATTCCAGGAAATGACATCATGGCTTTAGAAGCTTCTGATAGGCTAATTGACATCATTTGAGTCAATTGGAGGTGAACCTGTGGATGTATTTCAAGGCCTACCTTAAAACTCAGTGCTTCTTTGCTTGACATCATGGGAAAATCAAAAGAAATCAGCCAAGACCTTTGACAAAATTGTAGACCTCCACCAGACTGGTTCATCCTTGGGAGCAATTTCCAAATGCCTGAAGGTACCACGTTCATCTGTATAAACACCATGGGACCACGCAGCCATCATACCTCTCAGAAAGGGGACGCTTTCTGTCTCCTAGAGATGATCGTACTTTGGTGCGAAAAGTACAAATCAATCCCAGAACAACAGCAAAGGACCTTATGAAAATGCTGAAGGAAACAGGTACAAAAATGTGCCACAAAAATATGTCCACAGTAAAATAAGTCCTATATCGACGTAACCTGAATGGCAAGGAAGAAGCCACTGCTCCAAAACTGCCATAAAAAAGCCAGACTACGGTTTGCATCGTTATGTTTTGAGGAAAAAGGGGGAAGCTTGCAGACTACGGTTTGCATCGTTATGTTATGTTTTGAGGAAAAAGGGGGAAGCTTGCAAGCCGCAGAACACCATCCCAACCGTGAAGCACGGGGGTGGCAGCATCATGTTGTGTAGGTGCTTTGCAGCAGGAGGGATTGGTGCACTTCACAATATAGCTGGCATCATGAGGCAGGAAAATGTGGATATATTGAAGCAACATCAAGAAATCAGTCAGGAAGTTAAAGCTTGGTCGCAAATGGGTCTTCCAAATGAACAATGACCCCAAGCATACTTCCAAAGTTTTGGCAAAATGGCTTCAGGACAAAAAAGTCAAGGTATTGGAGTGGCCATCACAAAGCCCTGACCTCAATCATATAGAACATTTGTGGGTGGAACTGAAAAAGTGTGTGCGAGCAAGGCGGCTTACAAACCTGACTCAGTTATACCAGCTCTGTTAGGTGGAATGGGACAAAATTCACCCAACCTATTGTAGGAAGCTTGTGGATGGCTCCCCAAAATGTTTGAACAAATACTACTGACCCACTGGGAATGTGATAAAATAAATAAAATAAAAGCTGAAATCAATTATTTACTCCACTATTATTCTGACATTTTACATTCTTAAAATAAAGTGGTGATCCTAACTGACATAAAACAGGGAATTGTTACCAGGATTAAATGTCAGGATTTGTGAAATACTGAGTTTAACCCGCCCAGCAGAAAAAGCATTACAAACCGTAACCAGCCAAGTAGACAAGTAACAAAAGTCAGAAATAGCCATAAAATTAATCACTTACCTTTGATGATCTTCATATGGTTGCACTCTGAAGACTCCATGTTACATGATAAAGTCCCTCTTTGTATTCAAAAACCTCCGTTTTGTTGGAGCGTTTTGTTTAGTAATACATTGGAACAATGTGCGCTCACAACAGACAGACGAAAAATCAAAGTACCATAAAAGTTTGTAGAAACATGTCAAACAATGTTTGTAATCAATCCTCAGGTTGTTTTTGTCATAAATAATCAATCATATTTCAACTGGAGAAAAGCATCATCAATAGAAAAGGAAAAACAAGAAAGGTGTGCTCCCGGTAAAGCGCTGGACTCATGTCTGGGAATTTCCACTGTCCACTCATTGAAAGTGCTGTTTCTCCCTCCTTTTTCAGAGTAAACGCCTGAAACAATGCCTAAAGACTGGCCACAAGTTGTGGAAGCCACAGAGATCGTGAACTGCGTCATAAGTCTTTGTATGGTGGATAGGCTTTCAATGGAAAAGAGACATATCAAAATAATAGCACTTCCTGGATGGATTTTCCTCCGTTTTTTGACTGCCATATCAATTATGTTATACTCACAGACATTATTTGAATAGTTTAGGAAACTGTAGAGTGTTTTCTATCGAAATATAGAATTATATGCATGTCCTAGCTTCTGGACCCGAGTAGCAGGTAGTCTACTTTGGGCACGCTTTTCATCCAAAATTCAGTATGCTGTGGCTGCTATGAAAGTGAACTGTGTTTATGTGTGATCAGCGGTGGATTAATTCCGACGATTCTGTTGAAAAATGTTTTTTAAACGGAAGCAAACGAAACAGGGATAAAATACCTGAATTTGTCCAATAGAAACTCTAATTTGCAACTGTTGGACTAATGATTACACCCTAGATATGCTAGATGCAGGCAAGAGTGTGCAAGGCGGGATTGGACGTGTCACTGTCTGACATCTCACACTTTTATATAAACCTGTTTGCACCTTCATTGAAAACCTTAATTCATAGGCTAGATTGTAGCAACCTCATGATGGGTATAGGGAAAAATGTTGTATCATACAGTAGCCTAAATCTATCGATGTTACATTGAGTTGGGTGAATGGAATATGAATGACAGTCATCCAACATGTTGTAATAGAAATAAATCCATGCTCATGAACAAAACAACATTGTCCTCCCTAATCATGAACGGCACTGACTGCCACTCCTATCAGCGGAGTCTGGCAGCAAAACAGTTCTTTCAGCCTCATTTACTGACTATGGCATAAGGGAATGATGAGCGGATAAGAGGCAATTCGTAATTTAGATTAAGACATTAATGAGCGAGCTTGGACAGACGTAGTCAATTTAACTTTGTTCAGCACTTTTGAAATGTACACAAACAGAATTCAGAACATGGGCCATTCTTAGAGTATTCTCCCTGTACACCAATTCAGAACCATAGGATAAATAAAGGGGGCATATAAGCAGACATTGAAAGCTTTTACAATATTCAATGATTACATTTCTCTAAAACAGGCTAGAGGCTACATGTGCACCATCAAGTCAGAAAAGTAGGCTAAGTTATGAGGGAGGAAAGGGACCAAATTATTAGGGTGAGACACATGGGCTACTAACAGCTTACTACACAACATACACTTAGTATTACTTTCTTGGCTACAGTATACATATCTCCCTGGCATATTACATTATTTATGCAGTGGCATGCAAGACATATTTGGACTCACCTTGTTGTGCTGTGCTCACTTGAACAGGAAGGTGGCACAGCAGTTCTTCTTGTGGACTCTAGAAAGAGGACTTGGAATTCCAAGTTGGAGCTAGTTTTATCCAAGTTTTCAGTTGTCTTGAACTCACTGAAGTCTGAGATTTCCCAGTTCCGAGTTTCCAGTTGTTTTGAATGCGGCAGAAGTCATGCTGGATTGATAGCATGGCCAACATGGTCAAATGTTTCTGGCCCATGCCGTTGCCCCCTTGTTTGCGATATCCAAATGGTAGTTACGATCTTGCCTCATTGCTGCAACTCCCCTACGGACTCGGCAAAGGTTGAGAGCCAAGCCATACAGCTTCCTGACACACTGCTCGCTTAAGCCGGAAGCCAGCCACACCAATATGTCAGAGGAAACACTGTCGAACTGACGACCGAAGTCAGCTTGTAGGCACCCGGTCCCCCACATGGAGTCGCGCGAGCATGATGAGACTAGGACATCCTGGGCCGGCCAAATCCTCCCCTAACCTGGACAACACTAGGCCATTTGTGCACCGCCTCATGGGTGTCCAATAGCCGATGAGCACCAATACGTTTTATCTATCATTTCTCTTCATATGACAATTGCCGATTTCAAACATGATGATGACTGCCTGTCTCGCTTGCTAGCTAAGATTTTGAAAGTATGATGTTGACAAGATCAGTTCAATCAAATCTATGGTAATTATAACGTGATTTGACTTCATTTTATCTGTGGCCAATGACCTTGAGCCTTCTTGGGTGGGCACTTAATATAATAATATAATGTAAGTCTGTGGCAGCACCCAAGGCGCTTGAATTTTCGAGCTCGACCCGTAGATTTTGCCGTGACGTAGTGTCCCCATGAGTGACAGAATCCTGAGCCAATCACGGCGCAACTGGAGAACATTACCAACCCCTAAGCTCCGTATTTTCCACTGGCTGGCCCACCACTACAGAAAGCACTGAGCTAGGCTGAAACACCTGCATTTTGGAGCCACCTCACTCACTTGTATGCATTTTTTTTTACATTGTTTGCAAACTGATATGTGACACGTATTGATGCCAAAATTACATGACGGCTGTAGACCATTGTGTGATTTTTCAATGTGAACTTGTCATGTTGCAAGGTTGCAAGTTCAAACCCCCGAGCTGACAGGGTACAAATCTGTCGTTCTGCCCCTGAACAGACAGTTAACCCACTGTTCCTAAGCCGTCATTGAAAATAAGAATTTGTTCTTAACTGACTTGCCTGGTTAAATAAAGGTAAAATAAAAATAAATAAATAAATGTTGAATATTAACTATACATCAATGCTCCACTGAGGTGCTACCTTCCAATTGCTACCTTCCAAAAGCTAAATGTTTTATACTTCCACAAAATCATGTGGATTATTTAGAAAACTACCAAATAAAACATTAGAAAATGTAGGGGAAAAGTATGGAGAAAATACAGTTTTTATTTAATGGTGTCTGATTATAGCGCTAGCTAGCAACTGTTCACATTGTGGTTTGTTGACATGAAGACCGGAACTGGATGGCCTGGCTTATGTTTTTGGCGGAAGTACCTGGTTCTACACTATTGTATGCGGTAAAGTTCACTAACGCTTTTGCAATTGAGTGAAGAATGATGCCTTTTAAAGTTATGGTTTGCAAATAATCAAAAGGAATGGCTTCTCTCACACTATGAAAGCCACACCATCAGAAAGGTAATCTAATTCAAATCTGGATTGAAAAGTGAAATAATGTGTTACCCTTAAAGGAATTCAACATATTGAATATTCAGTATTCCACCAAGGTTCAATTCCCTGAATTGGGTCTGATTTAGATACTGAGGGGAACACAATTGGATATTTCCCTGATTCATTTAATTTTCTCTCTTTCTTATGTGGTTGCCATTTCCCATTGCTACTCCATCAACCAAATAGAGTGTTCACGGTAATGGAACAAAGCAGGGGTTGATATAGCAGCAATTTGATAAACTGGAGAAAAAAATACATAATTTATAAATTACGTGAAGCTATAAAAGTAAGATGGATGAACACATTACATTAACCCTGAATTTATGCCATTATCTTTCAGAGGGGCTTGTCACACTCTGATCTGTTTCAGCTGTCTTTGTGCTTGTCTCCAGCCCCTCCAGGTGTCGCCCATCTTCCCCATTATCCCCAGTGTACTTATACCTGTGTTCTCTGTTTGTCTGTTGCCAGTTTGTTTTGTTTCGTTAAGCCTACCAGCGTTTTTTTCCTGTTTTCTAGCTTTCCCGGTTTTAACCTTTCTGCCTGTCCTGAGCCTGCCAGTCAGTCTGTACCTTGGCATACCACCTTGGATTACTCTCCTCTGCCTGCCCGCCGTTCTGTACCTTTTCGACTCTGCTCTGGACTGCTGACCTCTGCCTGCCCCTTGACCTGTCGTTTGCCTGCCCTCCTATTTTTGATATAAACATTTGTTACTTCGAAACTGTCTGCATCTGGTCTTCTCCTGAGCCTTGACAGTGCTCTTATACTGTTCTGGGATAAGGCCTCTCACTGGACTAAAAGTAATTTACTGACCCTACCATGGTCATTTACAAATGACTCTACATGATTGTTGAAGTTGAAGCACTGCTATTTTCTGGCAGGCAAGAGGAAGACAAAGGGGATTTATTTCATCTGACTGTACAATACATCAACTTGAGATATATGATTCCATAAAAAAATAAACAAAGTCATAAAACAACTAAGTCATATGTTTCATCATTTGGGGGTTGTTGCTGTTACAGTGTTACAAATGCCAACGTGATTAGATTTATTTATTTTTAAATCAATTGACAAAAGAAATAACAGTCTTGAAGCATACAATGCACAATGTCTTTGGCAAAAGCACATGACATACAGCATAAAATCTAAATGTCCAGAGCCAAACAGTAGGATGATGAAAAGGCAGATCTGTGTTACAAAAGCAATGTAATGTAATGTGCAATGAATTGTATTTTTTTTTTAAAGAGCGACTGCCCCTAAAAAGAAACAAATCCCTTTGATAAATAAACTATGTGGCATCTATAGTTAGAAACAGGATCATTTTGATCATAAAGTCACAGGGTTCTATATGGAACCCAAAAGGGTTCTTCTATGGTGACAGCCGAAGAATCCTTTTGGAACCATTTTTTTCAAAGAGTGTAGTATGTAGAACAGGTGGTTGGAGTTCATCGGTCCCCAAGTATGCACCAGTAATGCTAGCTTGGTGTGCAATAATTATAAGTGAGTATAACCAGAAATACTGGAATATAATGACCTCTCTGGTTTAATTTAGCTAACGACGTTAGATAATGTTACTGCTGTTTTTGTAGGTACCTATCTTTTGTTATACAACTTGTAGCTCTAATCCTGAATGCTGAATGCTGGTTAAAACCGCATCCATAGATCCAGAACAAAAAGACTGAACAACTGGGTCGCGTCTCTATCAACCAGCCAGGTTGGGTATCAACCCTAGATTTGTGTCGGCCAAATCCTAACCCAGACGACACTGGGCCAATTGTGTGCCGCCCTATGGGACTCCAAATCACTGTTGGTTGTGATACAGCCTGGAATTGAACCAGGGTCTGTAGTGACGCCTTTAGTACTGAGAAAGAGTGCCTTTGACCGCTGCTACACTCTAGACTATATCTTGTGGAAAGACGAAATAGTATGAATAAAGAAATATATAAAAATATGTCAATCATTATTTGAATATGTTGGTAAGCCGTTGTATAAAAGTGAAAATGCCCTCAAAGCCAGTGTTTGGAGGATATATTGGCATTGTCTGCTGGCCCTCGAAGAAACTGTGCCAATATATCCCCCAAACACCGGCTTTGAGGGCATTATCACTTAATAATCATTTGATAATGCTAGCGAGGTAGGCTAGCTATCTAACATTAGCCTACAAGTTGTATTTGCAAGTTAGTTTGTAGCTCATATAAGTGTATTTTGTATTGTCTTGGACTAAATCTGATTAATACAGTGGATTAGGAGCAACAAACTGTAACGGCATCACCTGCCTGAATCTAATCTAATCTGGAGCTACAGTCAGTCTACATCTGTTAAGCATAGAATTAGGGACTCTACTAGTTACCACAGCCACAAAATCTATTTATTTATTTATTTCAGCTTTATTTAACCAGGTAGGCCAGTTAAGAACAAGTTCTCATTTACCATTGCGACCTGGATGGGCTATATTGTATGGGCTATATTGTAAAAATTCAAGATTTTGTTGTTGCTTTTTGGTCTTAATTTCAGATTAGGCATAAAGTGATCCGTGTGGTTAGGGTTAAGGTTAGGTTTAAAATCTCATTTTAAGAAGAGAAATTGTAGAAATAGGCGGGTTTTATGACTTTGTGGATGTGGTACTAGTGGTGACCTAGAATTAGCGTGACCCCAGTTACTGCCCTGATGACACAGACGGCTTCATCAACAACGGTAATGTAAATTATGTGAAAATTTGTATAGAAAAATACCCGGTTTGATAAAGTAGTAGGTTAATTACCCAGCCAAGAAGATACAAGTAGTAGAGCCTTTCTATGTAACAAAATGCAATTTAGCATTTGGCTGTCTATTGTATCACTCTGTCACAGGTCCTCCCAGTCAACACCACCGCATAAGATGAGGAAGTACATTGTTTATGAGGATTGCCAGTTGTTCGAGAGATGCATGTTTGGCTGCGAGCTGTACAACATAGAGTAGACCAGCAAGTGGACCCCTCAACATCAGGGATGACACTTGAATCAGATTGGTGACATTTGACCCAGAGAAAGGTCAAAACAATTTTGAGTTCTGTCTGAATTCACCTTCATAACCTCGTCTGCTGGTACCAGCCTGATTGCTTTGTTTATCATTTGATATGATTTCACTTCACATATCATGCTATCTGAAATGAAATAGAGAGGTGAACGCAGCGATCAGCGATCATGTTAATCATAACCACCATTGATAATGTCACCAGTGCTCTGTGTGTGTGTTTGTGTGTGACCAACCAGTGTCTTTGATGAGAGGCCAGGAGCTGATCAGTGCTGCTATGCCCATCATTGGGATGCTGGCAAAGACCTCACCTCCAGCCTCACCTCTCGCCTGCTCACCAACGGTCTTCGATGCATAGACCAGAATTAGGTAGGTTTAGTCTGACCTGTTCAACATAGTATATGTTTTTGTGTCAGCAATAAGATGTTACTGGACAAAACTGGTACTTTTATTGTTATTGAATTAAATGGCACTAGTCAATAGGGGGAGGAAGAAACCCTGTGTATTCTCCACCAGGACCAGGGAACTCCTGTGTTATGTTTTTGACGCTGCTGCTACTCTTTACTAGCTGTCACTTTATTCCTAGTTATATGTAAATATCTACCTCAATTGCCTCGTACCCCTGCACATCCACTCTGTACTGGTACCCCATGTATATAGTCATTACTCATTATGTATTACTTTTATTATGTGTTCTCCTTTTCTATTATTATTTTTTAAATCTCTGCACTGTTGGGAGGCATTTCACTGTCAGTCCACACCTGTTGTTTATGAAGCATGTGACAAATAAAATTGGATTTTTATTTGTATATGGAACAGCACACAGGAAGGTTTGACCACTTACATGTTTGGCAAGGAAGCCTCAGCACAAGCACGGTATCTGTATCGCCTGGGAATGACAATGGAAGATGAAAGACAAGTGTGACATTTACATATTGTCATATTAGCAGAACACTGCTTCTATGGTATTATGTAAAGGGTTGTTTATTCTACATGGACCTGTTACTACATTTGAAAGTTATCTAAACACTTTGTTTAGAATATCTACATAAGTTCAGAAATGGCACTGTTCTCTATTACTTTGCTGACTACTGATCTATTCAAAGCTTCCCCCGCATCTCCCAATACATCTGCCTGTAGTTACTGAACACAACCTGCAAGACCCAAGGGTTGAGGCAAACTCCCTCATATCCAGGATGACACGCAGGTAGCCTAGTGGTTAGAGCTTTGGGCCAGTAATTGGAAGGTTGCTGGATCAAATCCCCAAGGTAAAAAATCTGCTGTTCTGCCCCTGAGCAAGGCAGTTAACCCACTGTTCCCCAGGTGCCGTGGATCTCGATTATGGCAGCCCTTTGCACCTCTCTGATTCAGAGGGGTTGGGTTAAATGCAGAAGACAGATATCAGTTGAATGCATTCAGTTGTACAACTGACTATGTATCCCCCTTTCCCAAAGACCCAAATGGAGTTCCATATACTGTAGATATACTGTCTTCATATAAGTACCTTAATATGAAACAATTGTACAGCAGAAAATGTTGGAGAAATCTTCCAATTGGGATTTTTGGAAAACCTGGTGATTTTGGTAAAGTTAACGGAATTTACCCAGCCAAGAAAGAAAGAAAAAAGCTGCCGCTTTTTACTTAATGATGTCTTATGGTATTCAAATGCATTTTATGGTTAACATCGAGATCAATCGTGAGCTGGGCATTATCAGGCCCTGTTCCCTCTGATCTCATTTGTCCCACAGTTTTAAGACAAATAAGCTTTAGACTCAAAGGAAAGATGTATTTTACTTCCACACCATTATTTCCCAAAATTGCCCTCGTAATGCCTCGTAAAATCGAACCTCTCATTAACGTCACCTTCAATTCCGAACTAAAGAAGCGTAATGTCGTCAGTCCCCTTTGGTCTCAGAGCAATCACATTCAGTGAGTACACATGAAGCGTGTTTGATCGCTTGACTTGAGCATCTTCAATGAAAGACAGGCCACTTACAAAAAGAGTTGTGGCACAGCTGAAGAAGTGCACGAGGCAGCCAACTGAAGAGATCAGCCACTTCAAGATGAGGAATATGCCTATCGACTGCATTTCATAGTCTGTGAAACATTCAGGATTCTGTGTCATCTGTGCTGGAGACCCTTTGTTCCAGCCTCACAATTATTTCCTCCTAGCAAGCCCATCTCTCAAACATTACCCACAACAGTGCTATTTGCGATTAAAATAGAAAATGGAGGAAAGAGACAGTAGTAGCAATTACAGTATAGCATGGCTGTTAACAATAGTATCATCATATAAAAGCAGTAGTAGGGGGTGAATACCAAAACAGCTATTTAGTTGTAATCATAGCAGTAGTAGTAGTGGTAGCATCAGCAACTTTAGTAGTAGTAATAGCAGTAGTAGTAGTAGTAGTGGTAGCAGCAGCAACTTTAGTAGTAGTAGTAGTAGTAGCAGTGATAGCAGCAGTTACAGAATTATTAGTATTAGTAGTAGAAGTAGTAGTAGTAGTAGTAGTAGTTTTAATTACTGCTATAGCAGCAATAGTTGAAGTAGTAACAGTTCTAGTTGTAGTGTTGGTAGCAATAGCAGCAGAGAAAGTGCAAGCTACCTGTGTAATAGCAGAATTAAAATAGGTTGAATAAGGCATTTCACATAGTCATAAATAGTCATTGAAAGAATGCGTGACACCTCAGAAGTGAAACGTTTTACTGAAGCAAGTTCCAGGGCGCCACATGCTATTTAAAAGCAGTTTTCAAGATGACTGGCAATTTCCCAAAAAGGGAATTGCGAACGTTATCTGGCTTAACATTCCGTTCACAAAGAAAGTGGGAGCGAGAGTAAGCTGAGAGACTTAGCAATCAATTGAACTGAAAAAGAGAATGCGTGACACATCAGAAGTGAAAACTTTTTACTGAAGCAAGTTCCAGAGCGCCACATGCTATTTAAAAGCAGTTTTCAAGATGACTGGCAATTTCCCAAACAGGGAATTGTGAATGTTATCTGGCTTACCAAGTAGATAATGACGCTACAGTCTTTTGTACCTTTATCCAATCGGGCAGCAATAGTTTTGAGCCTTGAAATGGTCCATGAATTCAATTGCATCAGCACATCACAGTGAATCTCAACATTATAAAGGCTGAGCAAACAAAAGGTACATGACACCATAATGGGTGCAAATTGCCCTTGACAGTCCTTGGTAATCAATAGAGACAGGAGATGATTGATGACTGTGAACAAAGACAGTGTTGTCAAGATCCATTAAAACGTTTCAGTGGTTGCCGTGGTAATCATAATACTAATAGTATTACACACAGAGCACAGATTTCTTTTAACTAAGCAAGTCAGTTAAGAACAAATTCTTATTTACAATGACGGCCTACACCGGCCTAACCCGGACGACACTGGGCCAATTGTGCACCGCCCTATGGGACTCCCAATAACGGTCGGTTGTGATACAGCCTGGATTCGAACATTTAACTATTAGTGATTGAATGCAGTTGTGATTGTAAGACTTGTGATAAGGATTTACAATCCTATTAGTATGCCCTCATATTTACACCCAGGCTTTATCTTTAGGCTTTAAGTAAAGTGAAGCAAAACAACTCAAATGTACTATCTGAAGTGTTAAGAAAACATTCCATCACAATAATGTCACAAAATGACTACCTGTTTTGAAATGGTATGATGATATTTATGCTTTTCAATAATGCTTAAAGGACTACCGTTTTCAGGCTCATTTCTGCATGGCAACTTGTGATACGAATTCAACAGTTTGTGTTGTTTAGTTCTAATTTACAGTGACACACAGGGGTGGAAAAAGTACCCAATTGTCATACTTGAGTAACAGTAAATATACCTTAATAGAAAATGACTAAACTAAAAGTGAAAGTCACCCAGTAAAATACTACTTGAGAAAAAGTCTAAAAGTATTTGGTTTTAAATATACTTAAGTATCAAAAGTAAACGGAATTGTTAAAATATATTTAAGTATCAAAACTTAAAGTAAAAGTCATGTCACATTCGTTATATTAAGTAAACCAGACAACACAATTTTCTTGTATTTACAGATAGCCAGGGGCACACCAACACTAAGACATAATTTCCAAACGAATCATTTGTGTTTACTGAGTCCGCCAGATGAGATTAGAGGCAGTAGGGATGACCAGGGATGTTCTCTTGATAAGTGTGTGAATTGGACCATTTTCCTGTCCTGCTAAGCTTGCAAAATGTAACAGGTACTTTTGGGTGTCAGGAGATGTATGTTAAAAGTACATTATTTTCTTTAGAAATGTAGTGGAGTAAAAGTAGTCAAAAAATATAAATAGTAAAGTGATGTACAGATACCCCAAAAAACTACTTAACTAGTACTTTAAAGTATTTTTACTTAAATACTTTACACCACTGGTACCACAGGATGTAAAATATTCTGTGCCTCTTATCTCTTGCATGGAAAAAAAGCATGACTCGGTGGCATGCAACTCAACCGTTCACACACCAGGGGGTAAAATAATGTGTGCGCATTTTCCTGATGCTGTGGAGGATAACCTAGCTACTACAGGAATGCGGGTGGATGCAGAGATGAGATGGGCAGTGAAGCCCAGGAATAAATCATCCCCAGTCTGTGCAGTAATCCAATGCCTCACTGGTCTGTCACTGCCAAGCTTGGCTGCAGAAAAACTGCAGATGGGGAACAGATATCATCTGCAAGTATTGATGTGGCCTGCTGCCCGTTTCATCGGAAAGGACTACAAGCGAGCTCTGGATGCTCTCTGCCATTTCATTGTTCCTCGCTCCCCTGCGACAGTGAGATTCATGTGGATATGGTCGAAATGCAAACAGCACTCAAGTTTACTTGCATGGAATGCCGATGTCTGGTCCTGCAAAATACAAAACACATTAGAAAAGTGCAGTACAGTACCTTTGGAGGTTGACAGAATGAACAGAACGTTATTTGTTTTGTTAATTTTAGGATGGATATGATCCGGTGACATTGTTTAAAAGGCCAAAGAATCCTGGATTAGTGTGTGTGTGTGTGTGTGTGTGTGTGTGTGTGTGTGTGTGTGTGTGTGTGTGTGTGTGTGTGTGTGTGTGTGTGTGTGTGTGTGTGTGTGTGTGTGTGTGTGTGTGTGTGTGTGTGTGTGTGTGTGTGTGTGTGTGTGTGTGTGTGTGTGTGTGTGTGTGTGTGTGTAGTATGTTGGTCTTACAAGAAAAGAGAAGAACAAGATACATATATTGGCCAATTAGCTGTATACAAATTACTGTATACTAAGTGTGAGCAATAATTTCACCAAACACTTACGACTATCACTTCATGACAGTAGACAACAGCATTTGCAATGAGTGTCAACACGTCTACAAAACAACAGAGAATGAGGTAATGAAAATTGAATTCCTCTATTTGTTTGCCAGTATTCATGCGTGTGGCAAGACAACTAGAATACAAGCTATTGGGACATTGGTCAGTAATGTCACCTGCAAAATTCATCACATTGGCCTCATTGTTGGTGCCATGAACAATCCACCATGGGTAGCTGGGGAGAGGATTTGATTGCATTCATCAGTAATGGCACGTTCTCCTCAGAAACAGGTTTCTGATCTGATTACTAAAAAACAACCTTGATGTATCAGGGAGAGGGGTTGTCCTGGGCAAAGGTGTATACCCTGAAAAGATTAGGGAATTTGAGACCGAATCGGTCTAAAAAGGAATAATTTGCACTCACAACAAACTCGCTCGACCACAAATCTGAGAAATACAAAAAGTAAAATAAGAAAAGCAAAACAGGAGATTAAGTGAAAGAGCAGGATGTTGATGACTGTATGTTTACTGTTCACATTGATATTTAGATTTTTTTAGATGGTGTAAAATACTCATGATAAAGATGTTGAGCAGTAAACAATAGTTTTTTCCACTTTCAAAGCCTATCCATCCAGCAGTCCATCTCTAATTTTACATCACTGTCACAGTCAGAGGAAAACTTGGACATGGTTTCCAGCTATTTCGCCACAGTTGTTGAAAGCAGTGTCAAAATCATTATCCGCCCATCAAGCCAAGCCTTTGATAAAGATGACAGTTGGCGAGCAGGAAACATACAATAACACTCCGGCTGTGTCCATCTCACCACATATTCCAACTTGATTGGAAATACTCAGATTTTGTCCTCATCAATTTTGTCCCAAGATGGCTGATCACGTGCTCGGTGATGACAGATTGAGGCCGTTAAGACAGTCAAAGATCAAAATCAAATGTTATTGGTCCGATGTCATTTTATTTAGCAGATGTAATTGCAGGGTGTAGCGAAATCCAACAGTGCAGCAATATCTAACAAAGTAAAATAATGGAATTAAGAAATATATAGATAGGATGAGCAATGTCAGAGTGGCATTGACTAAAATACAGTCGAATAGAATACAGAATATACATATGAAATGAGTACGTAAACATTATTGTCCATTTGGAACAAAATCATTTTTCAACCACTCCACAAATTTCTTGTTAACAAACTATGGTTTTGGCAAGTTGGTTAGGACATCTACAGTACTTTGTGCATGACAAGTAATTTTTCTAACAATTGTTTACAGACAGATTATTTCACTTCTAATTCACTGTACCACAATTCCAGTGGGTCAGAAGTTTACATACACTAAGTTGACTGTGCCATTAAACAGCTTGGAAAATTCCAGAAAATTATGTCATGGCATTAGAAGCTTCTGATAGGCTATGTGACATCATTTGAGTCAATTGGAGGTGTACCTGTGGATGTACCTTCAAACTCAGTGCCTCTTTGAAAAACATGAACAAATCAAATAAATCTGCCAAGACCTCAGAAAAGAATTGTAGACCTCCACAACTCTGGTTCATCCTTGGGAGCAATTTCCAAACGCCTGAAGGTACCACTTTCATCTCTACAAGCAATAGTACACAAGTATAAACACCATGGGACCACGCAGCCATCATACCGCTCAGGAAGGAGACGCGTTCTGTCTCCTAGAGATGGAAATACTTTGGTGCGAAAAGTGCAAATCAATCCCAGAACAACAGCAAAGGACCTTGTGGAGATGCTGGAGGAAATGGGTACAAAAGTATCTATATCCACAGTAAAAACGAGTCCTATATCAACATAACCTGAATGGCCGCTCAGCAAGGAAGAAGCCACTGCTCCCAAACCGCCATAAAAAAGCCAGACTACGGCTGCAAACTTTCTACTTTTAAACTCGGACAAAACAGAGATGCTTGTTCTAGGTCCCAACAAACAAAGAGATCTTCTGTTGAATCTGACAATTAATCTTAATGGTGTTATGCAGGTGAATGAGGACCCAAAAGCGACTTGGCGAAAACAGAGTTTTTAATCCAGTAAAGATACTTTACAAAACAAAAGGCATAATACTACTCGTAAAGACGAGAACAGACTGGAGACTTGATCAAGAACTGCAGGTTGCCTCGGGAAGGCACTTGAACCTAGCAGACTCAGACACCTGCTCACCACGCAGCATCTGAGGGAAACACGACACGACAGGGCAATACATAGACACAGCACGGTGAATTATAGACAAGGATCCGACAGGGCAGGAACGGAAAACAAGGAGAGAAATAGGGACTCTAATCAGGAAAAAGGATCGGGAACAGGTGTGGGAAGACTAAATGATTGATTAGGGGAATAGGAACAGCTGGGAGCAGGAACGGAACGATAGAGAGAAGAGAGAGAGGGAGGGGGAGAGAGAGGGATAGAAAAAGGGAACGAACCTAATAAGACCAGCAGGGGGAAACGAACAGAAGGGAAAGCATAATGACAAGACAATATATGACAAAACATGACAGTACCCCCCCACTCACCGAGCGCCTCCTGGCGCTCTCGAGGAGGAACACTGGCGGCAACGGAGGAAATCATAGATCAAACGGTCCAGCACGTCCCGAGAAAGAACCCAACTCCTCTCCTCAGGACCGTAACGGAAAAACGAAAAAAAAGGGAAACTAGGGTACTACTCTAAAAAAAAAAAAAATGAGACACGGGTAGAGAACTGAAAACTTTAGAGCAAACAGGACCAAACAGGCCAGGAGAGTAACAACTAGGGACAGACTGAGACACAGCAAGGGCAGGAACAAGAACAGGAGAGATGCGATGGCAGGGAACAGACTGAGACCCAGCAAGACCAGGAGCAGAAGCAGAAAAATACGCACAAGGGTGGACCCCATCGTCAGTATCGGAGCGCTGGGACAGAATGGCTCCCACGCCCACCCCGACGCGTCAACCTCAACAATAAACTGTTTAGTGACGTCAGGTGCAACAAGGATAGGAGCGGATGCAAAACGCTTCTTAAAGAGATCAGAACAACAATCATACGACCGGTGAGGAGGAAGGGAGTTGGTTCTGGACCGACTGAAGACCGTGCGCAGACCATGATATTCCTCCGACACTCCTGTCAAATCACCAGGTTCCTCCTGAGAAGAGGGGACAGAACAAACAGGAGAAATAGCAGACATTAAACACTTCACATGACAAGAAACGCTCCAGGAAAGGACAGAACCACTAGACCAATCAAAAGAAGGATTATGACACACTAGCCAGGGATGACCCAAAACAACAGGTGTAAAAGGTGAACAAAAAATCAAAAAAGAAATGGTCTCACTATGGTTACCAGATACAGTGAGGGTTAAAGGTAGTGTTTCACATAATATACTGGGGAGAGGACTACCATCCAAGGCAAACATGACCGTGGGCTCCCTAACTGTCTGAGAGGAATGTCATGTTCCCGCGCCCAGGCTTCGTCCATAAAACAGCCCTCTGCCCCAGAGTCTATTAATGCACTGCAGGATGCTGCCGATCCGGTCCAGCGTAGATGGACCGGTAAAGTAGTACATGTACTTGACGGAGAGGACCGTCTCGTAGCGCTTATCAGTCGCCCTCCGCTTACTGATGAGCTCTGGCCTTTAACTGGACATGAAATGACAAAATGACCAGCGGAACCGCAATAGAGACAGAGGTGGTTGGTGATTCTCCGTTCCCTCTCCTTAGTCGAGATGCGAATACCCCCCAGCTGCATGGGCTCAACACCTGAGTCAGTGGGGAAAGACGGTAGTGTCGGAGAGAGGGGAGACACTGTTAACGCGAGCTCTCTTCTATGAGCTCGGTTACGAAGATCTACCCGTCGTTCAATGCGAATAGCGAGTTCAATCAAAGAATCCACGCTGGATGGAACCTCCCGAGAGAGAATCTCATCCTTAACCTTAGCGTGGAGTCCCTCCAGAAAACGAGCGAGCAACGCCTGCTCGTTCCAGTTACTGGAGGCAGCAAGAGTGCGAAACTCTATTGAGTAATCCGTTATGGATCGATTACCTTGACATAGGGAAGACAGGGACCAGGAAGCTTCTTTCCCAAAAACTGAGCGATCAAAACCCTTATCATCTCCTCTTTAAAGTTCAGATAATTGTTAGTACACTCAGCGCTTGCCTCCCAGATAGCTGTGCCCCACTGCCGAGCCCGACCAGTAAGGAGTGATATGACGTAGGCAATCCGAGCTCTCTCTTGAGTATGTGTTGGGTTGGAGAGAGAACACGATATCACACTGGGTGAGAAAGGAGCGGCACTCAGTGGGCTGCCCAGAATAACAAGGTGGGTTATTAACCCTAGGTTCCGGAGGCTCGGAAGAACCGGAAGTAGCTGGTGACACGAGACGAAGACTCTGATACTGTCTTGAGAGTTCGGAGACCTGAGCGGCCAGGGTCTCAACGGCATGCCGAGCAGCAGACAATTCCTGCTCGTGTCTGCCGAGCATCGCTCCCTGGAACTCGAGAGTAGAGTAGAGAGAATCCATAGTCGCTGGGTCCATTCTTGTTCGGATCCTTCTGTTATGCAGGTGAATGAGGACCCAAAAGCGACTTGGCGAAAACAGAGTTTTTAATCCAGTAAAGATACTTTACAAAACAAAAGGCATAATACTACTCGTAAAGACGAGAACAGACTGGAGACTTGATCAAGAACTGCAGGTTGCCTCGGGAAGGCACTTGAACCTAGCAGACTCAGACACCTGCTCACCACGCAGCATCTGAGGGAAACACGACACGACAGGGCAATACATAGACACAGCACGGTGAATTATAGACAAGGATCCGACAGGGCAGGAACGGAAAACAAGGAGAGAAATAGGGACTCTAATCAGGAAAAAGGATCGGGAACAGGTGTGGGAAGACTAAATGATTGATTAGGGGAATAGGAACAGCTGGGAGCAGGAACGGAACGATAGAGAGAAGAGAGAGAGGGAGGGGGAGAGAGAGGGATAGAAAAAGGGAACGAACCTAATAAGACCAGCAGGGGGAAACGAACAGAAGGGAAAGCATAATGACAAGACAATATATGACAAAACATGACAAATGGTTATACAGTCGTCTCAAATAAAACTATGAAGGATAAAGAAAATGATTTTGGGAGGTAATGCGGTTGGCATCTGATCGTAAGGTATTCTAGGTCGGGTGAACAGAAGGACTTGTGTTTCTGTACGTCATCACAATCACACTATGAATGGTTAATCATGAAACATACTCCACAACCTTCTTCCCTGAGAGTTCTTTATTCATCTCGATGTACTGACAATCCAGATCGCTGTATGGACAAGGACAATATATCCGGAGAGAGCCATGATTCCGTGAAACAGTGTATGTTACAGTCCCTGCTGTCTCTCTGGAAGGAGATCCTCGCCCCGAGCTTGTCTACTTTATTGTCCAGAGACTGAACATTAGCGAGTAATATACTCGGACGTGGTGGATGGTGTGCCCGCCTCCTGAGTTGGACTAGAAGTCCACTCCGAATAGCTTTTCTCCTCAGGCGGTGTCTTGGAGCAGCCTCTGAAATAAGTTCAATTGCCCTGAGGAGGTGCGAACATAGGATCCAATTCGGAAAAGTTGTATTTCTGGTCGTAATTCTGGTGAGTTACTGCCACTCTATTAACCTCTTGAACCTATGGGGGCGCTGTGTCATTATTGGATAAAAAGACGTGCCCGTTTTAAGCGCAATATTTTGTCACGAAAAGATGCTCGACTATGCATGGAATTGACAGCCTTGGAAAGACACAACTCTGACGTCTCCAAAACTGCAAAGATATTATCTGTGCGTGCTCCAGAACTAATGCAACAGGCGAAACCAAGATGAAGTTTCATACAGGAAATGCCCTGGATTCTGAAGGCGCTGTGTTCCAATGTCTCCTTATATGGCTGTGAATGCGCCAGGAATGAGCCTGCACTCTCTGTCTATTCCCTGAGGTGTCTGCAGCATTGTGACGTGTTTGTAGGCATATCATTGGACGATTGACCATAAGAGACTACATTTACCTGGTGTCCCGCCCGGTGTCCTGTGTGCGTAATCTGTATGTCCATGCGCGTTCCATTTCTTCAGAATTGAAAGTAAACTGCCACGATGGATTTTATCGTCGATAGATATGTGAAAAACACCTTGAGGATTGATTCTAAACATCGATTGCCATGTTTCTGTCGATATTATGGAGTTAATTTGGAAAAAAGTTTGCGTTTTAATGACTTTTTTTTTTCCTTAACCAAACGTGATGAACAAAACGAAGCGATTTGTCGACACAAATAATATTTTTTTGTAAAAACGGAACATTTGCTCTAACAGAGTCTCCTCACTGAAAACATCTGAAGTTCTTCAAAGGTAAATTATTTTATTTTAATGCTTTTATGGTTTTTGTGGAAAATGTTGCATGCTGAATGCTAAAGCTAAATGGTACGTTAGCCATCAATACTGTTACTGTTACACAAATGCTTGTTTTGCAATGGTTGAGAAGCATATTTTGAAAATCTGAGATGACAGTGTTGTTAACAAAAGGCTAAGCTTGAGAGCAAATAGATTAATTTCATTTCATTTGCGATTTTCATGAATAGTTAACGTTGCGTTATGGTAATGAGCTTGAGGCTGTAGTCACGATACCGGATCCGGGATGGCTCGACGCAAGAAGTTAATACACAATATACATTAGTAGCTGTAGCGGTTAGCCTTGAAAGCTTAATAATGATTTTGTTTTGTAGTTGCCGATAGGGGGAAGTGTACTTTCTAATTGACATATTTTGCAATTAAAAGCTGGCTAACACAACTTAATACACAGATGTGCTTATCTGTATCAGTGTACATTTCCAGTCTTACTGTATGAATCAACAATCTCACCTAATTTTACCTTGTCAATGCACAATGGCCACTGTGCAGACCTGTTGGCTTGAATGGAAAATAAATGAGACGTTACATATTACTCTACCTCTAGAACTCACCCCACTGGAATAACAACAACTACAATGCTTGACACAACCACAGAAGTGCTTAATTTCATGCTCAGGTGGCACAAACATTATACTAAAGACCTTAAAAAAGGTTTTCCCTGTTAACACTGGATCCAGGGCCCACATTTACATGAGGACGGTTTGTGTGATCAAGAAGCATGTAATAAGGTAATGAAATTTGAATCAAAAGCATGATGATGAAGATATATCCCTGCCTCTGGCAGGTTCTGGGGCTGCCTCCTTAATATACAGATGTTTATTAATTACTATGCAGTTACATCAGTCCAATCAAAATCAGTTTACTGCACCCATAGCAGTCCTTTGTCTGGGTTAATGCTCCAATTCTACTGCATTATTAAGCGAACAGATGTTTATTTAACACTCATAGCTAATTATACTATTTTCGCCCTGGCAAAATACTGAATTATACAATGGATTTACTCCTGCAGAATAGCAATATTTTCCTCCTCTGAATGCAATATCTACACACATGTATAAGTGGCTGTGCGCTAGTAGTCAACACAGAGGTCTACGTGAGTTGTATGTCCAAATCCTCAATGTAGATTGTTGAAAATTCCTGAGGCGTAACTATCAACATGATATCATGAGGCTAAATGCGGTCACTGGGGACCGGCAATGTTCAACTGTCAACTTTTTGTCCGTTTTGGATTTGGAATTGGCTTAGTTTGTGAAGTAGTGCCAGGAGAGAGAGCAGAGAGATTGTCCTAAAGCACGTTACCTTCTCTTCTGCATTTGCAGTGTTAACCCCAGATAATTATAATCTGGTAATCACATGGTGTGTCCAGGAGGTTGCCAGTTCAAAGGTGTTTTAGGTCTTGTCAGTTACAAGACGGGATGCCAGCAGGTTTGTGGTCGAACAGGAGCGGGTGGTACAGCCAAAGTCAGCCATGGCGGGAGGAGTGATTGATTGGGCCTTGCACGTTGCTACGATGAGCTACATGCGAACATATCTGATGTCAGAATTATTATTTATTTACAGAAGAAGACGATGGTGGTGGTGGTTGTATTGAACTATGCATGTAAACAAAAAATATTGTTGCTGTACGTGGGCCCAATAATGGTAGGGTATTATTGTAATGTTCATACCTCTTGATCTGAGTAAGTTTTTACTCAAGTTGAATGGAGTTTTTAGTTGCTTGCAAGTAAAAAGTAAAAATGTTGACATTTGAAAAAAATAGGATTGGATCTTTTTGTAGAATCAGTTTTTATTTGTGTGTTCGTTAGAACAAAACAACTTGATGAAAGCCACTGTTGAGTATGGCACAGCTCTATTAAAAATATGAATTCCCAGACTTCAAGCACTTTTTGATTTGATGTGATGGCGCACTACTGCCTATGGAGATTTGCAGTGGGAAAAGCTGAAAGGTTTGATCACCAAGAAAACAATTGTCCTTGATGCTGATTCAACGGGATTTTTCGAGAGATTGATCAATAATAGATCAATGGCTTAATGTTGCGGCTATAGAGAGATACTTCCAGATTTTATCTTTATTTTACTCTCTCTCCCTCTCTCTCCCTCCCCTAGTACAGTGCTATTCAGTTCTGCTTGTCACATAGGATGCAGCAGAAGTGATTTCAAATTACCAGTCACCTGGAGCACTTTGGATCCATTCTCTGATGGCACACAAACTGACAAAGGTCAGTCTGCTTTTCTGACATTTGAGGATCAAATAACACTCAATCACAGATCCTTGGACTGTGTAGCAAAGGCCGGTGCCCCGAGTTTGTACATTTTAGACCATTGCATTGGGCCTTAAAAGTGCAAAATGTAGAAATCTCTCCCTCATTTCCTGGTTGCTAAAATTCTAATAGTTTGCTTAATTTCAGTTTATGCAACAAAAACAAGCAAGTATAGTGTAGAGAAACACTGTACCATCTAAACCGCTATGAAATATCTTTTCCATAACCAAAAATATTGTATTTGTTTTTTTGAAGCTGGTCTACAAAACCGAAAATAAATAATAAAACCTAAACTTAAGAATTGGAAGCATAGAAATTGTGCACATAGAACAGATCTACTACTTCTTATACTTGTTTTCAATGAGAACGACAGATCTATAACCCACATTTCTATGTGCATTTCGTTAGGTCTTCCAAAAAGTGACGTATTACATTGAAATCTCCATCCACCCGGGGCACTGGGCCATGCAAAACTAACTGGACCATTGCCTTTACCATTCAACTGTACTAGAGCAGAATTTTGGAGTGATAGTGGAATGACCCAATTTTGACTTGCAATGGGTGGGGCCATACATATTTCCCGTTCTTAATGCTCACTAACAGGGATGTTTTGATAATCATGTAAATGTCTTTCGAACAAGGTGACTTTTATCAATATATTTGGCTCTATTTACGCTCAGAATCGAAAATGCTAATTAGCATCAAAGTAGACATGATGCAAGACTACAAATCCCTAAAAACTCCTGCATGTCATCTCCCGCTGACACCTTTGCTAACAGGTATTGGGTCAATTTAAAACTTACACAAGACAGTTCAGAGAATTGTCAGTTTAAAGAAATGTAAATGTAAATTAAATGTATTCATTATATATATATTTAGCTAACATTAAATAGTTAATCCAGAGTTTCTTACTTTACCAGCTAATTATCTTTTCATTTTGGTGGGGGGTCTTCACACGGTTATCAAAAAGTTATGCTGAGGTAAGCCTACATGAAACACAGCCCTTATTTTAAGTGTTTCTAAAACGATTGGAATCATTTTCTAGTTTGACCACTAGGTTGTATGGCTATTATGACTCATACTGTGATAATCTATTAAAGGCTACTTTAAAATGTGCAGTTTTGAGGGAGTGTGCAATTGGCATGCTGACTGCAGGAATGTCCACCATAGCTGTTGCCAGAGAATTTAATGTTAATTTCTCTACCATAAGTCACCTCCAATGTCATTTTAGAAATGTTTTCAGTACATCCAAAAGGCCTCACAACCGCAGACCACGTGAAACCACGCCAGCCCAGAAACTCCACATCCAGCTTCTTCACCAGCGGGATCGTCTCAGAATAGCCACCCGGACAGCTGATTTAAACTGTGGGTTTGCACAACCAAAGAATTTCTTCTTCAGAAACAATCTCAGGGAAGCCGGGTCACCAGGGTCTTGAACTGACTGCAGTTCGGTGTCATAACCAACTTCAGTGGGCAAATACTCCACTCCGATGGCTACTGGAATGCTGAGAAGTGTGCATTTCACTGACAAATCCTGTTTTCAACTGTACCGGGCAGATTGCAGACAGCGTGTATGGCATTGTGGGGGCGAGTATTTTGCTGATGTCAATGTTGTGAACAGAGTGCACCATGGTGGGGTTATGGTCACATCAAATCATATTTATTTATATAGCCCTTCGTACATCAGCTGATATCTCAAAGTGCTGTACAGAAACCCAGCCTAAAACCCCAAACAGCAAGCATTGCAGGTGTAGAAGCATGGTGTGGACAGACATAAGCTACGGACAACACAATTTTTTACCTATGGCAATTTTAATGCACAAAGCAACCGTGACGAGATTCTGAGACGCGTTGTCGTTCCATTCATCCGCGGCCATCACCTCATGTTTCAGCATGATAATGCATGGCCCAATGTTGTATGGATCTCTACACAATTTCTGGAATCTGAAAATGCCCCAGTTCTTCCATGGCCTGCATACTCACCAGACATGTCACCCATTGAGCTGCTCCATTGGGATGCTCTGGAGAATAAGAGGACCTCCTCCCAGCTGCCCAATGCACTGGGCATTTTCTACAGCTGGCCATGCCTTCCACCTGGCTACCCCTACCGTGATCAACTGCCCTCCAACCCCCACAGCAAATTGCCCAAACCTCCCCCACTTCTCCTTCACCCAAATCCAGATAGATGACAACTGTTCTTCGATGCAAGTAAAACTAAATGCATGCTCTTCAACCGATCGCTGCCCGCACCTGCCCGCCCGTCCATCATCACTACTCTGGACGGTTCTGACTTAGAATATGTGGACAACTACAAATACCTAGGTGTCTGGTTAGACTGTAAACTCTCCTTCCAGACTCACATTAAACATCTCAAATCTAGAATTGGCTTCCTATTTTGCAACAAAGCATCCTTCACTCATGCTGCCAAACATACCCTCATAAAACTTACCATCCTACCGATCCTCGACTTCGGCGATGTCATTTACAAAATAGCATCCAACACTGTACTCAACAAATTGGATGCAGTCTATCACAGTGCCATCCATTTTGTCACCAAAGCCCTATACACTACCCACCACTGTGACCTATACGCTCTCGTTGGTTGGCCCTCGCTTCATACTCATCACCAAACCCACTGGCTACAGGTCATCTACAAGTCTCTACAAGATAATGCTCCACCTTATCTCAGCTCACTGGTCACCATAACAGCACCCACCCATAGCACGCACTCCAGCAGGTATAATTCACTGGTCACCCCCAAAGCCAATTCTTCCTTTGGCTGCCTCTCCTTCCAGTTCTCTGCTGCCAATGACTGGAACAAACTGCAAAAAAATCACTAAAGCTGGAGACTCTGACCTCCCTCACTTTAAGCACCAGCTGACAGAGCAGCTCACAGATCACTGCACCTGTACATAGCTCATCTGTAAATAGCCCATCCAATCTACCTAATCCCCATACTGTATTTATTTATCTTGTTCCTTTGCACCCCAGTATCTCTACTTGCACATTCATCTTCTGCACATTCTACCTTTCTAGTGTTTAATTGCTATATTGTAATTGCTTCGCCACCATGGCCTATTTATTGCCTTTACCTCTCTCATCCTACCTCATTTGCCATGCTGTGTTTAGATTTGCCGACTATATTATTGATTGTATGTTTGTTTATTCCATGTGTAACTCTGTGTTGTTGTATGTGTCGAACTGCTTTGCTTTATCTTGGCCCGGTCGCAGTTGCAAATGAGAACTTGTTCTCAACTAGCCTACCTTAAATAAAGGTGAAAAAGAAAACTGAAAATCAACATGTACAACAGCGTTTTACAGTTCCCACCAATATAAAATCAAATCAAACTTTATTTGTCACATGCACCGAATACACCAAGTGTCACTCCAGAGAACACATTTACACTACTCCAGAGTCCAGTGGTGGCGAGCTTTACACCATTCCAACCGACGTTTGGCATGGAGCATGGTGATCTTAGGTTTGTGTGTGGCTGATCGGCCATGGAATCCCTTTTCATGAAGCTTCCGACGAACAGTTCTTGTGCTTACATTGCTTCCAGAGGCAGTGTTGCAAAATAGGACAAGATTTTCACGCACTACGCGCTGCCTCCGGAAAAACAAGGGGTGACAGTCTGTGTCTATTTGTCAATAACAGCTGGTGCGTGAAATCCAATATGAAGGAAGTCTTGAGGTTTTGCTCACCTGAGGTAGAGTATCTCTTGACAAGCCGTAGACCACACTATTTACCTATATTTTTCGTAGCTGTCTATTTCCCACCACAAACCGATGCTGGCACTAAGACCACACTCAACAAGCTGAATAAAGCCATAAGCAAACAAGAAAATGCTCATCCAGAGGCAGCACTCCTAATGGCTGGGGACTTCAATGTAGGGAAACTTAAATCTGTTTTGCCTTATATGTGCAACAAGAGGGAAAAACACTCTAGACGACCTTTACTCCACACACTGAGACGCTTACAAAGCTCCCCCTCGCCCTCAGTTTGGCAAATCTGACCATAATTCTATCCTCAAGATCCACTTTACAAGCAAAAGCTCGACTCCAACGCCATCATTAAGTTTGCCAATCACACAACAGTGGTAGGCCTGATCACCAACAACGATGAGACAGCCTATAAGGAGGAGGTCAGAGGCCTGGAAGTGTGGTGCCAGGACAACAACCTCTCCCTCAATATGATCAAGACTAAGGAGATGATCGTGGACTACAGGAAAAGGAGGCCCGAGCACAAACCCATTCTAATCGATGGGGCTGTAGTGGGGCAGGTTGAGAGCTTCAGTTTTCTTGGTATCCACATCACCAACAAACTATCATGGTCCAAACGCATCAAAAAACGCGCTAACAAAAGGAGGTATTTGGACATAAATTATGGACTTTATCGGACAAAACAAACATTTATTGTGGACCTGGGATTTCTGGGAGTGCATTCTGATGAAGATCATCGAATGTAAGTGAATATTTTTATAACGTTATTTCTGACTTTTACTGACTCCACAACATGGTGGGTATCTAATGGCTTGTTTTTGTGTCTGAGCGCCATACTCAGATTATTGCATGGTTTGCTTTTTCCATAAAGCTTTTTTGAAATTTGACACTTCTTGGTGACAGGGGGGCAGTATTGAGTAGCTTGAATGAATAAGGTCCCCATAGTAAATTGCCTGCTACTCTGTCCCAGATGCTGATATATGCATATTATTAGTAGTATTGGATAGAAAACACTCTGAAGTTTCTAAAACTGTTTGAATGATGTCTGTTAGTATTACAAAACTCATATGGCAGGTGAAAACCTGAGTAAAGTCCACCAGTGGGAAATCCGCAGTGGGAAATCTGAGGCTTGCAGTTTAACTCAGCCCCTATTATAGATACAGTGGGATATTGGTTATGTTGCACTTCTTAAGGCTTCCACTAGATGTCAACAGTCTTTAGAACTTTGTTTGAGGATTCTACTGTGAAGTGGGACCGAATGAGAGAGGAATGAGTCAGAGGTCTGGCAGATTGCCACAGGCTCTGAGGCGCGGTCATGAGAGAGTTAGCTCTCGTTCCATTGCTTTTCTACAGACATAGGAATTCTCCGGTTGGAACAATATTGAAGATTTATGATAAAAACATCCTAAAGATTGATTCAATACTTAGTTTGACAAGTTTCTACGGGCTGTAACGGAACTTTTTGAACTTTTCGTCCGACGTTCGCCTGGACCTGAACGCGCTTTTGGATTCGTTTTACAAACGCCCTAACAAAAGAAGCTATTTGTACATAAATGATGGACATTATCGAACAAAACAAACATTTATGGTAAAACTGCGATTCCTGGGAGTGCATTCTGATGAAGCTCATCAAAGGTAAGTGAATATTTATAATGCTATTTTTGACTAATGTCGACCACCCAATATGACGGATATCTTTTTGGCTGAATGCTAAACTCAGATTATTGCATGATTTGCTTTTTCCGTTCAGTTTAAAAAAAAATCTGACACAGCATATCTATAATTCCATGTATACCAGTTGTATTTTCAGCAACATTTATAATGAGTATTTCTGTAAATAGATGTGGCTCTCTGCACAATTAAAATTAGATTTTTGATATAAATATGCACTTTAACGAACAAAACATAATTGTATTGTGTAAAATGAAGTCCTATGAGTGTCATCTGATGAAGATCATCAAAGGTTAGTGATTCATTTTACCTCTATTTGTGATTTTTGTGACTCCTCTCTTTGGCTGGAAAAATGGCTGTGTTTTTCTGTGAGTTGGTGGTGACCTAACATAATCGTTTGTGGAGCTTTCGCTGTAAATAATTGTTTTATTCAGACACAGTGGCTGGATTAACGAGAATTGTATCTTTAAAATGGTGTAAAATACTTGTATGCTTGAGGAATTCTAATTATGAGATTTGTGTTGTTTTGAATTTGGCGCCCTGCACTTTCACCGGCTGTTGGCGAGATGGGACGCTATCATCCCACATATGCCAGAGAGGTTAAACAAATCAAAGTATAAGTTCTTCAAAGTAGCCACCATATTCCTTGATGACAGCTTTGCACACTCTTGGCATTCTCACAACCAGCTTTACCTGGAATGCTTTTCCAACAGTCTTGAAGTAGTTCCAATATATGCTGAGCACTTATTGGCTGCTTTTCCTTCACTCTGTGGTCCAACTCATCCCAAATCTCAATTGGGTCGAAGTCAGGTGATTGTGGAGGCCAGGTCATCTGATGCAGCACTCCATCACTCTCCTTCTTGGACAAATTGCCCTTTCACAGCCTGGAGGTGTGTTGGGTCATTGTCCTGTTGAAAAACAAATGATAGTCCCACTAAGCGCAAACCCGATGGATGGCTTATCGTTGCAGAATGCTCTGGTAGCCATGCTGGTTAAGTATGCTTTGAACTCTAAATAAATCACTGACAGTGTCACCAGCACTGTATTCACACACCATCACATTTCCTCCTCCATGCTTCACTGTGGGAACCACACATGCGGAGATCATCCATTCATATACTCTGTTCCTCTCTGTGGTTGGAACCAAAAATCTCAAATATTGACTACTTTGAAGAATCTAAAATAGAAATATTTGTTTGTTTTTTGGTTACAACATGATTCCATATGTGTTATTTCATAGGGTTGATGTCTTCACTATTATTCTACAAAGTAGAAATAGTAAAAATAAAGAAAATTTTAAAACTTTTGACCGGTAGTGTAGATTCATGAGATATAGAAACAATCTGTACATACAGTTCAGGGATGGCCACAATTGCTTTAGAAGAGCTACAGGGTTATGCACAGTGCTTCATTTGTGAATCGGAAGGTCCCTAACACATAGTGAGCGTGAGTGGGGGGGTTTATCTGGGGGGCTCTGAGGTACCGGAACACATTGAGAAAAAAAGTGTTGTTTCTAAGCCGAAGCGCCCTACCTTTTTTCATGTTGTACAGCCCAACTTTGATATCTTCATGACAAGCCAGGGGTTATACGTTTGCTTGTTCTTGAACTGCATATTGCACCTGCTCCGAGCACTTCATCAGATGCACTGCCACCCTCCCTCAGCTCCCCGTCTCTCTCTCCCACTGAGTCTGACTCGCTGGTAGGCCTACTAGCTAGTGGAGGTGCCGGTGGTGATGCAGAACTGGTGGGATTAACATCGCCATCAGGAACAGCTTGCCCCTCAGTTCTTTCCTCCGGCACTGACAGTTCACTGGCTCGTGCTGGGTTTGATTCATCATCTTTCTCTGGATTTTTGGGCTTGAAAAATGTTAAACTCGATTGCCTTTTCTTGTGCATTTTTATTTGGCTTTCCCACAATTCAAATTCAGTAGGGAGATGAATAGACTAGTCTACGTGACGTGATTAAGTATGTACCTCTTCACTAACTGACCACCACTATGAAGACCTGTGTCAAAATCATTTACTTACCCCACTGGCATTTGTGGAAACATTACCCTGATTAACTCTTTAGTCATATCCCAGTTTACATATTTGCTTACGGTCTTGCCTACACCTAGCGACCTGTTTTTTAAAAAATTATATAAGTAAAGAAATATTCAATTTCAAGTGGAAGGGAGAAAAAGTAAGGAACGTGTCACTCGTCCCTGTATTAAAGCCAGAATTGTAATAAAAAAAATTGTAATTAATATAACATTATACCAGTTTAATTTAAAACCTCTATGGGATCGGTGTCCCTCCACGGGACGGTTGGGCTAATGTAGGCTAATGTTATTAGCATGAGGTTGTAAGTAACAAGAATATTACCCAGGACATAGACATATCTGTTTGGGCAGAAAGCTTAAATTCTTGTTAATCTAACTGCACTGTCCAATTTACAGTAGTGATTCCAGTGAAAGAATACCATGCTATTGTTTGAGGAGAGTGCACAGTTATGAACTTGAACATGTATTAATTAACCAATTAGGCACATTTGGGCAGTCTTGATACAACATTTTGAACAGAAATGCAATGGTTCACTGAACCAGTCAAAAACTTTGCACATACTCTGCTACCATCTAGTGGCTAAAATCTAAATTTGAATAGTACATTATGGCATTTCTCTTGCGCTTCGAAGATGATGGAACAAAAAAATAACATTAATTTCACATTTCCACAAAGTTCAAAGTGTTTCTTTTCAAACGTTATCACGAATATGCATATCCTTGCTTCAGGTACTGTGTTACAGGCAGTTAGATTTGGGTATGTCTTTTTAGGTGAAAATTGAAAAAAGGGGTGGATCCTTTTTAGAGGTTTTAAGGGCCAAATAAATGACAGCAGTGCCATGTAGATTGCAAAATAGTTTTGACCTACCGATTTCATGCCACATGGTTTATGAACTGATACGCAAAACGACGATGCCAAAATCCAAAGTTTGAATTTTTCAATTTAAATTATTGTACACATAATTTTATATATATGTGGGGGATAGAAACTTCCCAGCTCTGCAGATTTTGCTGAGAAGAGACAGTCATTATATTAATTTATTTTCGTACTATCCATATGTAGCTTGTTTTTGGTCACAGGTCCAGAATGGACATAAAACTGCAGATAGCAATACTGGGTGATTTGAAAGTAATAGTCAATCAATCAATAATATAATACTACTTATAGCAACAACAAAAAATATTTAATTTACAATCTGTAGAGATTATGAGAATAGAAACGATCAGAACTTTTGTGAAGCATCACGGCACAGTTTAAAAATATGGCAAAAATCCACAAATTAACTTTTAACAAGGCACACCTGTTAATTGAAATGCATTCCAAGTGACTACCTCATAAAGCCGGTTGAGAGAATGCCAAGAGTGTGCAAAGCTGTCATCAAAGCAAAGGGTGGCTACAAATATAAACATTTGTTTAACACTTTTTTGGTTACTACATATGTGTTATTCCATATTTTTAATGTCTTCACTATTATTCATCAAAGTAGAATGAGTAGCTGTGTCCAAACTTTTGACTGGTACTGTATATATTTACAACAAAAAATATATATATGGAGGACTGGAAATGATGCAGACAATAAAATTGATGGAAGCTACAATCTATCCCCAATATTAAAGCTGATTTAAACCCTAAAAAAAGGTAATAATAAAATAATTATAATCATCATCTTTATTATTGTTGTGGTTAGTAACAAGTCATTTCATCCAGTAGATTAATCAATACAATGCACGTTATATTTCTTTTGTCTTGATACATGTTATTATATGTCTTGAGACATAATGTACATACACTAAAATTATGTGGACACCTGCTTGTTGAGTATTCATCTAGTTCCACTAGGTGTTGGAACATTGCTGCGGGGACTTGCTTCCATTCAGCCATAAGAGCATTAGTGAGGTCAGGCACTGATGTTGGGCGATTAGGACTGGAATCAGCCTTCCAATTCATCCCAAAGGTGGTCAATGTTGTTGAGGTCAGGGCTCTGTGCAGGCCAGTCATGTATGGACTTCGTGTTGTGCACGGGGGCATTGTCAGGCTGAAACAGGAAAGGGCCTTCCCCAAACTGTTGCCACAAAGTTGGAAGCACAGAATTTTCTAGAATGCCATTGTATGCTGTAGCGTTAAGATTTCCCCGTCACTGGAACTAACCATGAAAAACAGCCCCAGACTATTATTCCTCTTCCACCAAACTTTACAGCCTTATAGATTCGCTGCAATGACTTTTAGTGTGGCCTAAACACAACCACTCATGATGTTTTTATCTGATTGTCAAACAATCTTATAACAAAGGCAATCCTCTAGGCTACCAACGCACATTCACCCACTCACACAATAATTTCAGCATCCAAACCCCAACAGTGCACTGTGCACCTACAATTTGATGAATAGAAAGAGACATCTGCTGCAAAACACCTACATGTATTGTAATGACATTCTGCAATTGTCATTAGGCCTACACTTGTAGCCCGAGTTAATGCATCCACTGTTTTCCGTGTGCGCCTTGGTCTTGGCCACTCACCTCTGCCTTAACCAAATGTAAGTGTTCTCTTCCAACCACAATACAATTTGAAGCGTATGCCACCCAGTTTACATTCAATTCGTACATTTTGTATGCGGCTGACATACAGGAATGTTAAATGAGGGCGTAATAGCCTATAGTTTTTGTATTAATTGTGATAGGCTCACGTTTTACCTGAACGGTGTGCCACCATTATTTACTTTCCCCCTGGTCATACCTCTTTACCTAGCAACCAGTTTAGGAGAATTGGAATACACAAGTAACCTGTATACTCCAAAATGTGTTCAATGATTAAACACATCAGAGTAACATGCTTTAGCAGTCAACATCAATGATGAATGAACACGAATGCCAATAGGATGCAATTCAAAATTGTACTGTGTATCAAAACATCTCCCAGGCATAGCCATGTATGAAGTCAAGCATTTCATGTAGACATCTAGGCATGTAAAAATCTAAATCAAAATGGTTTGCCTTCAGGGAACACCACGAAGTCGCACCACTCTAGCCAAGTTATTAGCATCTGGCCTTGTGTCTGTCAGTAGTAGGCATGCTGTGGCTTCAGCTCCAGTTTGCCACGCTGGAGCTTCAGGTAAAGCAGTCAACATAACCTGGAGTATGGGCATTTGATCTCCATTCGGCCAAATGGTGGGCTCTCAATGGGGTCGTAGATCAGCCCATCAGACCTGAGCCAAGGGGCGTAAAGGTGGATTACAAACCCACATGATGTGTAGTTTATGTTCTTGATGTGGCAGTACTCACAGACAGCAGCAGGTTCCATGGCCAGACCCGTCTGAGGGGTACCTACGCTGAGCTCTGTCCTCGGGAAGAGGCAGACTTCACTGAAGCCTGAGAAGATTAGGCGTGGCCAGGGGAGGATTGGACATCTGGCAATTCTGGCAAATGTCAGATAGGCTGGACCCTTTTTGTTGTTGTGTATGCTTGTGGAATTTGGCACACGCACACATTTTTATTTTATAAAAAAAATGAAAAGGGTGGCCTGTAAAGATTTTTCCTTAATTAGTTTTTTTTCACAATTTCTCTGTTAAACTAATCTAGAATCAGCATTTGGCTGAACAGTTGGCAACCACCAGCCCCACATTTTCTCTGATAGGCTGAGCTCCGGTCACGCAAACTCACATTCAAAGTCAAATGAGGATTCACACCATACACAACATTCACATACATATATTTATTTATATTCCGGACTCTGAGCTTTGCACATTCTGATATTGCTTGTTCTAATTCATTTTTATTATTTTTTACATCTAAATGATGTGTGTATGGTTGTTATTATTATTGTGTATTGATAGATATTCCTGTATTGTTGGAGCTAGAAACTTACACATTTCACTTCACCTGCGATAACATCTGCAAAAATGTGTATGCGACCAATAAACTTTTTATTCGATTTGAAACGTTAAAACCATGATTTGTTCAAACAGGAAAATGCATTATCCTCATGATTCCTGTAATGAAAGTGTCCGCCCTGTGCCTGTGCCCTCGCTGGGGTCTGCTGTTGTGATGAGCAAGCCACTCTCATCTCCCCCATGCGCTCGAGAGAAAAATGCATTCTGATCATATAACATTTCAAAATGCAATTGAGGGAAAAGCAGAGCTTTGGAAGCTTTGTCCCCTTGACCCTGTCGAAGAGAGGAGGGTCCTAGCTTTCTGTAGGTATGATTTGTATTACCTCTGAATATTCAGCTCAATAACAGCTATTTTACAACCAAGATATTTGATATGGCTTGGAGATAGGGAGTGGCGCACACACAAAATGCGCACAGGCCATTGCGGGGGCATATGCCTATAGGTCTCATGGGTAGTAGCCTATAACTGCAAAGTTTTGTTAAGATATTAGATTTACTGTTGGATGAATACATGGCTACTAGCAGTGGGTATCACATTTACAGTTATCAGTCTAGTAAATGTGTTTTGAGTTTCCACTTCCTCAGGTGTTGCACCCCAAATCAATTAGCCCATGATATTAGTTAGTGCACATAAACATTTATGTAATTCAACTCTATTGAGAAAAAAAAATATCTGAAATCCTGGAGTCCTATTTTGACAGTAAAAATATCAACTATAGTCAACCCAAAATTCATGACAATCACTGGATTAGGTTGCACATCCGACTATCTTGAATCATGAATTCCTGCTTAGACGTATTAGAGGAGACAACGTATTTATTGAATGCCTCAGTAGTCTATTTATTATACTTCTTAATAAAGCACTATGAATGACATCATGAAATGAATACTCAGGATTTGGGTCTGACCAACTGTAAAAGTCAGTGGCAACAGTGACACCAGTGGAAAAAAGTGTTAGCTTGGCTTTTAAGTATATGGCTTAAGCAGACAGGTAGACAGACAGACAGAGAACAAGAAGAAGCTAAGAGTGACAGCAGAGAAGATGCCAAGGCAGATAGAGAGCACAAGAGAGGCAAACAAAATGTAAGGAGCAGAGGCATAGTTATAGTGGTGAGTGGTATCTCCAGTGGTGTATTTTCATATTGTATTTGTTTTAAACATGAGCTGGTTATAAAATAGTAGGAAGACCATGTCTGTCTCACCAATCACTGGTACAGAAATGGACGAGAAACGCTGTACTGTACTTCCAGTGTTATGTGTCATCACAACCAGTGGTGTAAAGTTAGGGGTATCTGTACTTTACTATTTATATTTTCGGGAACTTTTACTTTTACTTCATTACATTCCTCAAGAAAATAATGTTATTTTTCCTTGACACCCAAAAGTACTTGTTACATTTTGAATGCTTAGCAGGACAGGAAAATCGTCCAATTCACACACTTATCAAGAGAACATCCCTTGTCACGGATCCCTCTGGAACTTTCATTACGCACACCTGTCCCCTATTGCCAGTGATTAGTACTTGTATGTGTGTGCCCTTTGGTTTCCATTGGGCTGTCGATTATTGTTCTAATGTCCGTTGGTGTGTGTGAGTACCTCTGCTGTGTGTTTTGGCTTTCGTGCCACTGTAGATTGCGCAGATGATTATGGGTCTTGTCCAGTGCGTTAATCATTGTGCACATGTGTTATTTGTTCGAGGTACTCCTTGCTCTTTTGTTTTTGAGATTTAACCCTGTGTTTTGTATAGTATTTATTTGGTCTTCGTCCCTGTGCCTTTATACGGCACGCCATATTTTGGGTACAAAAAAAACTATTACGCATTCCTGCGTCTGACTCCCGAATCCATTTATAACAGCATGACAGAATAATCCAACATTGAGGGACGCTGCGGCTGGTCCATCCAGCACCACCGCTAACTTTGACGCAGCGACTGGTCTGTCCGGCGCCACCGCAACTTCGACAGCTACAACTGGGCCATCAGACATCGCCACAACGAGTTCGTCCAACGTCCCGCACTGCATTCCTGTGATCATCTTTGAGGCTGGTGTCGTTGCGCTGGGGGGGTGGGGGGTGTACTGTCACAGATCCCTCCGGAACTTTCATTACGCACACCTGTCCCCAATTCCCACTGATTAGTACTTGTATAAGTGTGCCCTTTGGTTTCCATTGGGCTGTCGATTTTTGTTCCAATGTCCGTTGGTGCGTCTGAGTACATGTACTGTGTGTTTTGGCTTTCGTGCCATTGTGGATTGTGCAGATGATTATGGGTCTTGTCCCGTGTGTTAATCATTGGAGGTACTCCTCACTCTTTTGTTTTTTGTTTTCAACCCTGTGTTTTTGTATAGTGTTTGTTTGGTCTTCGTCCCCGTGCCTTTACTTGGCACGCCGTAATTGGGTAGAATAAAAAAAACTACTACGCATTCCTGCGTCTGCCTCCCGAATCCATTTATACCAGCGTGACAGTCTGACTCACTAAACACAAATGTTTAATTGGTAAATGAGTTCTGGAGTGTGTCCCTGGCTATCCGTTAAAAAAAAATGTTACTGTCAGGTTTTCTTAATGTAAGGAATTGTAAATGATTTATACTTTTACTTTTGATACATAAGTATATTTAAAACCAAATACTTTTAGACTTTTACTCAAGTAGTAGTTTACTGGGTGACTTTCACGTTTACTTTAGTCATTTTCTATTAAGGTATCTTTACATTTACTCAAGTAATACTTCTTCCATGGCTGACCACTACTGCCTGTGTGAAGGGTCAGGGTGTATGTGTGGGGATGGGGTGTGTGTGTGGCGGTGTGTTGGCTGGTGTGCCAGGTCATACACGCCCCAGGACATGGCCTTAGTTTCTGCCAGTCCAGTGAGGTGCTCTGTTCTTCAATGTTGTGAACCCTATCCCAGGTGGTCTCCAACAATCTGAGCTGTTTGTTCACCTGCACCCGCCTGCAATTGCTAATAACCCATTTGCAACCACCCGACTGTACTGTATGTGATAAAATGAAAATCTGAAGCCCACCCCCGAACCTTTACAGTCAGAAATGGCGGAACATTTTTTTTGACATGCCTTTTTTAAATAGGCTTTTGATTCTGCTTACAATTTCCAACATTTTGGTAGGCTATTTGTTAGTCAACTTGTCTATAATTAGATACATGCATCTTCTGTCATTACTTGTTGCCCTAGAAAACTAAATAAATCCTTGCTCACCAGAATAATGTCATGAATCGATAGAATGAATGCTTCAATCTAGTTGACATTGGTAAAGTTTGTTTTCTCTTTCCACTTTCATCTCCGTTTCTCTCAAGCAGCAAAGACGTTTAGGGACCGGAGAGAAAATACAATAACTCCCCCCAATTTTTTTTGTGATTTTCTGTGAAAAATGTGCAAATGACAGTTTCGCAGGTTTAAAAAAACGAAAACCTGTTAAAACGACCAAACATGTTGGTAAGATATCAGTTGGTCTTGGATACATATTTTATGTAGTTGAAATACTATCAGCTATTATGATGCTGTTAAAGGTAGCACCTTTATAGACGGTCCCTAACCGTGCGTTCATTCTTTCAAGATGCTGAAAGAATTCAATCATATTTCTCCAATCCTGTTCTCGAGTCAATGTACATTTGGTGTAAAGTTTTATTGCAATAAATGCTTAATTCTGCAGGAGTTAATATTATATTAGGCTATGTGAGAGGTTACTGACCTACAATCTGTGTCCAGATATCAGTGTGGCTACTTTTCCATTTAACCCATATGAACAGTACAGTTCCCTTGACCTGCCATGTTGAAGTCCCCATCTTGTGACTGTCAAATTTGTATAGCACCTCACAATCATCACACATAACATGATGCTATCATCCTCTTTTAACACTTTACCAAATCTTTCCCAAACATTAATTTACTGTTCTGGCTCTCCCTTCTATTTATTTCCAACTCTCCATTCCGTGGCTTTTCTCTTATTGAATTAAACTCCGACATTATCCTTTTTGACTCAGTGGAATGACAATTCATTTTTCTGCCCAAGTTCCCAAAGCATTTGGCAATTGGCCTGTACTTGGCACGCTACAGTTAGGCCCTAAAGCTTAGGCTTAGGCTATGCACTAAATGCCAGATAAAATATGAATTGCACAATAATTATACATTTATTGATTTTTTATGCATTGTTTTATTTTTATTCAACCCGCTTGCCACCCAGCTGCCCTTCATCCATACACCATTTCATAACCCTAAACCTGCATGCCCCAGGACCTGCAGGTTATGAGTCAACCCGCGCATCACTAATCCACACACAGATTTACCAACAGTGAGTAGTGCTTGTGCCAACACTACTCGCTGTCTGTGCAGCTAAGGACTGGGGGCCAGTTTTGAGTTGTGAATAATGTGCTTGCTGGTACAGCAGAGCAACTACAGTGCATTCGGAAAGTATTCAGACGCCTTGACTTTTTCCACAGTTTGTTACGTTACAGCCTTATTCTAAAATGGATTAAATAAAACAAATCCTCATGAATCTACACACAATACCCCATAATGATAAAAGTAAAAACAGGTTTTTAGAGATTTTTGCACATTTGAAAACAAAAAAACAGAAATACATTATTTACAGAAGTATTCAGACCCTTTGCTATGACACTCGAAATTGAGCTCAAGTGCATCCTCTTTCCATTGATCATTCTTGATATGATTCTACAACTTGATTGGAGTCCACCTGTGTTAAATTCAATTGATTGGACAGGATTTGGAAAGGCACACACCTGTCTATATAAGGTCCCAAGGTTGACAGTGCATGTCAGGGCAAAAACCAAGCCATGAGGTCAAAGGAATAGTCCGTAGATAATCGAAACAGCATTGTGTCGAGGCACAGATCTGGGGAAGGGTACCACAATATTTCTGCAGCATTGAAGGTCCCAAAGAACACAGTGGCCTCCATCATTCTTAAGTAGAGCTAGCCGCCCGGGCCAAACTGAGCAATCGGGGGAGAAGGGCCTTGGTAAGGGAGGTGACCAAGAACCTGATGGTAACTCAGGGCTCCAGAATTCCTCTGTGGAGATGGGATAATCTTCCAGGTGGACAACCATCTCCACAGCACTCCACCAATCAGGCATTTATGGTAGAGTGGTCAGACAGAAACCACTCCTCAGTAAAAGGCACATGACAGCCAGCTTGGAATTTACCAAAAGGCACCCACAGGACTCTGTTGAAGTCGATGCCTCTCCTTGTTCGGGCGGTGTTCGGCGGTCAACGTCGCCGGTCTTCTAGCCATCGCCGATCCATTTTTCATTTTCCAATTGTTTTGTCTCGTTTTCCCTCACACCTGGTTCTCATTTCCCTCATTATGTGTTGTGTATTTAACCCTCTGTCCCCCCCCCGTGTCTTTGTGTGGTATTGTTTATTGTAAGTGCTTGTGCACATTTTGTTTGACTGGTGTGCCTCGGGTTATTGTGCCCATACTTTATATTTCTTATGCCGTTGGTTTAACTATTAAACAGCTCCGGCTATTATCAAGTTCTGCTCTCCTGCGTCTGACTTCCCTGCCACCAGATACGCACTTCTTACACTCAGACCATGAGAAACAAGACTTTCTGGTCTGATGAAACCAAGATTGAACTCTTTGGCCTGAATGCCAAGTGTCACATCTGGAGGAAACCTGACACCATCCCTACAGTGAAGCATGGTGGTGGCAGCATCATGCTGTGGGAATGTTTTTCAGTGACAGGGACTGGGAGACTAGTCAGGAGGAAAGATGAATGGAGCAAAGTACAGAAAGATCCTTGATGAAAACCTGCTCCAGAGCGCTCAGAACCTCAGACTGCGGCAAAGGTTCACCTTCCAACAGGACAACGACCCTAAGCACACAACAAGACAAAGCAGGAGTGGCTTCGGGATAAGGCTCTAAATGTCCTTGAGTGGGCCCAGCCAAAGCCCGGACTTGAACTCGATCTAACATATCTGGAGAGCCCTGAAAATAGCTATGCAGCTACACTCCCCGTCCAACCTCACAGAGCTTGAGAGAATCTGCAGAGAAGAATGGGAGAAAGTCCCCAAATACAGGTGTGCCAAGTAGAGGTCGACCGATTATGATTTTTCAACGCCGATACCGATACCGATTATTGGAGGACAAAAAAATCCGCTACCGATTAATCGGTTATATATATATATATATACACACACACACACATTTCTGTAATAATGACAATTGCAACAATACTGAATGAACAATGAACACTTTTTTATTTTTAACTTAATATAATACATAAATAAAATCAATTTAGTCTCAAATAACATGAATGATGAATGTTGAAAACAAAAACTGTAATTTCTATATGCAGGAAATCCTATTTTAATAATGGGCATGGTAAGAATTGACTACCAAAGTGCGAGTCATAATTCCCATGACACCTTCTAGCAAAATCTGAAAAGCGGTTCCTTCATTCATTTATTCCATAGGATATTTTTAGATTAACTTAAAATACGATCTGTGTAGGCTTACACCACCTTGCTAATTTCATAACTGTGTAGATACCCATAAGACAAGGTAACTCTGATCAATATTGACTAAATATAAGCGAAGATAAAAATTTGTAGAGTGGATTTATGAAAATATGTTGACAAACGTTACCTTATCCTAGTGAGATTTACACGGGTATCAAAATGCCAAGGTGGTTTAAGCCTGCACGAAACAGACCTTATTTGAAGTAGATCAAGACATTCTCTATTCTCCCTTTCAAGTTCAGCCGCAAGTTATTACAGGAATTATAACGCGTTGGCTATTTCGCTCTAAACCATATACCTTTGACTATTACGAGCATGCTGCTGCCTACCACCCCTCAGTCAGACTGCTCTATCAAATATCAAATCATAGACTTAACTATTTATTTATTTATTTATTTATTCCGTTCCGTATTTTATCTAAAGGGTGGCATCCATGAGTCTAAATATTCCTGTTACATTCCACAACCTTCAATGTTATGTCATAATAACGTAAAATTCTAGAAAATTTGTTCGCAAAGAGCCAGGCGGCCCAAACTGTTGCATATACCCTGACTCTGCGTGCAATGAACGCAAGAGGTGACACAATTTCCCCTGGTTAATATTGCCTGCTAACCTAGATTTCTTTTAGCTAAATATGCATGTTTAAAAATATATACTTGTGTATTGATTTTATGGTTAAGTACACATTGAAGCAACGACAGTCGTTGATTGATTGTTTTTTCTAAGATAAGTTTAATGCTAGCTAGCAACTTACCTTGTCTTACTGCATTTGCGTAACAGGCAGGCTCCTCGTGGAGTGCAATGTAATCAGGTGGTTACAGCATTGGACTGGTTAACTGTAAGGCCCAAAAATACAGATTTCCGATTGTTATGTCAACTTGAAATCGGCCCTAATTAATCAGCCATCCCGATTAATCAGTCGACCTCTAGTGCCAAGCCTGTAGTGTCATACCCGAGAAGACTCAAGGCTGTAATCACTACCAAAGGTGCTTCAACACAGAACTGATTAAAGTGTCTGAATACTTATGTAAATTTGATATTTATTAAATTTTTAATACATTTGCAAACATTTCTAAAAACCTGTTTTTGCTTTGTCATTACGGGTATTGTGAGTAGATTAAAAAGCAATTTAATCCGTTTTATTTTAACATAACAAACATTTTTACAAGTCAAGGGGTCTGAATACTTTCCGAATGCACTGTTTTTGGTTTCATAAAGCTGTAGCAGCTACACATGAACAGCACAGGGCGCGAGTCCTTCAACACGATCTGTAAGTAAAGGTGTAGAATATAATTTATGCCAAAAATATGTCACATTTCATTCAAATGTTCTAGAAATGATGTAGGCAGAAAGTTAAGTACGTTAAGATATGATGAATTAAGGAAAGGGAGCACGTTGAGACAATGAAAGTCAATGGGCTCATACTGTATACAAACTATATATACACAAAAGTATATAGACAGGCCTTCAAATCAGTGGATTCAGTTATTTCAGCCACACCCGTTTTTAAAATCAAGCACATAACCATGCAATCTCCATAGACAAACATTGGCAGTAGAATGGCACATACTGAAGAGCTCAGTGACTTTCAACGTGGCACCATCATAAGATGTCACCTTTCCAACAACTCAGTTCGTCAAATTTCTGCCATGCTAGAGCTGCCTCGGTCAACTGTAAGTGATGTTATTGTGAAGGGGAAACATCTAGGAGCAGCAATGGCTAAGCCGTGAAGTGGTAGGACACACAAGCTCGCAGAACGGGAACACCATATGTGCTGAAGCACGTAGCGGGACATAATCATCTGTCCTTGGTTGCAACACTCATTCCCGAGTTCCAAACTGCCTCTGGAAGCAACGTCAGCACCGGTACTGTTTGTCGGGAGCTTCATGAAATGGTTTTCCATGGTCGAGCAGTCGGCTGAAGATCCCCATGCGCAATGCCAAGTGTCGGCTGGACTCTGGAGCAGTGGAAACGCGTTCCCTGGAGTGATAAATTGCGCTTCACCATCTGGCAGTCTAACGGACTAATCTGGGTTTGGTCGATACCAGGAGAACGCTACCTGCACGAACGCATAGTGGAAACTGTAAAGTTTGGTGGAAGAGGAATAATGGTCTGGGGCTGTTTTTCATGGTTCGGGCTAGGCCCTTTAGTTCCAGTGAAGGGAAATCTTAATGCTACAGCATACAATGACATTCTAGACAATGCTGTGCTTCCAACTTTGTGGCAACAGTTTGGGGAAGGCCATTTGCTGTTTCAGCATGACAATGCCCCCGTGCACCAAACGAGGTCCATACAGAATGATTTGTCAAGATCGGTGTGGAAGAACTTGACTGGACTGCACAGAGCCCTGACCTGAACCCCATCGAAAACATTTGGGATGATTTGGATCGCCATGCGAGCCAGACCAAATTGCCCAACATCAGTGCCCGACCTCACTAATGCTCTTGTGGCTGAATGGAAGCAAGTAACTGCAGCAATGTTCCAACATCTAGTGGAAAGCCTTCCCAGAAGACTGCAGGCTGTTATAGCAGCAAAGGGGGTTTCCAACTCCATATTATTGCCCATGAATTTGGAATGACATGTTCAACGAGCAGGTTTCCAAATACTTATGGTCATGTAGTGTATGTATATGTAACAATTATTATTATCACAAAGTATTGAGCAATTTTATATATTATGTTCACTGAACAAAATTATAAACGCAACATGTAAAGTCACATGTTTCATGAGCTGAAAAAAAGATCCCAGATATTTGTGGGCTATACTCAGCCATGTCTCAGGATGGTAAGTTGGTGGTTGAAGATATCCCTCTAGTGGTGTGGGGGCTGTGCTTTGGCAAAGTGGGTGGGGTTATATCCTTCCTGTTTGGCCCTGTCCGGGGGTGTCCTCGGATGGGGCCACAGTGTCTCCTGACCCCTCCTGTCTCAGCCTCCAGTATTTATGCTGCAGTAGTTTGTGTCTCCTGTCCTATTCGGTGTCCTGTGTGAATCTAAGTGTGCGTTCTCTAATTCTCTCCTTCTTTCTTTCTCTCTCTCGGAGGACCTGAGCCCTAGGACCATGCCCCAGGACTACCTGACGTGATGACTCCTTGCTGTCCCCAGTCCACCTGGCCATGCTGCTGCTCCAGTTTCAACTGACCTGAGCCCTAGGACCATGCCCCAGGACTACCTGACATGATGACTCCTTGCTGTCCCCAGTCCACCTGGCCATGCTGCAGCTCCAGTTTCAACTGTTCTGCCTTACTATTATTTGACCATGCTGGTCATTTATGAACATTTGAACATCTTGGCCATGTTCTGTTATAATCTCCACCCGGCACAGCCAGAAGAGGACTGGCCACCCCACATATGTTCTCTCTAATTCTCTCTTTCTTTCTCTCTCTCGGAGGACCTGAGCCCAAGGACCGTGCCCCAGGACGACCTGACATGATGACTCCTTGCTGTCCCCAGTCCACCTGACTGTGCTGCTGCTCCAGTGTCAACTGTTCTGCCTTGTTATTATTCGACCATGCTGGTCATTTATGAACATTTGAACATCTTGGCCATGTTCTGTTATAATCTCCACCCGGCACAGCCAGAAGAGGACTGGCCACCCCACATAGCCTGGTTCCTCTCTAGGTTTCTTCCTAGGTTTTGGCCTTTCTAGGGAGTTTTTCCTAGCCACCATGCTTCTACACCTGCATTGCTTGCTGTTTGGGGTTTTAGGCTGGGTTTCTGTACAGCACTTTGAGATATCAGCTGATGTACGAAGGGCTATATAAATAAAATTTGATTTGATTTGATTTGCGATCCAATTTTGTGCACACATTTGATTACATCCCTGTTCGTGAGCATTTCTCCTTTGCCAATAATCCATCCACCTGATAGGTGTGACATTGAGCTGGCTAATCAGAATGCGGAAGTGTTGCCAAAGTGGGCGTAACTAGAGGCTATTGAGTGTTCCTGGCCTATTCATGAAAATCAGTATTTTTTGCATTGAAACGTAAGTTTATTACTTTTTCATTTCCACTGTAATAACCCATTTAGGACAACAAGAGACAGGCATTTTCTACTCAGCCTCACTCAACATAGTTCAGGATTACAGTAAGCAAACAATTGCAGGCCTGGCCAGTGATTCTTCATAGATAGTGCTGATTGGATGTTTTAATAATAAACTAGCAGCGTAGAGCCAAAGTCTTCTCTTAATGCTGTTGGAAGCCATCAGTAAAACGTGTCGAAAAACATTTGGAACCCAAATCACATTTGTCTAAGACAACTCTTATTTTCCCAGCTATTCTGTCGACCCGGCCGAGCACTTCAATGCAATGAATCATATGCGTGTGACTCCGGAGTGGTTACTATTTGCATCCAGCAGATAAACTGGAGTCATAAATCAAATGGACGCTTGTACAACTGGATATATGAAAAGCCTTTGCCGTGAATAACAATGATTTTGAGGAGAAAAAAAGACACATTTACATTAGAGGGATTTCATGACCAGTGTTACTTATATGTCATATTTCCTCACCGCGCCATGCCGCCCGCTCATTCCCTTTAGGTATAGCCGCGGGAAGATGTTTTGAGTTGGGGTTGCTGTGGACACGTTATTTATTTTTAGCTGTGTCTGTGGCCATTCATAAACGCATTTAATGTAACTCAACATCATTAAGCCTAAATGACCGCCCTTACAAAAACAAAACAAAAATCACATGTTGAAACTACATTTCACATGAAACCATATTTCCATATCTATAACATTTAGGGTTTACATGTTAACATCACCATTTCACATAAAACATATTTTAACCTCATGTGAATTACTGTTGCACACTTGAAATTTGCAGTTTAAACATGTGGTCCTTCTGTAGCTCAGTTGGTAGAGCATGGCGCTTGTAACGCCAGGGTAGTGGGTTCGATTCCCGGGACCACCCATACGTAGAATGTATGCACACATGACTGTAAGTTGCTTTGGATAAAAGCGTCTGCTAAATGGCATATATTATTATTATTATAAAAACTTTCACATGTATCAAATCGGATATGCAGTTTTACGTGAGAAAACTCCACATGTGAAAATCTGACTTTCACATATGGAATGGTATTTTCACATGTAAAAATCACATTTGCAGTTTCACATGTAAGAAAACTCCTTGCAGAAATCTCACTTTGATTTTATAGATGCAAGTGTCTTTGGATATGTCTCTATAAGCTTGGCACATCTAGCCACTGGGATTTTTGTCCATTCTTCAAGGCAGAACTGCTCCAGCTCCTTCAAGTTGGATGGGTTCCGCTAGTGTACATCAATCTTTAGGTCATACCACAGATTCTCAATTGGAATGATGTCTGGGCTTTGACTAGGCCAATCCAAGACATTTAAGTTTCCCCTTAAACCAAGTGTTGCTTTAGCAGTATGCTTAGGGTCATTGCCCTGCTGGAAGGTGAACCTCTGTCCCAGTCTGAAATCTCTGGAAGAATGAAACATGTTTCCCTCAAGAATTTCCCTGTATATAGCGCCATCCATAATGTCTTCAATTCTGACCAGTTTCCCAGTCCCTGCCGATGAAAAACATCCACACCGCATGATGCTGCCACCACCATGCATCACTGTGGGGATGGTGTTGAGAGGTGTTGGGTTTGCTCCAGACTTAGCATTTTCCTTGATGCCCAGAAATCTCAAATGTAGTCTCATCTGACCAGAGTACCTTCTTCCGTATGTTTGGGGAGTCTCTCACATGCCTTTTGGCGAACACCGAACATGTTTGCTTATTCTTTTCTTTAAGCAATGGCTTTTTTCTGGCCACTCTTCCGTAAAGCCCAGCTCTGTGGAGTGTACGTCTTAAAATGGTCCTATGGACATATAATCCAATCAAGCTTTGCAGCTCCTTCAGGGTTATCTTTGGTCTCTTTGTTGCCTCTATGATTAATGCCCTCCTTGCCTGGTCCGTGAGTTTTGGTGGGCATCCCTCTCTTGGCAGTTTTGTTGTGGTGCCATATTCTTTCCATTTTTGTAATAATGGATTTAATGGTGCTCTGTGGGATGTTCAAAGTTTCTGATATTTTTCTATAAACCAACCCTGATCTGTACTTCTCCACAACTTTGTCCCTGACCTGTTTGGAGAGCTCCTTTGTCACGTTCTGACCTTTATTTCTGTTGTTTTTGTCATTATTTAGTATGAGTTGGGGTGGGCAGTCTGTTTGTTTTTCTATGATTTTGGGGTTTCTATGTTTCGGCCTAGTATGGTTCTCAATCAGAGGCAGGTGTCATTAGTTGTCTCTGATTGAGTATCATACTTAGGTAGCCTGGGTTTCACTGTTTGTTTGTGGGTGATTGTCTATGTTGATTGCTTGTGTCAGCACAGTTCTCATTAGCTTCACGGTCGTTATTTTTTTGTTGTTTTTGTATAGTGTTTCAGTGTTCAGTGTTTTCTTTATTAAAATTCATGATGAACACATACCACGCCGCATTTTGGTCCTCCGATCCTTCTCGCCTCTCCTCTTCAGATGAAGAGGATGACGACCGTGACATCCTTGGTTTTCATGGTGTCACTTGCTTGGTGGTGCCACATGCTTAATGGTGTTGCAGATTCTGGAGCATTTCAGAACAGGTGTATATATACACACGACAGATCAGGTGACACTTGGATTGCACACAGGTGGACTTTATTTAACTAATTATGTGACTTCTGAAGGTAATTGCTTGCACCAGATCTTATTTAGGGGCTTCATAGCAAAGTGGGTGAATGCATATCCACGCATCACTTTTCCTTTTGTTTACACATTTTTTTAAACAAGTTATTTTATTTCATTATATTTCACCAATTTGGACTATTTTGTGTATGTCCATTACATGAAATCCAAATAAAAATATATTTAAATTACAGGTTTGAATGCAACGAAATAGGAAAAACACCAAGGGGGATGAATACTTTTGCAAGGCACTGTAGTAGCAGGGGCTTTTATCCAAAGAAACTTAGTCATGCATGCATACATTTTTTACATATGCGTGGTCCAAACCCACTATCCTGACATTGCAAGAGTCTTGCTCAACTAACTGAGCTACAGAGGACCATGTGAAACTATGTGAACATTTGCAGTTTCACATGTAAGAAAACTCAACATGTGAAAATCTTACTTTCACCATTCACATGTGAGGAGAATAACTACAGTGCCTTGCGAAAGTATTCGGCCCCCTTGAACTTTGCGACCTTTTGCCACATTTCAGGCTTCAAACATAAAGATATAAAACTGTATTTTTTGTGAAGAATCAACAACAAGTGGGACACAATCATGAAGTGGAATGACATTTATTGGATATTTCAAACTTTTTTAACAAATCAAAAACTGAAAAATTGGGCATGCAAAATTATTCAGCCCCCTTAAGTTAATACTTTGTAGCGCCACCTTTTGCTGCGATTACAGCTGTAAGTCGCTTGGGGTATGTCTATCAGTTTTGCACATCGAGAGACTGAAATTTTTTCCCATTCCTCCTTGCAAAACAGCTCGAGCTCAGTGAGGTTGGATGGAGAGCATTTGTGAACAGCAGTTTTCAGTTCTTTCCACAGATTCTCGATTGGATTCAGGTCTGGACTTTGACTTGGCCATTCTAACACCTGGATATGTTTATTTTTGAACCATTCCATTGTAGATTTTGCTTTATGTTTTGGATCATTGTCTTGTTGGAAGACAAATCTCCGTCCCAGTCTCAGGTCTTTTGCAGACTCCATCAGGTTTTCTTCCAGAATGGTCCTGTATTTGGCTCCATCCATCTTCCCATCAATTTTAACCATCTTCCCTGTCCCTGCTGAAGAAAAGCAGGCCCAAACCATGATGCTGCCACCAACATGTTTGACAGTGAGAATGGTGGTTCAGGGTGATGAGCTGTGTTGTTTTTACGCCAAACATAATGTTTTGCATTGTTGCCAAAAAGTTCAATTTTGGTTTCATCTGACCAGAGCACCTTCTTCCACATGTTTGGTGTGTCTCCCAGGTGGCTTGTGGCAAACTTTAAACAACACTTTTTATGGATTACTTTAAGAAATGGCTTTCTTCTTGCCACTCTTCCATAAAGGCCAGATTTTGTCATGTTTTGTCTTATATTGTCTTGTCATTTTGCTTTTCCCTCTGTTCGTTTTCACCCTGCTGGTCTTTTTAGGTTCGTTCCCCTTTTTCTCTCTCCCTTCCTCTCTCTCTTCTCTCTATCGTTCCGTTCCTGCTCCCAGCTGTTCCTATTCCCCTAATCAATCATTTAGTCTTCCCACACCTGTTCCCTATCTTTTTCCCTGATTAGAGTCCCTATTTCTCCCCTTGTTTTCCGTTTCAGTCCTGTCGGATCCTTGTCTATTGTTCACCGTGCTGTGTCTGTGTATCGCCCTGTCGTGTCGTGTTTCCCTCAGATGCTGCGTGGTGAGCAGGTGTCTGAGTCTGCTACGGTCAAGTGCCTTCCCGAGGCAACCTGCAGTACAGGATCGAGTCTCCAGTCTGTTCTCGTCATTACGAGTGGAATTGTGCTTTATGATTGTATATTTACTTTACTGGATTAAAGACTCTGTTTTCGCCAAGTCGCTTTTGGGTCCTCATTCACCTGCATAACAGAAGGATCCGACCAAAGAATGGACCCAGCGACTACAGACGTTCGTAACACTGCCGTCGAGATCCAAGGAGCCATGCTCGGCAGACACGAGCAGGAATTGTCTGCTGCTCGCCATGCCGTGGAGAACCTGGCCGCTCAGGTTTCCGACCTCTCTGGACAGTTCCAGAGTCTTCGTCTCGTGCCACCTGTTACTTCCTGGCCTGCCGAGCCTCCGGAACCTAGGGTTAATAACCCACCTTGCTACTCCGGGCAGCCCACAGAGTGCCGCTCCTTTCTCACCCAGTGTGATATTGTGTTCTCTCTCCAACCCAACACATACTCTAGAGAGAGAGCTCGGGTTGCTTACGTCATTTCACTCCTTACTGGCCGGGCTCGAGAGTGGGGCACAGCCATCTGGGAGGCAAGGGCTGATTGCTCTAACAATTACCAGAACTTTAAAGAGGAGATGATTCAGGTTTTTGACCGTTCAGTTTTTGGTAGGGAGGCTTCTAGGGCCCTGGCTTCCCTATGCCAAGGTGATCGATCCATAACGGATTACTCTATTGAGTTTCGCACTCTTGCTGCCTCTAGTGAGTGGAACGAGCCGGCGCTGCTCGCTCGTTTTCTGGAGGGACTCCACGCAGTGGTTAAAGATGAGATTCTCTCCCGGGAGGTTCCTTCAAGTGTGGACTCTTTGATTGCTCTCGCCATCCGCATAGAACGACGGGTAGATCTTCGTCACCAGGCTCGTGGTAGAGAGCTCGCGTCAACGGTGTTTCCCTGCTCCGCATCGCAACCATCTCCCTCCTCTGGCTCAGAGACTGAGCCCATGCAGCTGGGAGGTATTCGCATCTCGACTAAGGAGAGGGAACGGAGGATCACCAACCGCCTGTGCCTCTATTGCGGACTTGCTGGACATTTTGTTAATTCATGTCCAGTAAAGCCAGAGCTCATCAGTAAGCGGAGGGCTACTGGTGAGCGCTACTACTCAGGTCTCTCCATCTAGATCCTGTACTACTTTGTCGGTCCATCTACGCTGGACCGGTTCGGGTGCTACATGCAGTGCCTTGATAGACTCTGGGGCTGAGGGTTGTTTCATGGACGAAGCATGGGCTCGGAAACATGACATTCCTTTCAGAGAGTTAGACAAGCCTACGCCCATGTTCGCCTTAGATGGTAGTCATCTTCCCAGTATCAGATTTGAGACACTACCTTTAACCCTCACAGTATCTGGTAACCACAGTGAGACTATTTCTTTTTTGATTTTTCGTTCACCTTTTACACCTGTTGTTTTGGGTCATCCCTGGCTAGTATGTCATAATCCTTCTATTAATTGGTCTAGTAATTCTATCCTATCCTGGAACGTTTCTTGTCATGTGAAGTGTTTAGTGTCTGCCATCCCTCCCGTTTCTTCTGTCCCCACTTCTCAGGAGGAACCTGGCGATTTGACAGGAGTGCCGGAGGAATATCATGATCTGCGCACGGTCTTCAGTCGGTCCCGAGCCAACTCCCTTCCTCCTCACCGGTCATATGATTGTAGTATTGATCTCCTTCCGGGGACCACTCCTCCTCGGGGTAGACTATACTCTCTGTCGGCTCCCGAACGTAAGGCTCTCGAGGATTATTTGTCTGTGTCTCTTGACGCCGGTACCATAGTGCCTTCTTCCTCTCCGGCCAGGGCGGGGTTTTTTTTTGTTAAGAAGAAGGACGGTACTCTGCGCCCCTGCGTGGATTATCGAGGGCTGAATGACATAACGGTTAAGAATCGTTATCCGCTTCCCCTTATGTCATCAGCCTTTGAGATTCTGCAGGGAGCCAGGTGCTTTACTAAGTTGGACCTTCGTAACGCTTACCATCTCGTGCGCATCAGAGAGGGGGACGAGTGGAAAACGGCGTTTAACACTCCGTTAGGGCATTTTGAGTACCGGGTTCTGCCGTTTGGTCTCGCCAATGCGCCAGCTGTTTTTCAGGCATTAGTTAATGATGTTCTGAGAGACATGCTGAACATCTTTGTTTTTGTCTATCTTGACGATATCCTGATTTTTTCACCGTCACTCGAGATTCATGTTCAGCACGTTCGACGTGTTCTACAGCGCCTTTTAGAGAATTGTCTCTACGTGAAGGCTGAGAAGTGCTCTTTTCATGTCTCCTCCGTTACTTTTCTCGGTTCCGTTATTTCCGCTGAAGGCATTCAGATGGATTCCGCTAAGGTCCAAGCTGTCAGTGATTGGCCCGTTCCAAGGTCACGTGTCGAGTTGCAGCGCTTTCTAGGTTTCGCTAATTTCTATCGGCGTTTCATTCGTAATTTCGGTCAAGTTGCTGCCCCTCTCACAGCTCTTACTTCTGTCAAGACGTGTTTTAAGTGGTCCGGTTCCGCCCAGGGAGCTTTTGATCTTCTAAAAGAACGTTTTACGTCCGCTCCTATCCTCGTTACTCCTGACGTCACTAGACAATTCATTGTCGAGGTTGACGCTTCAGAGGTAGGCGTGGGAGCCATTCTATCCCAGCGCTTCCAGTCTGACGATAAGGTTCATCCTTGCGCTTATTTTTCTCATCGCCTGTCGCCATCTGAACGCAACTATGATGTGGGTAACCGCGAACTGCTCGCCATCCGCTTAGCCCTAGGCGAATGGCGACAGTGGTTGGAGGGGGCGACCGTTCCTTTTGTCGTTTGGACAGACCATAAGAACCTTGAGTACATCCGTTCTGCCAAACGACTTAATGCTCGTCAAGCTCGTTGGGCGTTGTTTTTCGCTCGTTTCGAGTTTGTGATTTCTTACCGTCCGGGTAGCAAGAACACCAAGCCTGATGCCTTATCCCGTCTTTTTAGTTCTTCTGTGGCTTCTACTGATCCCGAGGGGATTCTTCCTTATGGGCGTGTTGTCGGGTTGACAGTCTGGGGAATTGAAAGACAGGTTAAGCAAGCACTCACGCACACTGCGTCGCCGCGCGCTTGTCCTAGTAACCTTCTTTTCGTTCCTGTTTCCACTCGTTTGGCTGTTCTTCAGTGGGCTCACTCTGCCAAGTTAGCTGGTCATCCCGGTGTTCGAAGCACTCTTGCGTCTATTAGCGAGCGCTTTTGGTCGCCGACTCAGGAGCGTGACACGCGCCGTTTCGTGGCTGCTTGTTCGGACTGCGCGCAGACTAAGTCAGGTAACTCTCCTCCTGCCGGTCGTCTCAGACCGCTCCCCATTCCTTCTCGACCATGGTCTCACATCGCCCTAGACTTCATTACCGGTCTGCCTTTGTCTGCGGGGAAGACTGTGATTCTTACGGTTGTCGATAGGTTCTCTTAAGGCGGCACATTTCATTCCCCTCGCTAAACTTCCTTCCGCTAAGGAGACGGCACAAATCATCATCGAGAATGTGTTCAGAATTCATGGCCTCCCGTTAGACGCCGTTTCAGACAGAGGCCCGCAATTCACGTCACAGTTTTGGAGGGAGTTCTGTCGTTTGATTGGTGCGTCCGTCAGTCTCTCTTCCGGGTTTCATCCCCAGTCTAACGGTCAAGCAGAGAGGGCCAATCAGACGATTGGTCGCATACTACGCAGCCTTTCTTTCAGAAACCCTGCGTCTTGGGCAGAACAGCTCCCCTGGGCAGAATACGCTCACAACTCGCTTCCTTCGTCTGCTACCGGGTTATCTCCGTTTCAGAGTAGTCTGGGTTACCAGCCTCCTCTGTTCTCATCCCAGCTTGCCGAGTCCAGCGTTCCCTCCGCTCAAGCGTTTGTCCAACGTTGTGAGCGCACCTGGAGGAGGGTGAGGTCTGCACTTTGCCGTTACAGGGCACAGACTGTGAGAGCCGTCAATAAACGTAGGATTAAGAGTCCAAGGTATTGTTGCGGCCAGAGAGTGTGGCTTTCCACTCGCAACCTTCCTCTTACGACAGCTTCTCGTAAGTTGACTCCGCGGTTCATTGGTCCGTTCCGTGTCTCCCAGGTCGTCAATCCTGTCGCTGTGCGACTGCTTCTTCCGCGACATCTTCGTCGCGTCCATCCTGTCTTCCATGTCTCCTGTGTCAAGCCCTTTCTTCGCACCCCCGTTTGTCTTCCCTCCCCCTCCCGTCCTTGTCGAGAGCGCACCTATTTACAAGGTACGTAGGATCATGGACATGCGTTCTCGGGGACGGGGTCACCAATACTTAGTGGATTGGGAGGGTTACGGTCCTGAGGAGAGGAGTTGGGTTCCGTCTCGGGACGTGCTGGACCGTTCACTTATTGATGATTTCCTCCGTTGCCGCCAGGATTCCTCCTCGAGTGCGCCAGGAGGCGCTCGGTGAGTGGGGGGTACTGTCATGTTTTGTCTTATATTGTCTTGTCATTTTGCTTTTCCCTCTGTTCGTTTTCCCCTGCTGGTCTTTTTAGGTTCGTTCCCCTTTTTCTCTCTCCCTTCCTCTCTCTCTTCTCTCTATCGTTCCGTTCCTGCTCCCAGCTGTTCCTATTCCCCTAATCAATCATTTAGTCTTCCCACACCTGTTCCCTATCTTTTTCCCTGATTAGAGTCCCTATTTCTCCCCTTGTTTTCCATTTCTGCCCTGTCGGATCCTTGTCTATTGTTCACCGTGCTGTGTCTGTGTATCGCCCTGTCGTGTCGTGTTTCCCTCAGATGCTGCGTGGTGAGCAGGTGTCTGAGTCTGCTACGTTCAAGTGCCTTCCCGAGGCAACCTGCAGTTCATGATCGAGTCTCCAGTCTGTTCTCGTCATTACGAGTGGAATTGTGCTTTATGATTGTATATTTACTTTACTGGATTAAAGACTCTGTTTTCGCCAAGTCGCTTTTGGGTCCTCATTCACCTGCATAACAGATTTGTGCAATATACGACTGATTGTTGTCCTATGGACAGAGTCTCCCACCTCAGCTGTAGATCTCTGCAGTTCATCCAGAGTGATCATGGGCCTCTTGGCTGCATCTCTGATCAGTCTTCTCCTTGTATGAGCGGAAAGTTTAGAGGGGCGGCCAGGTCTTGGTAGATTTGCAGTGGTCTGATACTCCTTCCATTTCAATATTATCGCTTGCACAGTGCTCCTTGGGATGTTTAAAGCTTGGGAAATCTTTTTGTATCCAAATCCGGCTTACACTTCTTCACAACAGTATCTCGGACCTGCCTGGTGTGTTCCTTGTTCTTCATGATGCTCTCTGTGTTTTTAACGGACCTCTGAGACTATCACAATGCAGGTGCATTTATACGGAGACTTGATTACACACAGGTGGATTGTATTTATCATCATTAGTAATTTAGGTCAACATTGGATCATTCAGAGATCCTCACTGAACTTCTGGAGAGAGTTTGCTGCACTGAAAGTAAAGGGGCTGAATAATTTTGCACGCCCAATTTTTCAGTTTTTGATTTGTTAAAAAAGTTTGAAATATCCAATAAATGTTGTTCCACTTCATGATTGTGTCCCACTTGTTGTTGATTCTTCACAAAAAAAATACAGTTTTATATCTTTATGTTTGAAGCCTGAAATGTGGCAAAAGGTCGCAAAGTTCAAGGGGGCCGAATACTTTCGCAAGGCACTGTATGTTTCACCAACACGTGAAAAGGTGGTGTTAACATGTTGCAGTAACAATGTCTCCACATATGAAATTGCAAATTCTGTAATGCCATTCTGTAAAAAGGTGAATTAGCCTATCTGAGAATTATAATTGAATTGTGTTAAAAATAAATATTTCTTATTTCTGAGACATCCATTCTGAGTGTACCAGCTCCTCTTCTTCATACAATGGTCAGTGAAAGTTGGAAGTCCAGTGAAAAGAACAGAGAAGCTAAAGTAGCACTCAGTGTCTCCTTATTTATCAATTTTAAATGTTCTTTTCCTTGTTTTATGTATATTTCCACAGTATGATTTTGGAATAATACTGTGAAATTGTGAAAATTATGATAATGCCCTTGTAGTGTAAGAGCTGTTTGAAAATACTGCCTGAAATTTCTGCTTAATTTGGTAGGATAGAGTTTTAGCCTGTCCGGTGACATCACCAGGCGATAAATTAGTCGATAGACCGATAAGAAAGAGGTCCATACCTCTATGCCAATAACAGCTCGTTTTCAGTTTTCCCATCCCCACTCAGGCCCCTCCCAGATAGTCCTAGAAAATTCATGCTTGAGAAACTGCTCTTTGCTAAGAAGTGATTTTTGTTTCTTTTTGACAATTTAAATTTAAATCAATCACAGTAATGTACATGGCATACTTCATTAAATTATTTGATATTGAGATAAAAGTGGCTGCATTGGACTTTAGTTAATGTTTTGTCATTTTAGTGCACAATAATTTGAGGAGAAAGAAAAAGAAAGTGTGATTATCAATTTACCTGATTTTGCTAACCATTATTTTGGACAAAATAAAACGGCAAAATAAAAATATTATTCAAATGCTTTTTGTACAAAGAATTTAGGTTTAAAAAATGTATTGTTTGACAGTCTTAGTTATTTATTTATTTAAACTTTTTTTAAGCAGGGAGACATCGTAGAAAGCAGGGAGCCCTGCATATAGAATTTCATAAGACAAAATCAAATACAAAATAAAACAACACAGATATTCAAGAAAAATAATTACATTCCTCAATTACATTCCTCAATAAGAAGGTCCCAAACAATATTTGAATTCCCCGATCAACACCAGTACATCCACTTCTAATGTATTTTGTAGTTGGTTCCAGCAATGAGGTGCTTTACAACTAAAATTGGATTTCCCTAGTTCAGTGAAGACCCGAGGAACCTCGAGTTAACCAACCTTGTGAACGGATTTGTATCAAATGTTTTTATACAGTGCGTTCGGAAAGTATTCACCTTGACACCTTGACTTTTAACACATTTTGTTACTTTACAGCCCTGTTCTAAAATGGATTAACTATTATTTTTTTCTCATCCATCTACACACAATATACCATAATGACAAAGTGAAAACAAGTTTTTAGACATTTTTGCAAATTTATTAAAACAAACAACAGAAAAACCTTTTTTACATAAGTATTCAGACCCTTTGTTATGAGACTCGAAATTGAGCTCAGGTGCATCCTGTTTCCATTGGTCATCCTTGAAATGTTTCTACAACTTGGTTGGAGTCCACCTGTGGTAAATTCAATTGATTGGACATGATTTGGAAAGGCACACACCTGTCTATATAAGGTCCCACAGTTGACAGTGCATGTCAGAGCAAAAACCAAGTCATGAGGTTGAAGGAAATGTTCGTAGAGCTCCGAGACAAGATTGTTTCAAGGCACAGATTTGGGGAAGTGTAGCATTGAAGGTCCCCAATAACACAGTGGCCTCCATCATTCTTACATGGAAGAAGTTTGTAACCACCAAGACTCTTCCTAGAGATGGCCACCTGGCCAAACTTAGCAATCGGGGGAGAAGGACCTTGGTCAGGGAGGTGACCAAGAACCTGATAGTCACTCTGACAGTGCTCTCCAGGGTTCCTCTGTTGAGATGGGAGAACCTTCCAGAAGGACGACCATCTCTGCAGCTCTCCACCGATCAGGCCTTTATGGTAGAGTGGCCAGACGGAAGCCACTCCTCAGTAAAAGGCACACAACAGCCTGCTTGGAGTTTGCCAAAAGGCACCTAAATGACTCTCAGACCATGAGACACAAGATTCTCTGATGAAACCAAGATTGAACTCTTTGGCCTGAATGCCAAGCGTCATGTCTGGAGGAAACCTGGCACCATCTCTACGGTGAAGCATGGTGGAGACAGCATCATGCTGTGGGGATGTTTTTCCGCAGCAGGAACTGGAAGACTAGTCAGGATCGAGGGAAGATACAAAGAGCTCTTTGATGAAAACCTGCTCCAGAGCACTCAGACTGGAGCGAAGGTTCACCTTCCAACAGGACAACGACCCTTAGCACACAGCCAAGACAAAGCAAGAGTGGCTTTGGAAAAAGTCTCTGAATGTCCTTGAGTGGTCTCTTGGCCCTCCCAACCCTCCTGCGTATCCCAGTCCAAGCTCTTAATCTGTCCTGGCATCCCAATGATGGAACCAATTTCCCCTTAGACTAGGACAGCTTCCCTTCCCATCTTCCAAAAGCATCTAAACCCTATCTCTTCAAACAGTATCTAAAATAATCCTCCTCACCTCGAATCCCCCTCAAATATTTTTTAAAAATAACCAGCACTTGCACTTGACCCCACCCCACCTCCTTCTAGCTCTGACTCTACTGATAGTTACGTTATTGAGGAAAATTTTTATTTCTATGCCTGTGATATGTGGTTGTCCCACCTAGCTATCTAAGATGAATGTAAGTTGCTCTGGATAAGAGTGTCTGCTGAATGACTAAAATGTTTTTAAAAAATCATCTATTTAAAAAAAATCTTAGATTTTTAACTAGCTCATCCGCATGTATTTTAAACGTAAAATCTTTGTCAATTGAAATGCCCAGATATTTAAAACGGGAACCTGATTGATGGGTGAACCATCCAATTAATAAATATGTCCACAGGTCTTGCACTGCGCCTGTGACAGAGTGCAAATCTGCAGACTAATTTTCCCGGTCTGGACCCATGAAGCACCTAAAATAAAACACTTAAAACAAAAATATTGAGGCTATAAAACAATTTAAGAAGCGGGCAACTTTGAAAAACAGTGCTATTACCGCTGAGTAGCATAGTTGTTGAGAAAAAAAATGGTAACTTCTACAGACAGATTTTCGCGATACCCACAATAACATCTGCTAAACACGTGAAGGTGACCAATAAAATGTGATTTGATTTGATCAGTCTTCTCTTTTCAGCAGTAGACATTTGCTTTCCAAGCGTTTTTTCGCAATTGTATTTAGAAATTTGCGATAGGCTGATTATAACTGCTGTTTACTGACAGCCGCAATCATGGAATATAATCTATTGAACGGACGTGCCCATTCCAGTCAGGACTGGCAGCCACTGCGAGTGTACCAATGACTTTACAAGTCAAATTGCTAGGGTTAGAGGTGCCAAGGCCCTTCTACGGATTATATTTATATGGCCGCAATACAACAAGCTGTTCATGCTTGAGTCCCAAATTTTTGCTCTCTGGTATTTTTTTGATGTCTCTACAGACAGGAGTAATATTATAATATTGGCAAATGTGTTTCAATTTATCAGATGGTGCTGCAGCAACTCCACCACCCCTACTTCACGCGGCTATGCCTTGAGGATATGTTCTCATGAATTATCCTAAAACCTTCTTGGCAGCAGGCACAGAAGCATTGCCAGTCACAGATTAAATGCAAGGACATTCAATTAAAGGAAAACCTTCCCTTAAACTGAACATGCCTTTGACTCTGAGAAAAGAACAGAAACAGTCAATAACAATGATTAAATCCACAGTCATAACGGTACCAGCTAACCGAACAGATAAGACTGCCTCAATTAGCTTAATCAGCAGACCAATTATCATAGTTTTACAATTATCTGTCTTCATGTAGTGTTAGGGTTATGATTTTCGTGATGCAAAACATTAACTGGGGCTTTGCCTTGATAAAGTTGCGTATTGTTTTCTTTGCTTGTTTATTAAAGCATTACTCATAATTAACATACTTAACCAATTTATTGGATGATTTTTGTTTTGGCTATTGATGCTGCTGTCATGGGAAACATTATTATCGCTCTCTGATTCATGGCCATTGATCTAGAAGAACCTTGGTAGATGAAATTTGGCAGATAAATTGCCAATACTGAGCTCTCTGTCTCACACTCCCTCCCTCTCTCTCTCTCTCTCTCTCTCTCTCTCTCTCTCTCTCTCTCTCTCTCTCTCTCTCTCTCTCTCTCTCTCTCTCTCCGGTTTCCTCAGGAAAGAATTGTATGCTTGAAACTAATCCTTTGTATATCCGCCTGTTTATACTGTGCTGTCAAATTATCTCTCTAAAGTCTTGTTCACACTGCAGGCCTTAATGCTCAGATCAGTTTTGTTTTTAAAATCCATTTTGGAATACTGACTGTCCAAACAGCAAGTTACAAGTGACCAAATCGGATTTGTGTGTGTTCAGACAACAGTCATTTGCTGACATGGCTACACTAGTTGTCATAGTAACAGTTGGTGTGTGCACAGTGGTGTAGGCTGATTGGAGTGGTGCTTCCTATCACTCAGAAGTAGTTTTTTTAGCAAGCTAAGGTGACAGCAATGCCTGCCATGGATGCTTCCCAGCTCCTTAGAATGTTCAAAATCATAGTGTAAAAACACTTTTAAAGCCTCAAAGGACAAGATGATCCAACTTTCAAAACAAGTCCTTTTTGGCTAAGCACAGCAGACAACTAGCTAGCTAGGTAGCTGTTTAGCTTTCTAGCGCATTCACTAATTTGTTTGTAAACAATTAACAAGCTAGTTAGTTACCACACATTCTTGTCAAACTGTCAACAGAGTTGTTAGCAAGTATCAATGTATGCCAAATAACAGTCTTAAAAAACACTTATGGGCAAGTAAATCAGACTTGTCAATTCAGACACAAGTTGCATGCCAGGAATCAGATTTGTGTCTGATTTCAAACAGCGTATGAAGGAGGTTTGAAATGTGACATGAAATATCTGATTCCCATGTGCTTTTTGGCTGTTCAGACTGCAGGAAAGCGAACATATTTGAATCGGATATGCAAAAAAGTAGGATTTAAGTCAATCTGCAGGTGCAAACAAGGCTTTAGTAACGATGTAGCATCCACCAGAGCTTATAATGAAGAGGTGGAGGTGACACAAGGCTCACTCTTTGGCTTATAGGGTATCATCAACATGTGTTCAACTTAAAGCATGCTGCTGCTGGTTAGAAAGCTGACTGGTTTCTTGACATGTTTTATTTATTTATTGCATAATGTGTCTGACATTTACAACTATTACTCTTTTCTTCTGGCAAAAACTGAAAAATAGTCTGCAATCATGAGAACGTGACATAATGAGAATCACAGACTGGTCAACTGAATGCCGGAGGACCTGTTTTCCTGTTCCAACTCCTTCACCTTCTCATGCCTCATTGTCCCTGGTCTCATCTATCCATTGACTTTATCCCTGATCTCCCCTCTGACGGTTTCAGCACCATTATGGTGGTTGTGGATATATTTTCTAAATTCTATCGTTTTATTCTTCTTTCTGGTCTCCAGGTCGCTGAGGCACTATTCCAGCAGGTCTTCCAGCATTATGGCCTTCCGGAGGACATCGTCTCCGATCTTGGACCCCAATTCGCATCACGGGTATGGAGAGCCTTTATGGAGAAGCTCGGGGTCACGGTTAACTTCACTTCCAGGTACAGGCCTCAGTCCAATGGGCAGGTGAAGCGAATGAACCAGGAGTTTGGGAGGTTCCTGAAGTCTCTGCCAGGACCGGTAGGGAGAGTGGGCCCAATTCCTTCCATGGGCGGAGTACGCCCAGAATTTGTTAAGTCACTCCTCCACCGGGCTGACTCCCTTCCATTGTGTTCTGGGTTCTCTGCCAGCTCTGGCTCTGTGTACCCCGGGCCAGACCGACGCTCCTGTGGTTGATGAATGGTTCAGACCTGCATAAGAAGTGTGGAGCGAGGCACACGTCAGACTCCAGCGCGCCGTCCACCATCAGAAGGAGCAGGCAGACCGCCATTGCAATGAGACTCCATTGTTCCATCATGGGGATCGTGTCTGGCTCTCTACCGGGATCCTCCCACTCTGCCTATCCTGCAAGAAGATGAGCCCCCGGATTGTGAGGCCATTCACGGTTCTCCAGGGGGGTCAGTGAGGTGACTTATAGGTTACAGCTTCCCAGTGAACACTGTATCGCACCTTCTTTTCATGTCTCCCTTCTCAGGTGGGTGGTTCCTGGTCCCCTGGCTGATGCTGTGCCCCATCTGGACATCAAAGGAGCTCCTGCCTATGTACTCCCGACATTGTGGGGGTCGACTCCAGTACCTGGTGAACTGGGAGGGGTATGGCCCGGAGGAGTGGTGTTGGGTTCTGGTGGAGGACATTCTGGACCTACGTTTTATCGGTCGATGTTCGTTGCTATATTAATCTCACCAAATGCTTCTCGACTCCCAGCGTCTACATAACACCCACGATGGAGAGCCGCGCCACCTTCCTCTTCAAGTGAGCACAGCACAACAAGGTGAGTCCAAAAATGTATTGTATGCTGCTGCATAAATTATGTAATATGTAATCAAATCAAATGTATTTGTCACATACAAATGGTTAGCAGATGTTAATGCGAGTGTAGCGAAATGCTTGTGTTTCTAGTTCCGACAATGCAGTAATAACCAACGACTAACCGAACAATTCCAAAACTACTACCTTATACACACAAGTGTAAAGGGATAAAGAATATGTACATAAAGATATATGAATGAGTGATGGTACAGAACGGCATAGGCAAGATGCAGTAGATGGTATCGAGTACAGTATATACATATGAGATGAGTAATGTAGGGTATGTAAACAAAGTGGCATAGTTTAAAGTGGCTAGTGATACATGTATTATATAAAGATGCAGTAGATGATAGAGTACAGTATATACACATACATATGAAATGAATAATGTAGGGTATGCAAACATTATGTTTAGTAGCATTGTTTAAAGTGGCTAGTGATATATTTTGCATCAATTTCCATCAATTCCCATTATTAAAGTGGCTGGAGTTGAGTCAGTGTGTTGGCAGCAACCACTCTATGTTAGAGCTTTCATTATCTGCTTATATGCCCCCCTTATATACCGTATTTATTTACAGTTCTGGCTTGGTGTACAAGGGAGAACACTGTAAGAACGGCCAATGTTCTGAATTATGTCGTTATACATTTCAAAAGTGTTGAACAAATAGTTATATTAACTACGTCCGTCCTAGCTCGATCATTCACGTCTTAATCGAAATTACGGATGGCCTCTTATCAGCTTGTCGACTCATTATGCCATAGTTTGTACATCTCAATTGTCAGTAGAAACCACATTTGTTTAAGCAAGTCAGCCACATCAGCTATGTTTATTTAAAAGGCAGTAAACAAGGTTGAATTGACTGTTTCGCTGCCAGACAAGGCTGCACTGATTGCCAGTTGTCTCTCAGTGGTAAGGTGTTGGTTGGGACTGCTGTAGGGCCTTAACAGTTTTTGGTCACGACGTTTGGCACCGTTATAGTGCAATTCATGTATTGTTTAGTGTTGTGTAGTGGCTTTACTGGCATGCATCCCCCCCAAAATATTTTTTTGTTTGCCCCACAAAGATTTTTATATGCTAAAATCGCCACTGTGTTTGACAAAATGCAAAGATTATGTATACTGTTTGCAGAGTGTAATCTGTTACATGCAAGGAATTACAAAAAACTGGTAACTGTAATCCGTTACGTTACCAGCAAAAACATTGCAATTAGATTAGATACTTTTGAAAAACTAGATGATTACTTTTAAATTCAGAAAGGATGTTTGCGAGAAATCTTTGACACTTCTCTGTTTTCTCAAGGACATTCAAATCAGCATTGAAAAAAGGTGCAAGTTTAAATTTGTTCCACCTGAGCGAGTCTGATCACAAGTCAGAGACCACTATGATGATGCACCCAAATGTGTTTGAAGGATCGTGGGAAAAGAGCTTGTACTGTAGCCTACAAAAGCCTATTCGTAATATGTCTTATAATGGTGCGACGGCTGTCGGCATCCAAATATGATTTAAACTTGAATAAATGCTTGAAGGTAAGGATGACAGCAGTTGTGTAGTCTACGGCGATACGAATATCTCTTATTATTGATATCTACAAATAGCGCATTGATGTGAATCACACTGCTGCTCTCTCATTTAGGTATTTGCACCTTTCGGATTGGGGTTGTTGTGGATGGCTGTTCACAAATCTAAATGTGTATTTGAACCATATGGTTAAATTCAAGAAGTTTAAAATGCCTTTTTATAATTGTTTTTAAAACCAGTGGACAGCCAGTGAAAAAGGTGCTGTTGCAACAGCTGCATAGTGTGAATCCCAGCCCATGGAATAAAAATGTTTTTAAAAATCTAATTCATGCTGATAAAACAAAATCCATAGGCCTAATGGACACATGCTCAAACTCGTACTCTTTTGATAGGTATAAAGGGGCAATCTGTTTTTGCTACATCCGTTTTTGGACTTATAAATGATATATATTATTGTAAATATATAATTGAATTGTATTATGTAGTAGAAAGTGATGGGTTAGAAGAAGCCTACATAACCAAACCATGAAGTAAAATGTAACATCCATATATGGCCAGCTACGTAAACTTTAACATTGATTTATCCTGCAGTAGATGTCATTCAATTGGTAACATACATTTTTGTCTTCTAATGCCTTTTAAGTGGAAAGTAATCTAAATGTAATCAGATTACATTACTGAGTTTGGGTAGTCCAAAATGTACATTACTGATTACAATTTTGGACAGGTAACTAGAAAAGGTAACGGATTACATTTTGAAAGTGACCTACCAAATCCCGATTGTATGTACTGTGTGTACATTGTTAGTTTGCGATACTACCAGTTTTTTTACAATGGGATAAGAGGTTGTTGCTGTACACCTACCTGATACTTAAATATCAGGACCAATATGAACTGATTTGAACACACAACCGTAAACAGTTCTTAAACTCAAGCTTGAACCCACCTACTGGAACATTCTCCAGCTCACTGCTTATTTCCGAGCATGAACTTCAAAATATCCACTCGCTAAACCACTGTTTTATGTGCCACAGCACATTCATAGTTTCACCGACTTTAAACAATTACCTACACTTTAATGGAGACCTGATGCTGTTACGGAGTAGAGGAAAACAATAACTGGACACTGATCCATTGTCTCACGTCTCAAGTTGTCAGTCTCCCAAGGATAATTACAGTGACGACAAGACAGCCACTCTCCGCATTTTACTGTCCACCCTAAGGTGAAGAGACAAATTGAAAATGTCCGGGCCTCCAGTGGAAACGATTTATGGTTCTTTTCAGTATTAATTCTCCCTGATGGCTGGAGTTAAAGCAGAGAGACCCCGCCACCCTAGCCTCCAGGAAGGGATTAAGCTTAGTGCTTCATCGGGCTGATGTGGCAATCAGCTAGGAGGAAATGTTTCCGGCCAGTTCAGTCGCTAGCTACAACAGGGAGGACTAGTTTCTGTGTGGAATGCCACAGCTATCTGTGACAGGAATGAAACGTTTCTGGCGCTTTCCTTGCATCCATTATCTCTCTTATTAGAAAGCATGGGTCCTTTGAGGAAATTGTTTCCAAAGTATCAAACCTGATGAATGAATGGTGACAGAGGAGTTGCTGTACTCTCTTCTGAAGTTGTGTTGAGCCTGTCTCTCTGCTGCAACAGTGGTGAAGAAATAAATGCAACAATGTATTTTCACTGCTGCGTTGACAAATCAATGTGCCACTGGTCTGAAGAGAATGTAATGGTTCTGGCTGACGTATCTGCAATTGAAGAGTCAGTGTACACAAACCAAAAAATCTGTCAAGTTGGATTGATAAACCTTGGTCCTATCCTTGGAATCATTGAGAAACTGGGATTCCATTCACTGTACAGTAAAGGTGGTTGTGCATTGTAGTACATGTATCGTCAATCAAAACTTTTTAGATTAACCCTGACTGCCCCAATGTCCTGTTGCTGTTGGTTGGAGCAGTGAGTTCCTAGAATGTTTGCTTTTAAATATTGGGGATCACAGTCTGACTGCCCTTTGAAGAGAGCTTCTTTTGGCAAGTGGCATCTGTCAATGGGAACTATGGTCAGGGCAACTCTACCTTTGATGGGCAAACAGTTTTGTGTGCAGTTCACCTCTACACATCCACATGTGTATTGTAGGCTATCGTAGTGTAATGGTTGTGATAGCAGAACTATTATCGAAAACCTCTGGCAAAGGCTGTTTTATACATCATACTGTGAAGTATATTTAGATTCAGGCTCCTATGGGTCCTGACGTTTCTTAACTGGGACCTTCAGAAACTCAATTTGAGATTTAAATCTTTCAGAATCTTTATACAATTGTCTGAAACTCCATCTATCTGCTTTCAGTACTATTAGATGCATTCAGTATGAAATGGTGGAGACTTTTAGTGTACTGAAATTTCAACCCACCAACATACTGAAGAGTAACAATTGGGTATAAAATTGTATTGTCGACAATTATTGTAATTTGTTACAACCCTGAAATATGCTCATGTAGTGGTTTACAGTAGGGTCTCAGTCGTCAAATGACATGTATACTAGAAGTTTAAATAAGTTAAATATGAGCTCTCCTCCATCCTGCTAGCCTGATCTATTTCTATCAAGATTTCATTTCGTTTGGCTCATGGGGAGTAGAAGACTTTTCAAACAATGTTATGGTTATTACCTATATGTACATAGAACATCAACTTCTAAGTGCTATGAGACATTTATGGCATACTATACAAATCATGTGCAACAACCTAGGTTGTCTGTGTGCTCACTCCAATAAAGTGTTAGCCTGCAGAGCTAAAGCATTAACACCGGTCTTCAGGTCTGCGTGTTTCATTGAAACACCTCACTTACAGTTGCATTATCAAAGTAAAAATTAGATGCACATTTTGTTCAGTACAGCATTACCAAAATGGGGATGTATATGTAACATTTTATACCCTCTGTCCATTGGCATTCACAGACTTGACTTTTTATAGAGAATACAGAAAGACTTCTCTGTGATTCTGTTAGTAAAGTATTTCGAAAAGTACAGGCTGTGGATCATTGTTAGAGATCCGGCTCTTCAGTATTGCTTGAGGTGATACTGTACTGAATAGATTTATGACATTCAGTGTTTGCACACGACAGCGATGGCCTCTCCTTCTATTAATTCTGACACAATTCTGAGTTTCTCACACCATTCAGTCCATTTTTTACTCCCTCCACGATCACTGTAGATGCCAGGCCTGGAAATTCTCTACATTGTGCACTTTATGAGAATCTAAAAGTAGAACTTGTAAACTAGGGGAGTATATTGGGCTTTCACCCAAATGTAAATCGTTTCTTAGGTTATGTGGTGGTAAATGTCGTTATGGTGGTATAAAGATGGAGTCCTCACAAGGTTTAAACAAGAGGACACTGAGTGATAGTACTTGTCATGGCTTTTAGCTTCTCCATTGGGACTGCAACACCAAAAGCTTTCCCTAGCCCCCACATCCTTACACAAAGGTTTTTCTCCCCCCTCTGTCACACTATGCTCTTAGCAATAAAGACCCTGTACTCCGAGCAACCATAACAGACTTGTAGGGACCTATACTGTCATCATGACAATGACCCTGGGCCTTCACACAACCGATACAAGGGGAGAGAGTGACCTCTGGACACTAGATCACATGGGAGGTATTGGGCTTCTGCTTCTATTGTCCAAGGGTCATCAAGCCTTGTTCTAAGCATTGAACTCTGTGGCACTTACTTTTGTAAATATAGTGTATGTGGACACCCCTTCAAATTAGTGGATTTGGCTATTTCAGCCACAACCGTTGCTAAGTAAAGATGGCACCGACAGAGAGGGCTGCCTCGCTTCTAGTTCTTAGGGAATTTTGCAGTGTTTTTTAAATGTATAATTTCGTACCAAAACAAAGGAGATGATCGTGGACTTCAGGAAACAGCAGAGGGAGCACCCCCTAATCCACATTAACAGGACAGCAGTGGAGAAGGTGGAAGGTTTTAAGTTCCTCGGGGTACAGATCACTGACAAACTGAAATGGTCCGCCCTCAGACCGTGTGATGAAGAAGGCGCAACAGCGCCTCTTCACCCTCAGGAGGCTGAAGAAATTTGACTTGTCACCTAAAACCCTCACAAACCTTTAGAGATGCACAATTGAGAGCATCCTGTTGGGCTGTAACACGACCTGGTATGGCAACTGCAATGCCCACAACCTCAGGGCTCTCCAGAGGGTTGTGCAGTATGCATAACGCATCACCGGGGGCAAACTACCTGCCCTCCAGGACACCTACAGCACCCGATGTCACAGGCAGGCCAGAAATATCAAGGACAACAACCACCCGAGCCACTGCCTGTTCACCCCGCTATTATCCAGAAGGCGAGGTGAATCAAAGCTGGGACCCCAGAGGCTGAAAAACAGCTATCTCAAGGCCATCAGACTGTTAAACAGCCATCACTAGCACAGAGAGGCTGCTGCCTACATACAGACTTGAAATCATTGGCCACTATAATAAATGGAATTACCCCTTAATTCCATGACAAGTACCATCACTCAGTGTCCTCTTGTTTAAACCTTGTGAGGACTCCATCTTTATCCCACCATAACCACATTTACCACCACATAACCTAATTCCAAGGATCAAGTGTAAGTTAATTTCCTTTATCCCCCAGTAGTTTGTCAAACGCTCTTAGCAACTGTTGATCGGGTTATTAAGAGCAAATTTCTGAGTAGCTAGCGGACACTCTGGTACTTGGAACCTCATGGATTTTCACCTAGAAAAAGAAACAGGAGACTATTTAAATCAACAACACAAGCGTCAAAATATTTACTCGCTCCTATAGGTTCTCAAAGTTAGTCTACTGCATGGGGACAAAGATGACTGAAAAAAAACAGAGCTTTCATTCTGTATTTACGGTAGGTTATAGATAAATTAAAATAGTTTATTTGATTACTTTGGTTTTAAGTTTTTGGAATCTGGGAAAATGATGTTCTTTCAATACATAAAGCAGATGAATATAGCAAGGCTTGAACAGTTCTCACCCTATTCTGTATTCTCACTTTACATTCGCACTCTCTCCCACACACTGGGCCACCATCTGTCAACATGTCTCAATTCCTCACACAAATTCTATTTATGACACAAACACGACAACTTCAATGAGTCTGCTATGGCACTGAGATCGACAAAATTCAAAAGTCCTCAAGGTGACGTTGTCATCCTAAATAACTTCAGGGATTGTCAGATCCTTCAGTAGAGAAATAGAACATGTCTGATATGTGTGGAATCGCACTGTTGTACCCAATACACCCAGGTATAATCAAATCATTTTAATCCAGTTTGGTGGCAATTACCTTGCCAAAAAATGCTGGTTGTAGATGCAGTGCAATAGTCCCACTGAGCATGCCACACACAGTTGACCTCTCCCTTGGTGAGGGGGAAGAAACAAGTGGTTGCCATCTTGTTGGTTGGCTCTGGGGGATAACCCCTAGGAAGTGTCCTGGGATGCTTACGTCCCTGACGCAGACAGCTGGTCTGGGAACAGACTGAATATGGAGAGCGATTTCCCCTGAGTTACAGCTGCCGCCAGGGGTGTATCTAGGATTTGAAGACATTCGGGGCTTACCCCAAAGCCAGTAGCGTGGTCTGAGGGCATCCTCCAAAGGCAAAAGAAATTTCAAAAGCTACATGTATGAATTTGGTGCACTTTGAGAGATTTTATATTTTTCAGGTACAGTGGGGAGAACAAGTATTTGATACACTGCAGATTTTGTAGGTTTTCCTATTTACAAAGTATGTAGAGGTCTGTAATTTTATCATGGGTACACTTCAACTGTGAGAGACGGAATCTCAAACAAAAATCTAGAAAATCACATTGTATGATTTTTAAGTAATTAATTTGCATTTTATTGCATGACATAAGTATTTGATACATCAGAAAAGCAGAACTTAATATTTGGTACAGAAACCTTTGTTTGGAATTACAGAGATCATACGTTTCCTGTAGTTCTTGACCACGTTTGCACACACTGCAGCAGGGATTTTGGCCCACTCCTCCATACTGACCTTCGTCCAGATCCTTCAGGTTTCGGGGCTGTTGCTGGGCAATACGGACTTTCATATCCCTCCAAAGCTTTTCTATTGGGTTCAAGTCTGGAGACTGGCTAGGCCACTCCAGGACCTTGTGATGCTTCTTACAGAGCCACTCCTTAGTTGCCCTGACAGTGTGTTTCGGGTCGTTGTCATGCTGGAAGACCCAGCCACGGCCCATCTTCAATGCTCTTACTGAGGGAAGGAGGTTGTTGGCCAAGATCTCGTGATACACGACCCCATCCATCCTCCCCTCAATACGGTGCAGTCATCCTGTCCCTGTTGCAGAAAAGCATCCCCGAAGAATGATGTTTCCACCTCCATGCTTCACGGTTGGGATGGTGTTCTTGGGTTGTACTCATCCTTCTTCTTCTTCCAAATACAGTGAGTGGAGTTTAGACCAAAAAGCTATATTTTTGTCTCGTCAGACCACATGACCTTCTCTCATTCCTCCTCTGGATCATCCACATGGTCGTTGGCAAACTTAAGACCGGCCTGGACTTTGCGTGCGCTGGAGGATTTTTATCCATCACGGCGTAGTGTATTACTTATGGTTTTCTTTGAGACTGTGGTCCCAGCTCTCTTCAGGTCATTGACCAGGTCCTGCCGTGTAGTTCTGGGCTGATCCCTCACCTTCCTCATCATCATTGATGCCCCACGAGGTGAGATCCTGCATGGAGCCCCAGACCGAGGGTGATTGACTGTCATCTTGAACTTCTTCCATTTTCTAATAATTGCGCCAACAGTTGTTGCCTTCTCACCAAGCTGCTTGCCTATTGTCCTGTAGCCCATCCCAGCCTTGTCCAGGTCTACAATTTTATCCCTGATATCCTTACACAGCTTTCTGGTCTTGGCCATTGTGGAGAGGTTGGAGTCTGTTTGATTGAGTGCGTGGACAGGTGTCTTTTATACAGGTAACGAGTTCAAACAGGTGCAGTTAATACAGGTAATGAGTGGAGTACAGGAGGGTTCTTAAAGAAAAACTAACAGGTCTGTGAGAGCCGGAATTCTTGCCAGTTGGTAGGTGATCAAATACTTATGTCATACAATAAAATGCAAATGAATTACTTAAAAATCATACAATGTGATTTTCTGGATTTTCGTTTTAGATTCCGTCTCTCACAGTTGAAGTGTACCTATGATTAAAAAAAAATACAGACCTCTACATGCTTTGTAAGTAGGAAAACCTGCAAAATCGGCAGTGTATCAAATACTTGTTCTCCCACTGTAAACTTGCACCTTCCCACCTGCCACAACAGACACTGCCGGTATTCAATTACAGTAGCTACTGAGGATCTCTACATTTACATTTACATTTAAGTCATTTAGCAGACGCTCTTATCCAGAGCGACTTACAAATTGGATCTCTACTCTGGAACACTCTACTCTGGAACACATACATCTAAAGTTTATTGCCAAAAACCTCCATACCACTCAAACGTTGGACAAACAGTAGACTCTGACCTGTCCAATGAGCCAAGCTGATTTAAAGAATCACACACACACACACACTGTGCAGCTTTAAGTGATACATCTACTGTGTGTTCCACCCCTACTCTGCTTCTCTCCACCACTGTCTTTGTTTCGTATGTTGCTGTCTCTTTTGTCTACCCTTCTCTCTCGTACAAATACTGATTGTAAGTGTAAAAGGGTCATGTCCACAGAATGGGTTCCTTTTGTGACCTATTGAAATTGAAGCATCCTTTAATATAGACCACATGGAGAATAAATAGCTAAAGTGCCAAAATTTGACATTTTGACATGTCCCTCCATCAACACTTTGTCACCTCTAGGAACATTTTAACCCCAACATTTCTCCAGGTTTCACCATTACTGTAAAGGCCTAGTTACGTTGCTTTGACAAAGTCATTTCTGAAGATGATTATTTATTTAATCTGATTAGTGATTCACTTGCCTGTCACTAATTTTAAAGTCAACCCTGTTACGTGAACTGAATTCTTGCTTTAATATGGTGAAACTATTCAGTTTGTATATTTATTTCAAATAAAATAATAATAAATAATAAAATAATATAATAATAATATATGCCATTTAGCAGATGCCTTTATCCAAAGCGACTTACAGTCATGTGTGCATACATTCTACGTATGGGTGATCCCGGGAATCGAACCCACTACCCTGGCATCACAAGCACCATGCTCTACCAACTGAGCTACAGAAGGACCATGAACATGAACATGAAACATGAACAAATCATTGTGTAAAAGCAGGTGAGCTGGTTCTATTTTTTTGTTGCCATTTTCTGGTTTGTGTTGGAAGACTGAGGGAGCATAAGACTTCAACGATGTTGCCCATAGATAGACAGGCTAGAATTCTTTTTTTAGTTTTTTTGTGAAGCTTGCATTTTATTGCCAGCCCCTATTGCACACAACAAGCTTCCATTCCCCTTGTCACAATGGGATTTGTGGCTGACTTAAGATAAAATCGTCAACCCTGTTACTTTATTTGGCACATAAAATCTGTTAAACTTTTACTCTCTCTGGTGGCATTTTCTAAACAACGTATAATATTGTATGCTACCCTAATAAAGTACATTTCAGTTTTTGTTTTCATTTAGCAGAAGCTCTTATCTAGAAGAACACAGAAACAATTAGGGTTTTGCTCAAGTAGACACCGACATATTTTTCACCAAGTCGGCTCAGAGATTTGATCCAGCAGCCTTCCAGTTACTGGCCCAATGCTCTTAACCACTAGGCTACCTGCCAATTTCAAAACTGCAATTCCTACAAACACATGCTTGGTGTCAGAAACACTGACGCTTACAGAGCCCGAGATACAGCATGTTCCCTAATTGTTTCCATGTTGGGGAATAAGAGATATGTCACCAATTACTGTTCCAAAATCTTTTACCTGATGGTGGCACTCTAGACATGTGCAAATTCACATTAAAATGAATTTAATTGTAATTTTTTGATCAACATTCTACACAAGCCTCCTGAGTGGCGTTGTGGTCTAATGCAGTGCTAGCTGTGCCACTAGAGATTCTGAAACCGGGAGACCCATGGGGCAGGGTACAATTGGCCCAGCGTTGTCTTAGGAGAGGGTTTGGCCGGCAGGGATTTCCTTGTCTCATCGCGCACTAGCGACTCATGTGGCGGGCCAGGTGCAGGTCGCCAGGTGTACAGTGTTTCCTCCAACACATTGGTGCAGTTGGCTTCCGGGTTAAGTGGGCATTGTGTCAAGAAGCAATGCGGCTTGGTTGGGTTGTGTTTCGGAGGAAGCATGGCTCTTAAACTTTGCCTCTCCTGAGTCTGTACGGGGGTTGCAACGATGAGACAAGACTGTAACTACCAATTGGAGAGAAAAAAGGGGTATTTTTTACAATCTAGACAAAATACATATAAATATATATATATGTTTTTTAGATAAATAAAAAGAAACACTTAAACATAGCCGTTGCATATGTATTCAGCCCCTTTGTTTAGGCCTAAATTAGTTCAGGAGTACAATTTGGCTTAACAAATCATGTATAAGTTACATGGACTCACTCTGTGTGAAATAATAGGGGTTGACATGATTTTTGAATGACTAACCCTTCCTCTGTCCCCAATACAGTACATACGACATCTGTAAGGTCCCTCGGTCAAGTATTGATTTTTAACCTATAAAGACCAGGGAGCTTTTAGAAAGCTTTGTAAAGAAGTGTAGTGATTGTTAGATGGGTAACAATAACAAATCAGATGTGGAATATCTCTTTAAACATGATCAAGTTAATAATTATGCTGTGGATTATGTGTCAAACCACCCAGACACATCGAAGATACAGTTGTCCTTCTGAACTGAGCTACAGGACATGAATGGGGTGGCAGTTGTCCTAGTGGTTAGAGCGTTGGGCCAGTAATCGAAAGGTTGCTAGATCTAATCCCCAAGCTGACAAGGTAAAAATCTGTCATTCTGCCCCATAACAAGGCAGTTAACCCACTGTTCCAAGGCTGTCATTGTAAATAAGAATTTGTTCTTAACTGACTTGCCTAGTTAAATAAAGGTTAAAATAATCTGTATATTAATAGAGATACCCCTCTATACTGCCCCCGTTGGAGAAAGTGCGTACCCATAGTAAACTGAAAATATTTTTTGCTAATATATGCATATAAAAATTATTATTGAATAGAAAACACTCTAAAGTTTCTAAAACCGTTTAAATTATGTCTGTATGTAAAGCAGAACTATCAGGGCAGCCTTTCTCCCAAATTCTCACTTGTGAAGAGAAAAGTTGGGTCAACTTTGACGTCATGGCCCCCACCCTTCCCAGGCAGCTACGGATCCAGGAACAGTCTCTATCTGTTCATCGCGATGTCAGCTTTCAAATGGCACGTTCATTGTGAGAATCTCACGAGCCCTGCACGTTTGGCGGGCGAAATTGCTCGTGTCCCTCTGAAAAACAGGCACTCTTTTGCGCGCGGCCGATTTGGAGTACGTCTTTTTCCATGATGCAGCATTTCAAGCCGGATTGTCTGTTAGCGTTGCTCTTTGTTCTACATGCTAAAAACATCATAAAGCTCAATTTTTCACATTGTTTGACCAGTTTAGTGGACATATAATATGTAAATTGGAAGTTTTGATGCGCAAGAGTGCTGGACCAGAAGTCATTTTGGATGCATTTCAGCCGAAGCTGTTAACATGTGCTAATACAGAGAGTTCCCAAATTGGAACCCTAGTCCCCTTCTGGTTAAAATGAAACTGCTCAGTGATGTTACCGTAAGGCCATTGGAGATTTTAAAACAGCTACAGAGTTCAATGGATGTGATGGGAGAAAACTGAGGATGGAGCAACAACATTGTTGCGACTCACAGTAACGACCTACTGTGAATGACAGAGTGAAAAGAAGAATACAAATATACAGAATCAAAAACATTCATCTTGTATGAAACAAAACACTAAAGTAATACTGCAAAAAAACACAGCAAAGGCCTAAATGGATTTGTTTGGGGGCAAATCCAACACATCACTGATTAACTGCCTCTTTATTTTCAAGCATGGTGGTGGCTGCATGATCGTATGGGTATGCTTGACATCGGCAAGTACTGGGGAGGTTTTCAGGATAAAAATAAACGGGAATGAGCTAAGCACAGGTAAAATTCTAGAAGAAAACCTTCAGTCTGCTTCACACCAGAGACTGGGAGAGGAGTGCACCTTTCAGCAGGACAATAACCTACTACAAAAGGCCACGTCTACACTGGAATTGCTTACCAATAAGGAAGTGAATGTTCCTGATTGGTTACAGTTTTACTTAAGTAATATTTAGAAAATTGCTGTCTAGCCATGATCCCCATCTTGACAGAGTTTGAAGAATTTTGAAAAGAATAATCAGTAAATATTGCACAGTCCAGATGTGCAAAGCTCTTAGAGACTTACCCAAAAAGACTGTAATCGATGCTGTGGGTTAAGGTGTTTCTAACAATGTATTGACCCAGGGAGCTGAATACTTATGCAATGACTGTATTTGAGTTACTACATACTTAATCTTTTTTTATTTTTTTATTAATTTTTCATCCATTTTGGCAGAGTATTTTGTGTAGATTGTTGGCAAGAAATTACAATTAAATACATTTTAATCCCACTTTTTAACACAATAAAATTTGAAGAAATCCAAAGGGTCTGGATACTTTTACTAGACATATGAGGAGAAAGCTGAAGTCTCTACCTATCCATTGATGTAAATATATCCCCGTCTGATTCCCAGTTTGTCCACTAGATGGCAGCATGACATCTCTTGGACACTTGGAACGAGTTATGTCTGGTTTGGGGTGTGGGATGTACCCCCAATGCTGGAGTGAAAAAGTTTTGGAAACCCCTAATTTTGCATAAATTTGTGGTGGCAGGGTAGCCTAGTGGTTAGAGCATTGGACTAGTATCCAGAAGGTTGTGAGTTCAATACCCTGAGCTGACAAGGTAAAAATCTGTTGTTCTGCCCCTGAACAGGCAGTTAACCCACTGTTCCTAGGCCGTCATTGAAAATAAGGATTTGTTCTTAACTAACTTGCCTGGTTAAATAAAGGTAAAATAAATAAAAAAGATGCTCTTATCCAGAACAACATACAGGAGCAATAAGGGTGAAGTTCCGTGTTCAAGGGCACATTGACAGATTGTTTTCACCTGGTCTGCTCTGGGATTCAAACTAGCAACCTTTTGGTTATGCTTAATCGCTAGGCTACCTGTCGCCCCAAACTCACCAGGCCCTGTACAGGGCACAAAAACCAACTCAGAGTTTAACAAGTTTTATTTTCCTCTTGAGATGGGAAAACGTGTTTTTTATGATGTTGAACATGTGCTCTGTATGACAGAATGTTACAATTAGGTGAAATCAAAACTTCTCAAAATGCACTGAATTAGTGAAACGACCCAAAAGTAAACAATTGTTTTAATTTCAGACTTTTTTGCCTCTGCTGAAAATTCTTTGTAAACCATTTTTCACTTTTTAACTGTCTGTATTTCACCTGTTATCTGTACAAATAAATATAACTAATTAGAATCTATAGAGCAGCTTGAAGTGATAGTCTACTGTGTGCTCAACCCACCTCTATTCTCTCTCTCTCATCTGCCCTCTTCAGTCACTTTCTCTGTGTCTTGTCTGTTGCTGGCTGTCCTCTTCTGTTATAACCTGTGCTGTTCTTGGTGTCTCTCTCCATCAATATATGCCATTTTTAGCAGACGCTTTTATCCAAAGCGACTTACAGTCATGTGTGCATACATTCTACGTATGGGTGGTCCCGGGGATCGAACCCACTACCCTGGCGTTACAAGCGCCATGCTCTAGCAACTGAGCTACACAGGACCATCAAATCATATATCATAAGTTAGAGGTGCAACATGTCATTAGTTAGTTTTAAAGTTACTGTATACTAACGAGACCAGGACAACTCAAGCGTAAAGAAAAATGCTTGTGTCCGCATAACAGAGCAACACAGGTTCAAATGTGACAGTTAAGAAGTTACATATCTGCTTCGCTGTAAGAATATGAAGTCACATGAGCCACAAAAACAAACTGCAAAATTGAATAAGTTATGCGTAATTCAATCAGTTCTACCAGCTAATGTGAGATCTTTAAATTACTAACATTTGAGGACACATATCTAAGTAGCTCAGTGAATAAAAGGAGTACTACAAATAATAGCTGAATGAAATAATTTCACCAATGTAATAATGGGCAGTTTTTTACAAAGTTACATAGCCTATAAGACCTATATGATTAATTGAATTTAGTCAGTTCTACCATCTCAACATTGCCCATTTAAACAGGGTTCAATATCTAGTTGAAGTAAAGTTCAGCTTAAGTCCACAGAGTGGCACTGTGTCACTGTCACAAGATATGCGCTTCAGACAATTTTTTTCTCTCATCTCTTTTCTCAGCTAGTATCTTCTAAAGTGGCTAGCCAGCCAAGCTAGCTACAGAAACGAAACCATCAAATACACTCGCTGGAAAGAAACACCTTTCCTAATATCATGACATATCAGCATTCTTAGCTTGCCTATTCACTAAATATACTGTTAAATAACTGACACCCAATAGTTTAAGAATGCTGAGCGCTAATGCTAGCTTATTAGCATTAGCCAAACCTTATGCTGAGGGAGACTAGCTAGTAGACTACCACCAACCCTGCACAAACCTGTGGCTAACTCTGCTGCTGCTACACTTTGACTTTCTGGCTGTTCTGCCCTCTCTACTTAATTTACTGCTGCCTGCTCGTGCTCAACCTGCTCGCTTTTCTTGCCTCTCTTTCGGAAGAAAGAAATGGGTTTCCATGGCCGAGCAGCCGCACACAAGCTTAAGATCACCATGCGCAATCCCAAGCGTCAGATGGAGTGGTGTAAAGCTTGCCGCCATTGGACTCTGGAGCAGTAGAAATGCGTTCTCTGGAGTGATGAATCAAGCTTCGCCATCTGGCAGTCTGGCGGACAAATCTGGGTTTGGCGGATGCCAACTGAACACTACCTGCCCAAATGCATAGTTCCAATGGTAAAGTTTGGTGGAGGAGGAATATGGTCTGGGGACATTTTTCATGGTTCAGGCTACGCCCCTTGCTTCCAGTGAAGGGAAATCTGAATGCTACAGCATACAATGACATTCTAGACGATTCTGTGCTTCCAACTTTGTGTCAACAGTTTGAAGCAAGTCCCCGCAGCAATGTTCCAACATCTAGTGGAACGCCTTCCCAGAAGAGTGGAGGCTGTTATGGGGGGACCAACTTGATATTAATGCCCATGATTTTGGAATGAGATGTCTGACGAGCATGCTTTTGTTTATGTGCTGTTTATTATTATTATTATTAATTTTATTTCTATTATTACCATCAAAAGGTTCGGGGCTGGACCAAAACAATCTGGGGCCATACACCCAGTCCATCTAATGACATCATATGATGTGTCAAAGCCGGACTGGGATAGGCTCACACAGCTGAGCAGGGTCTGAGTGGCAACCATGACGCAACCGGAGCATTGTGGAGTAATGCTCTCCCTCGTGCTTATGATCAATGGGCCTGGTACATCAACGTGTCCGCGACAGACTGCACAGCACACAAAAGGAGCACACACCTTCCCAGGAGATCTTGCACGGCTCTCAGTGACTGCACATTGTTTACAGGTGCAGATTAGAATAACAGTCAACTTTTACCCTGTTAGTCAAATATATGCTGCTATGGTCCCCTATTCTCTGCATTCAAGTAACCTCCTCAGGGACTTGATTGTGGATGTTACTGTGGGATCCTTCCAGTTGGGGGTGCTCTAATCATGTGACCGTTGATGTCTCTCTGTGGTCTTCTGAGCAGTATGAGGTGGCCCTGCAGTAGCACAGGTCTTGAACCAAGAAATCACGTTTCTGATTTGATGAGGCAAAGTGCAGTGTCTATGCCACACTCTGGTTGTGGGGGTTGAGCAACATCCTGTTGAACTAATCAGAAAATTAACAAACAAAATGAGGCATGTTGGAATCATGTGACCCCACCGATTTAATACATAAAAAAGCATGCATGGGCAAACAAATAAACTAATGAGGCTTGATTCCAAAGAGAAACTCATTCTAAGCCCGGACTAGAACAAGGCGGCATGGAAACGTATACATTTGCTGATAGGGTTGAGCGTGCAAAATAACAGGACTGGTGAGCTTATGAGAGGGCAATTATGATAAAGCCACAAGGCTCCCAGATGACCAGCCCCAGACACAATCTGCCCAGCCCTGAGGGAGGGAGTGCCTGCTGCAACTCTAGGGGCTGGTCTAGGGCTCTAGTAGGGAATAGCGGGGTTGAAAGGCAACACAAACAACCCTCTAACATCTCCACACACACACCTGCAGTACACTATCCACTCACACGTGTTAAATACTTAAATCCACCAATCAAACTTACACAAAAAGGATCCACATATTTCAAAGGTCTCTGTATGCCTGGCACTCAAGGGGACAGAAAGCACCTCCTTCTCCAAACAGCTAGGCAACCCACGACAGCTGAAACGGAGCAGTACCTAGCCCATTGCTTTGCCCTAGTTTTTATCGGGCTGGCAATCTGGAGGCCACGCACTGCAAGCCTGTGTACGTGGCTGAGACTGCCGAATATCAGCGCCACCAGCTTGCACCTACACCCGAGGCTGTCCATGCATGCCACAAGGGGCTGGTACTTAAGCAGCTTCCCGGCAAAGGCCTGCTCCATGTAGCAGTCAAATGAGCAGCACACTCCCAAAATGAATACCTCCCCCACAACAACAATATCTGGCGTATTTGGCACACAGAAAAACACATCATCATCAACATCAAACCAGCTTCCCCTTACACAACAATGTTTATGCATGTGTGCTGTTGGTGAGACTACTTGTCTCACCTCGCTGGCTATCAGGTCAACAAGGCGGTCATGTGTAGCAATGTGCAAATCCTATTCACACACACAAACACATGCAGTACACTATTCACATATACACACTTAAATGTAATACAATTCATGCACCCTTTGCTTCCATTCTAAGACACATACAGACCACAAAACAAAGCCGCAAAGAAGCACAAACTTTGCAATCACTAAAAACAAAGGGTCCAACTGAGTCCTGAAGGGCTGACTAGACTAGAGCAAGCACCTCCTGTGGGCTAACTAGCGATCTGTCAAACCCTTGTCGACAGAGAGCCATAGACTCACCACTACTAACTAAATAATGACTAGCTAAAGAATGTCACCTTTTAATTATCTACTGACACTAATGATTACCATTCTCTTTACCAAAAAACGTCTTTCATTGCATTCTGCATTGATGAGTGATAGAGTATTTTTAACAGAAACAATGCTATCTTATCCAGTTGAAAAGTTGTGGTATGTGTGAAGGGTCTGCTATCTGTGTGTGGTCTTTGGACATTGTCTCTGCAAATTGAGCTTTTCATATCACATTCTTCTGTGAAAGAGCTGAAATCAATGGGAAAGTGGAACCACACAACCTTAAATCACGTCCTACAGTTCAAGACAGTCCATGCTCAACATGAGAGAGGCTCAAACTAATCTGTTTACCTCTTTCTAACTTCACTCCCTCCCACACCCACCTCGTTACTATTTCCGTCACACAGCCAGTTTGGAATACATGCAGTTTGGGTGACATGGGTGACAAACTGTGAATGGGGAACGTTCAGTCAGATAACGAGTACCAAAAAGCAAAGGGCTGTTATTAAAGACAGCTGCCAGTTTACAAGCTTGTATACATCTCCATGTTATATTTATTCCAATGGCGTTGAGAGGGGAAGAAAGGAAATTAATGTGCTCACATGGATAATGACATCAAACTTGAGTTTCCTGTTTGAATTTCAATTCTCCGGGATTTAACTTGTATGATGTGGATAGACTCGTGGAAAATAAACTGCTCAAAATATTTGTGGCACGTGCGCATACACACACACACACACACACACACACACACACACACACACACACACACACACACACACACACACACACACACACACACACACACACACACACACACACACACACACACACACACACACACACACACACACACACACACACACACACACACTTTAGTACTTCAGGACTCCACAGGTATTTTTTTGTTTAATAAAATGTCAACTTTGTGGGTTGGTTATTTCTTCATTTCTATTGGTTATTTCCACATTTGTTTCTTTGAGAATGTATCCATGTTTAGGATGTGACAAAAAGGAGATACCAGTTTATAGAACATAATACCATAACAGCGTCTTTCTGGTACTCAGTCTCAACAGAAGGGCATAGCCTCTATCATATCCTGTTGATTAAGTAATCACTTGCACACATGACACTCAACAGTCTACACAGCATGTAGTGGTGAATGGGGAGATTCCATCTGCAATCAATCAGATGATATAATGGACAGCCAAGAGATAGTGTGCTTGGGTGAGCTCCAACATGCAAACACAGAGGTCTTGAGCCAGTCCCGCTCACGTGACATGATCAATACAAATAATGCAACAAATGGAAGACTCCATCTTATTCCAGCAATTTTATAGCACCAAGCATTTGTCCACTGAACCGGGCACAATCCAATTCTGTGCATTAGTGCTGAACATTAGCCTGCATTGTGCCCACTTTACAGATAAAAGCCTGGGCTTATCGATAAATCACTTCAGATGCGAACCAGTACGATTTCCACTTTTGAGTTCTTATTAATCAGATTCTCCGGCAGTTGGAGACCTGCACTTTAAACAAATCATTACAGAGGAGGACAACCACAGTCTGTACCTTGGGACAAAATGTGCACTGTAGTGTTTACTCCAAATCAAATAACCCCTATTTGCAGACAAGAACAAAGACCTTCGAAGCAAATCAATAAATAACAGGGAGATTTCATTAACTGAAGAGCCCTTATGGTGACATTCCAGAAAAAAAGCGTTGATCCAACAAGCTATCAGGAGCGTGTAGTCTATTACAGCAGGATCTAAAAACATTACCATCGTGCTCAAAGGTTACATTGTATTCTTGCTGTGGCCTCCTGTTGGGAGTTGCTTTAATCTGGGAGCAGCTTTGGGTTTGTTTTTAACTGATTGCATTTCGTTTCTATTTATTTTCATCACGCTTTGGGTCAGGGAAGTTGAAAGATACACACGACTACATCTCTTCTTTATGCCTTGGGTAGAACTGTTTATCATATTTTCGGGGTCAGTTTGTCTTATGTGGGTACGCATTTGACTGTATGTGGTTGATAAATTACTGTAAGTCTCTGAAATATTCCTATAATGTACATTGGGAACAGAATGATTTGCATAAAATCCTGTTTGTACATGAGAGAGGGCGAGAATAGATTCAAAATAAATGCAGACCAAGTGCATTAGTTGTGCGCCATGACAGCAGATTTGTCAACCAAAGAAAGTATCAGCGTGTCACAAAGTTACCAGAGTCACACAAAGTAGGTAAAGCACAGCCTGCACCCACTTTATTGGAGAGGGGGAAAACAGAATTTATCTGTAGCTATTTCAGAAAGAACACACTCAATGGGAGATACTGTAGTTGCTTCCCCCTCAAAAAAGAGTACAATGAAACAAAATTGGCGATAAGTGCAGAATGGATTTGGCTGAGAGTTGTATCTCCAACCCTGTATAGGCATGGAGGTATATCATTGGAATGTGAGGCATGTATAAACATCATGAATTACTCTTCATCTCCAGAAAATCAAAGCACTTACACTATGAACCATTGCAGATGGTAGTCTATTACGGCGAATGGGAAAGCTGCCGTTACCGTCAATATTACTTGCCAACATACAGTCATTGAAACATATAAATTAGACGAGGTACGATCACGAATATCCTACCAAAGGGACATCAAAAACTGTAACATTTTAGGTTTCACGGAATCGTGGCTGAATGATGACATGGATATTCAGCTAGTGGGATATACACTGCACCGGCTAGATAGAACAGCACACTCTGGTAAGACGAGGGGAGGGCGGTCTGTGCATATTTCTAAACAACAGCTGGTGCATGAAATCTAAGGAAGTCTTGAGATTTTTCTTGCCTGAAGTAGAGTATCTTATGATAAACTGTAGAGCACACTATTTGCCAAGAGTTTTCATGTATGCTTTTCGTAGCTGTTTATTTACCACCACAGACGGACGCTGGCACTAAGACCGCACTCAGTCAGCTGTATAAGGAAACAAGCAAACAGGAAACCGATCACCCAGAGGTGGCGCTCCTATTGGCTGGGGACTTTAATGCAGGAAAGCATATCAGTTTTACATAATTTCTTTCAACATGTTAAATGCGCAACCACAGGGAAAAAAAATCTAGATCATCTGTACTCCACCCACAGAGACACGTACAAAGCTCTCCCTCGCTCTCCATTTGGTAAATCTAACCACAATTCTATCCACCTGATTCCTGCTTACAAGCAAAAATTAAAGCAGGAAGCACCAGTGACTTGGTCTATAAAAAAAGTGGTCAGATGAAGCAGATGCTAAACTACAGGACTGTTTTGTTATCACAGACTGGAACATGTTCCAGGATTCTTCCGATGGCATTGAGGAATACACCACATCAGTCACTGGCTTTATCAATAAGTGCATCGAGGAAATTGTCCCCACAGTGACTGTACGTACATACCCCAACCAGAAGCCTTGGATTACTGGCAACATTTGCACTGAGCTAAAAGGTAGAGCTGCCACTTTTAAGGTGCAGGACTCTAACCCGGAAGCTTATAAGAAATCCTGCTATGCCCTTCGACGAACCATCAAACAGGCAAAACGCCAATACAGGGCTAAGATTGAATTGTACTATACCAGCTCCAATGCTCGTCTTATGTGGCAGGGCTTGCAAATTATTATAGACTACAACGGGAAGCACAACCGCGAGCTGCCCAGTCACACGAACGTACCAGACGAGCTACATCACTTCTATGCTCTCTTCCAGGCAAGCAACACTGAGGCATGCATGGGAGCATCAGCTGTTCCCTGATGACTGTGTGATTACGCTCTCCGTAGTCAAAGTGAGTAAGACATTTAAACAGGTCAACATTCACAAGGCAGCGGGGCCAGATGGATTACCAGGCCGTGTGCTCCGGGCATGTGCAGACCAACTGGCTGGTGTCTTCACTGACATTTTCAACATGTCCTTGACTGAGTCTGTAATACCAGCATCTTTCAATCATACCACCATAGTTCCTGTGCCCAGGAACACAAAGGCAACCTGCCTACATGACTACAGACCTGTAGCACTCACGTCAGTAGTCATGAAGTGCTTTGAAAGGCTGGTAATGGTGTTGATGTGAGCCATTATCTCAGAAACCCTAGACCCACTCCAATTTGCATACTGCCCAAACAGATCTACAGATGATGTAATCTATTTTGCACTCCACACTGCCCTTTCCCATCTGGACAAAAGGAACACCTACGTGAGATTGCTATTCATTGACTGCAGCTCAGCATTCAACACCATAGTACCCTCAAAGCTCATCACTAAGCTAAGTATCCTGGGACCAAACACCTCCCTCTAAAACTGGATCCCCGACATCCTGAAGGGCCGCCCCCAAGTGGTGAGGGTTGGTAGCAACACATTTGCCATGCTGATCCTCAACACTGGAGCACCTCAGGGATGTGTGCTCAGTCCCCTCCTGTACTCCCTGTTCACAGGAGGAACAACCTATCAACCTAACAACCTAACAACCTATCCCTTAACGTAACCAAGACAAAGGAGATGATTGTGGACTACAGGAAAAAGAGGACCGAGCACGCCCTCATTCTCATCGACGGGGCTGTTGTGGAGCAGGTTGAGAGGTTCAAGTTCCATGGTGTCCACATCAACAACAAACTAGAATAGTCCAAACACACCAAGACAGTCGTGAAGAGGGCACGACGAAGCCTATTCCCCCTCAGGAAACTGAAAAGACTTGGCATGGGTCCTCAAATGTTTCTCCAGCTGCAACATCCTGACTGGTTGCATCACTGCCTGGTACGGCAACTGCAAGGCACTACAGATGGTAGTGCGTACGGCCCAGTACATTACTGGGGCTAAGCTGCCTTCCATCCAGGACCTCTACACCAGGCAGTATCAGAGGAACACCCTAAAAATTTCAAAGACCCCAGCCACCCCAGTCATAGACTGTTCTCTCTACTACCGCATGACAAGCGGTACCCGTAGCGCAAAGTCGAGGAACAAAATGCTTCTTAACAGCTTTTACCCCCAAGCCATAAGACTCCTGAACAGGTAATCAAATGGCTACCCGGACTATTTGCATTCTGCCCCCCCCCAACCCCTCTTTTACGCGACAGCTACTCTTTGTTTATCATATATGCAGTCACTTTAACCATACCTACATATACATACTACCTCAATTAGCCTGACTAACCGGTGCCTGTATATAGCCTTGCTACTGTTATTTTTCACTGTCTTTTTATGGTTGTTTTTATTTCTTTACTAATCTATTGTTCACCTAATACCTATTTTTACTTTAAAAATTGCACTGTTGGTTAAGGCCTGTAAGTAAGCATTTCATTGTAAGGTCTACTGCTGTTGTATTTGGCGCACGTGACAAATAAACTTTGATTTGAGATACATTTGTATAATGAGCCACCACATGTAGGAGCTACCTGGATTACCAAATTAATTTACATTATAAAGTCAACATAATTCTGTTAATGAGAGGTCCCCAGTTCTTATTCTTGGAGGGTGAGGTAAGGTTTGGACTGGGCATGTAATCTCCCTAAATGTGGTGTTCTCTAAAATCTTTCTATATTCAAATAAATTTTAGCTTGAGGGGTAGATTTTTAAATATTTTTTTTGGGCAAATTAAAATCTTACAAAAACAACTGTCTCTGCAATAATGTTCTATCTGTGCAGTACACCGTGGCTTTGGTTGGCTTAAGCAGTTTTGTTACCAGTGCAAAATGTGAAAATATAAATTGTGTTTCTTTTCACAACAGAAAACCATTCATTTCCCCTGCTATTTCTGTTGAAAAAAAGAAAAACAGTAGATGGATCAGGGTTGTCATATTCCAACATTGGCAGGCTTTCGACAGACCAAAGGTATGGACCGTTCACAAACAGAATTTTTAACGCTTGCCAGGATCAAGTAGAGCAAGAAACTTGAATTGATAATGTATAGAAGGCTAGAGTACTAAATCAAGATGTTGTAGATTTGGTCAAAGAAAATGAGATTCTGCTTTATTTCAATTCAGTTGTACAAAGCCAATACTTGTCTAGTTACAGTATACAAGTAAAGTATTAGCTTATCTGCCACAAACCTTGCATAGTTGAACTACTTTATTTATGACAGAATTATGAAGAATGAAGAAAGCAACTCATTATGAGATTGACTTTGCATCAGTGCAAAAAGTGCAGTTGTTACTATCCAGAGGGACTATAACCTAAATGTCAAACAGAAGGGACAATAAAGACAAGAACATGATTAATACATTTAGGAACAGTGTAAATATGGACAATTTCATGTTTGTAGCTTTCCTTCTGATCTTTTATTCCCATATGACTTTGAAATAACAGCTGCAAACCTATATCCCAATGACACTGGAAATATGGTAAGACATCCTCATGTCTTCAAGGATGAGGACTTTTTCTGTAACCTTCAAATGTGGGAGAGAAGTAAAAAAATATTTTAAAAAAATAATCTAAATCACACACTTCCAAAAAACAATGGTTGATTGGCCTAATCTCTGATTGGATTTCTGAATGAGTATAATTAGAAATATAAATCAAACGGAAAAGTTCTCATTCACATTCCTCTCAAAGCAATCTGTCACATGTCATAGCCAGACAGACTCGTTTTGTTCCATTCCCTCTAGGCTCTTGCGCCTGTAATAATGGGAGGTTATGCAATAAAATAAATGTCCACCACGAAATTATAGGAGGTTATGTAGCTTTTGGGCATTCATTAACCTACATAAGAAGGGTCTTTCTCAATGAGGCACTAATTGCATACATTGATTAAAAACGTTAACATAGCTTATCAGTATTCCCTTTCAATCTTTCAAAATATCTGGAATATCCCAACTACTGTCCTCTAGAAACAGTCATTTCCTCTTAACTTATGGCGAGACTAAAATGTGTTCACTTTTACACGTAAGAATAGACACTAAATGTTCTATGTATCTGCATATTTACTGTTATACCAGTTAATTAACCATTTGGTTATTTATCGCAGCACTTTTTCAATTAGGTTACTTCATCTGCACTAATCGATTAAGCAGCATATGCATAACTAATTATTTAACCCTCCCATTGCCACCCACCAATACTTGTATTTAAACTAACATTTCATGCTTAACATTTAAGTTCAGAAATATCATTAATATGTTGTTGTTGATTATGAGGGACTTATAGCCAGTTTGAGTGTTATGCAGTAACACATCAATACAACGTCACTACACTTTAAACATGCAAACTTCAAGCGGATGAGCACAAGTCCCTCAGCTTAACTTCTGCATGTTTGTGTCATTATAACTTGAATTAGATAACTTCACAGGAGGATACTGGGCAATGACAGGCCTGTGAAACACAGACGTGAACACATCGAACACAGCAGCAATACTGCAGTTTCACTCTTGGTGTGTGTGTCAATCTCTGCAGGGTACAACTCGAATCAGAAAGGTATTAGACCTTTCATCTGGTCATGATTCCCTCTGGATCTCAGAGTCCTGAGATCTGTTCGACTCAACCTTACAATCCAATACCGATTTACAGTCCTTGGTCCAAAAAATTATTTGGTCAGAACATTTGTAAATCACAAGGGATTTTAAGACTGAGCAGGCAAATTACAATCTAATATTGAAGGAGAACAGAGAGCTGTTAAGCATATTTTTTTGATATGATATAGAAGAAACCCTTTGATTTCAGATTGCATTTGGGATTGCATGTGTTTTACTATGAATTTGTATCCTCCTTTCAAGACAGTTAATATCTCACTTTGGCCTTCCCACTAGAAGGACTATTCTAATCAGTACATGTACATGTAGCCTAATGTATGCTAACATTCTTACATAACTTAGTACCACCACTAGAGGCACCACTTTGTAGGCTACTTCTGTCAGAACATTCATTCCAATGATCCTCTGATTAGAGGTCTTCTCGTGTCCAACTCCAAACGAACCTGAGGATAATCAGACCCGGACCCGAGTGGACACAATATATATATATATATATAAAAAAGGGGGTAACGGACCCAAACGAATCCGAGAACAATCAGACTCGAACACGAATGGACCTGACGACAACCAGATCTAGACCAGACCTGACTGGATCCGAGTGACAAACAAATCATCTCTTTCAGCCAAGTTGCTCTTCTGGTTAAAGAATAGTTATTTATGGGCCTCTCAAGTGGTGCAGCAGTCTAAGGCACTGCACATCAGTGCTAGAGGCGTCACTATAGATCCAGGTTCGATCCCGGGCTGTGTTGCAGCCGGCTGTGACCGGGAGACCCATAATGAGGTGCACAATTGGCCCAGCGTCATCCGGGTTAGGGGAGGGTTTGGCCAGCTGGGATGTCCTTGTCCCATCGTGCTCTAGCGACTCCTTGTGGCGTCCGGGCGCCTGCACGCTGACTTCGGTCGCCAGACGTATGGTGTTTCCTCTGATACATTGGTGAGTCTGTCTTCCGGGTTAAGTGAGCAGTGTGTCAAGAAGTTTACAGTGAAATGCGTTTACAGTGAAATGCTTACTTACAGGCTCTAACCAATAGTGCAAAAAAATGTATTAGGTGAACAATAGGTAGGTAAAGAAATAAAACAACAGTAAAAAGACAGGCTATATACAGTAGTGAGGCTATAAAAGTAGCGAGGCTACATACAGACACCGGTTGAGTTGAGGTAGTATGTACATGTAGATATGGTTAAAGTGACTATGCATATATGATGAACAGAGAGTAGCAGTAGCGTAAAAGAGGGTTTGGCGGGTGGTGGGTGGGACACAATGCAGATAGCCCGGTTAGCCAATGTGCAGGAGCACTGGTTGGTTGGCCAAATTGAGGTAGTATGTATATGAATGTATAGTTAATGTGACTATGCATATATGATAAACAGAGAGTAGCAGCAATGTAAATAGTCCGGGTAGCCATTTGATTACCTGTTCAGGAGTCTTATGGCTTGGGGGTAAAAACTGTTGAGAAGCCTTTTAGTCCTAGACTTGGCACTCCGGTACTGCTTGTCATGCGGTAGTAGAGAGAACAGTCTATGACTGGGGTGGTTGGGGTCTTAGGGCGATACCATGGAATTGGGGAGAAAATGGGGTAAAAAGTACTTTTTTTTAAACAAAAATAATAATTCTTTATATGCTGACTAGGCCTTCTATGTCAATAAACTCACCTTATTGGCCTAAAATAAATCTGCTATAGTCTATGAAGAGCAATGGTCGGGTCCGCACGGGTCTATCAGCTGTAGTTACATAGACCTGTGACCTGATGACAATCAAACAAACCGACCTGGACCTGAGGGAAAAGTTAGGACCCGGATCCGTTCGGTTATTCGGGGTTTGTGTGGATGTAATGTGGACATAGAGCAGAAGTCTATATCTTGCTGAACTGTGTTTAAGAAATAAAATATAACAGTGAAAACTATATGTTCTATTCATACAGTACTGACTGTATGCTTGTTTATTTTTATTTTAGTTGCATGATGCCCAAAGTGGATGTAGCCTATTTACTTGAATGTGAGCGCAGGAAATGTTATATGCAAATGTACATGCAATTGAATTGATGCAGGAAAGAATGTCCAGCTTCACTGCATTCAAGTCCAGCAACTTTGATAGTTACCATATAAAGAATGCATGCATTTCAAAGCTGCCAACCACATGATACTACCCAGTTCATCATGAGTCATCTATCATTGAGTCATGTAAGCACTGTACTAGCTGTATGTCACACAAAAATAGTTAGGAAAGTTCACTGCATGTTTGCCTCGAACCCATTTTAACCCTTTACACAAAAATAATTTCATGTTATGGAATGGATGAACAATTGAAATAAAAAGCTTAAGAATTTTCCCTTGCTCATATTCATAAGTATCCACAGTAACACCTCTGTTGGCTTTTCAGTTACCTAACCATCTTTTTTAAACGAGCAATTTGAATTGTCCCCTCCCTTCCATGCATATCATTAAAGAGAACGCTGTTGTCGCTAGGTGAAGTACTACTCGCGCCGCCAGATAGAAAGAAGCAGGTGTCCAACATGGCGATCACAGGCAACGGATCTCTCGCTACTCTTCTCTTTTTGTTCATGATTCCAGCAGCTCTTCATAAAGGTAGGATTTCGGCCGATAAACTTAAGTGAAACAAACCTACGTCTTTGAATAGATTTCTATGGACATGGGGTACAAAAATGTGTCTGCATTAAGCGCAAGCTTTTTCTGGATGTGTCCGCATGATTGTGGATCGATAATAATAAACGAAGAAGCTGAATGTAACTGTTCTTCAAGTTGTAATATGGTATTTAAATGTGCCTAAAGGATGAAAAAAATACTCAAATAGTTGTTACAATCGTTGAGTATTTCGATTTATCTCAAATACAGCATTTACAGATGTTTTTGTCTTCCATATAGTCAACTAACCCTTCACACAAATCACTTTGGCTAGTTTTCCCTTCTCGTTTCGAGCCCTGTTCCACTGCCACATACACGCACATAGCTTGCTGGCAGTTTAAATGAGCGAAATTAGATATGAAAACTGTTGTTTTTCAAGTATTCAAGTTGTACGTTCAACTTCAGTGTAAAAGTTGAACGTGGTTTGTTTAAGTTAACCAGTCAGCTGTTCTCAATACTTTTGGGTTGTGATTATCCAGATTCTGTAGAACGCCGAAGCCTACAATGAATGCTGAATATTCTAGCGCAAGCTATTCAGTGCGATGCTTGATTTAGGCAGGCTACCATTGCAATTGCATCATTTTTTTTCTGGGGAGAGGATCAGTTTTATTATGATGATGTTGGCAGTTAGATCTTTACAAATAATATTTAGTCTGCTCAAACTATGAACCTTACTGGGGCGATTGATTGGCCACAGTGTGTGTTACATGCGTAATTTAGCGGGCTGTTGATGCAGTGTAGGTAGAAAGGATACTCTGTAGCTTAACATTTGAATGCCCAGGGAACGGCATTAGTGGTGTGCAGATGCTATACGGATGTAGACAAAAGTTGTTAGTGGTGCTTTTTTGATTTGGCTTGCTTCCTAAACACCTGTTTAAAATCAAATCAGTGGCTTACATAAAACGACATGAGCGTGTGCTGTTATAGACTACGTGATAGGCTATTACGAATTAAACTGATTCAATGATCGCAAATATCGTGCAAAAGGAATGCAGTCCCCGCGTTGAGCATACATTTCAATTCAGATGTAGCTAAACTCCTGAATCTCTGAAGTTTTTTTGAATATGTCTTTCATGTTAGTTACCTCAATTTGAAGCATAGGTTACCGGTAATTATTTCTTGAATTATCATCGTCTATTTAGTCTTGTGGAAAGGAAGGAATAAACGATTCTCCTAAAAATCCGGCGGGCGCATTAGGCAGCTCTGCCATTTGCCAAGCACACTTGTTTTGTTAGTACACATCTATTTTCGAAATTATATGAAGTTTAGTTTACTGTAGGCTGAACATTAACAGGCTACTCTTAATTAAAGCTACCAAGTACCAACACTTGCTGTATAACCTATGATATTGCAGTCCACAAGATGTGCACGGACCTATTTAAAAAAAAATGTATTTAACCAGGCAAGTAAATTAAGAACAAAGGATATATATTTACATACACGCTCACACATATAACGTTAGGCTGAATATTTGGCACTTATTCAGTGTGTTATCTTCTTTCAGAGTGCTTCTTCTGGATGCTCTTTAGCATTTCATTGCCAAGGCTTTTATACTAGGTGCCGTATATTTATATTAGGTAGCCTGTACTATTACGTTTTTGTTAATATAAGTTAATGTATCCTAATCGGACCAAGTCAGTCAATACGTGGAATTCATAGAAAACATGTTTATGCGTTCAACACGTGATTTAACCATATCAGTCCCAAACCACCAGCACAAATCTGCTTTTAATTGATCTGACTTTAATTTATCTGCATGTCCAGCTCATACATTTTGCCTCACAATTAAGTGTTTTATTTTAAGGACAACCATGACTACAAGTAGAACACAAACAGTTGCATTCATGAGTTTAATTGACAAATGAAATAGTTTGCTCACTGGGAAATTAATATCAATCTAGTCAGTGACAACTGTGTGGAGTTTAGAGTTTGTGACAGCAACTATGTGCAATTATTACCATATTATAAAGGAACGGGGATACCTAGTCAGTTGTCCAACTGAAATGTGTCTTCCACATGTAACCCAACCCCTCTGAATCAGAGAGGTGCAGGGGGCTGCCTTAATCAACATCCACATATTTGGCACCCGGGGAACAGTGGGTTGGTTAGTTTCCGTGCTCAGGGGCAGAACTACAGATTTTTTACCTTGTTAGTTCTGGGATTTGATCCAGCAACCTTCTGGTTACTGGCCCAATGCTCTAACCACTAGGCTATAGCCACTATGTTCTGGGGTTTCCTATGATCTTCTATGCAAAAATACCCCTTACCTTCTAACAGCTCTGGTGGGGCTTGTGAGCGTCATAGAGCAAAACATTACATGTGCGTGCTTGTGAGAGTCTGTTTTGATTATATATATATATAGTTTGTAGCTCAAACCATTCAGACTCTAAAGACGTTTTGTAAAAATACCCGGTCCCGGGGCCCTTCGGGATCAACCCTTGTCTTACAAACACTGCTCTAGCTCAGCCCCCGTTAATCACACAGACTAACGGTTATCTGCGGATGCAGAAGAAATTGATGAATCCAATGTTACAACCCATAAGTCTGAAGCTAAAACATACAATATTTAGAAGACCTAAATGTGCCAACATTACATTGGGACTCATTGGGTTAAATAGGAGGCTATTGCTGCTTTTCACTCAAATGAAGCACCAACTTTAATGCACCACATTCACATTAGGGATGATAGAATAATGGAAACCGACTAACCGTGATTTCTCCCCAAACCCACCTTTTCCTGGGATAAATAACTGTGGGAAACAGGTAAATTATAATAATTGATTTCTATGAACACAATAACATGAAATGGAACTGTTAAATGATATGCAATGTCTAAATCTGGCTTCTCCACAGCCTTTTCTCTGCGATCTGCATGATCAATCATCAACACTCAGGATGGGTACAGACTAACTAGTGATGCACCGGTATTACATTTTTGGCCGATATCTGATATTTTCCTTGACAAAAAAACAGATACCGATATTTAAAATTTTAGTACCCTTTTTAAGCATTCTAGTACAGTTAAATAGTTAACACACATGGACGCAGCGGTCGAAGGCACTGCATCTCGGTGCAAGAGGCGTCACTACAGTCTATTGTTCGAATCCAGGCTGTGTCACATAATTGGCCCAGTGTCGTCTGGGTTTGGCTTGGGTAGGCCGTCATTGTAAATAAGAATTTGTTCTTAACTGGCTTGCCAAGTTAAAGAAAGGTTACACACCACACTGACCAAAAATTTATTTTGTTGGCGTTTACGTATGTCCCCATTACCAGTAAAACATAATCAAAAACTATATATTTCACTTACTTGCTGTGCTGTTTCATTGTTCATTTGTTCAGTCGTTTCATTCTCAACAAGGATTTCTTTGGAACGCCGTTTGGGTCTTTGCCATGGAACGCTGTTTGGGTCTTTGCTATGGAACGCTGTTTGGGTCTTTGCTATGGAACGCTGTTTGGGTCTTTGCTATGGAACGCTGTTTGGGTCTTTGCTATGGAACTCTGTTTGGGTCTTTGCTATGGAACGCTGTTTGGGTCTTTGCTATGGAACGCTGTTTGGGTCTTTGCTATGGAACGCTGTTTGGGTCTTTGCTATGGAACGCTGTTTGGGTCTTTGCTATGGAACGCTGTTTGGGTCTTTGCTATGGAACGCTGTTTGGGTCTTTGCTATGGAACGCTGTTTGGGTCTTTGCTATGGAACGCTGTTTGGGTCTTTGCCATGGAGCGCTGTTTGGGTCTTTGCTATGGAACGCTGCTATGGAATACCGATTATTGGAGGACCAAAAAAAAAGCAGATGCCGATTTTTGTATATATATTTGTAATAATAACAATTACAACAATACTGAATGAACAATGAACACTTTTATATTAACTTAATATAATACATAAATAAAATTAATTTAGTCTCAAATAAATTATGAAATAGTTTCAATTTGGTTTAAATAATGCAAAAACACAGTGTTGGAGAAGAAAGTAAAAGTGCAATATGTGCCATGTAAAAAGCTAACGTTTAATTTCCTTGCGCAGAACATGAGAACATACAGTGGGGCAAAAATGGATTTAGTCAGCCACCAGTTGTGCAAGTTCTCCCACTTAAAAAGATGAGGCTTGTAATTTTCATCATAGGTACACTTCAACTAAGACAGACAAAATGAGAGAAAACATCCTGAAAATCACATTGTATGATTTTTAATGAATTAATTTGCAAATTATGGTGCAAAATAAGTATTTGGTCACCTACAAACAAGTGAGAAAAGTGACTAAATACTTTTTTGCCCCACTGTATGGAAGCTGGTGGTTTCTTTTACCATGAGTCTTCGTTATTCCCAGTTAAGAAGTTTTAGTTATTATAGGATTTATGATCCATCAACTTTTTCTCTCTATATCATTTGTATTTAATATTGGATGTTCTTATAGGCACTTTAGGATTGCCAGCCCCTGGAGTTCATAGGCTTGAAGTCATAAACAGCGCTGTGCCTCAAGCAATGCTAAGAGCTGCTGGCAAACAGTCAGACTGCTCTATCAAATATCAAATCATAGACTTAATTATAAAAAACACACAGAAATACGAGCCTTTGGTCAGTAATATGGTCAAATCCAGAAACTATTATTTTGTTCTTTCAGTGAAATACGGAACTGTTCCATATTTTATCGACCGGGTGGCAACCTGAAGTCTAAATATTGCTATTACATTGCACAAGCATCAATTGTCATGCCTTGGTCATTGTATTTTGTGTTTTTTGTATATGTTTGGGTAGGCCAGGGTGTGACATGGGTTTATATGTTGTGTTTCGTATTGGGGTTTGTATTAATTGGGATTGTGTATGATTAGGGGTGTGTCTAGTTAGGCTTGGCTGCCTGAGGCGATTCTCAATTGGAGTCAGGTGATTCTCGTTGTCTCGGATTGGGAACCGTATTTAGGTAGCCTGAGTTCGCGTTGTATTTTGTGGGTGTTTGTTCCTATCTCTGTGTAGTAGTCACCAGATAGGCTGTAATTAGTTTCACGTTCCGTTTTGTTGTTTTTGTATTTAGTTCAGTTATTTCATGCACCGTGATACTTTCATTAAAGTCATGAGTAACCTACACGCTGCATTTCGGTCTGACTCTCTTCTTACAACAGACGAACGGCGTTACATCAATGTTATGTCATAATTATGTAAAATTCGGGCAAATTAATTACGGTCTTTGTTAGGAAGAAATGGTGAGGCCAAAACTGCTGCATATACCCTGACTCTGCTTGCACTGAACGCAAGAGAAGTGACACAATTTCCCTCGTTAATATTGCCTGCTAACATGCATTTCTTTTAACTAAACATGCAGTCCAAAAAATATATACTTCTGTGTTTTGATTTTAAGGAAGGCATTGATGTTTATGGTTTATGCGATTATGCTGCGGTACTTAGAGGTAATTTGTGGTTTAGAATGGTACCCTACTTCACCACTTCATTACACCAGACCAGCGCAAGGTGGAGTTAGAGCACTGATTATGCTTTCGGGTTCTACTGTGTCTAAATAGAAACTTCTAAAGCCATGACATCATTTTCTGGAATTTTCTGCGAAAAGTGCAAATCATTCCCAGAACAACAGCAAAGGACCTTGTGAAGATGCTGGAGGAAACAGGTACAAAAGTATCTATATCCACAGTAAAATGAGTCCTATATCGACATAACCTGAAAGGCGGTTCAGCAAGGAAGAAGCCACTGCTGCAAAACCGCCATAAAAAAGCCAGACTATGGTTTACAACTGCACATGGGGACAAAGCTCGTACTTTTTGGAGAAATGTCCTCTGGTCTGACGCAACAAAAATATAACTGTTTGGCCACAATGACCATCGTTATGTTTGGAGGAAAAAGCGGGAGGCTTGCAAGCCGTATAACCCCATCCCAACCGTGAAGCACAGGGGTGGCAGCTTCATGTTGTGTGGGTGATTTGCTGCAGGAGGGACTGGTGCACTTCACAAAATAGATGGCGTCATGATGTAGGAAAATTATGTGGATATATTGACGCAACATCTTAAGACTTCAGTCAGGAAGTTAAAGCTTGGTCGCAAATGGGTCTTCCAAATGGACAATAACCCCATGCATACTTCCAAAGTTGTGGCAAAATGGCTTAAGGACAACAAAGTCACGGTATTGGAGTGGCTATCACAAAGCCCTGACTTCAATCCTATATAACATTTGTGGGCAGAACTGAAAAAGCGTGTGCGAGCAAGGAGGCCTACAAACCTGACTCAGTTACACCAGCTCTGTCAGGAGGAATGGGACAAAATTCACCCAATTTATTGTGGGAAGAATGTGGAAGGCTACCCGAAACGTTTGACCCAAGTTAAACAATCTAAAGGCAATGCTACCAAATACTAATTGAGTGTATGTAAACTTCTGACCCACTGGGCATGTGATGAAAGAAATAAAAGCTGAAAGAAATTATTCTCTCTAATATTATTCTGACATTCCACATTCTTAAGATAAAGTGGTGATCTTAACTGACCTAAGACAGGGAATTTTTACTCTGATTAAATGTAAGGAATTGTGAAGAATTGAGCTTAAATGTATTTGGCTAACACCGAACCCAAACACGCGCCATCGTACAAAGATTTATTTTATCCCCCTACACCAAATGCGATCACAACACGCAGGTTAAAATATCAAAACAAACTCTGAACCAATTACATTAATTTGGGAACAGGTCAAGAAGCATTAAACATTTATGGCAATTTAGCTAGTTAGCTTGCACTTGCTAGCTAATTTGTCCTATTTAGCTAGCTTGCTGTTGTTAGCTAATTTGTCGTGGGATATAAACATTGAGTTGTTATTTTACCTGAAATACACAAGGTCCTCTACTCTGACAATTAATCCACACATAAAACTGTCAACCGAATTTCTAGTAATTTCTCCTCCTTCCAGGCTTTTTTGTCTTTGAATTTATATGGTGATTGGCATCTAAACTTTCATATATATATAGAGATGTCCTAGCCTATCTCTTTCAGGTTATAAATTCAATGCAGTATTAGCCTGATATTTAGCTAATGAATGATGGGTTATACTATGCAGAAGGTTCTAACTTAGAGCTTCTGTATGTTGCGCGATACGCAACTGCACTCCGCTTGCCTCTTTCCTTAAACAACGCCCCTTAGCTGTTGGAGTCTCAGGAGAAGCTAGACTTGAATGGCGTGCTGGACATTTTTTTGCATTTCTTATTCTAATAGACTTCGAAAAGGGACGCAAGCTCATTTTTGTTGAATGTTAAGTACAGCAGCCAAGAAAATACGCTATGGTGGTAGGCTATACCAATTATTTGTTCAGACCCATACCCATTCAATCTTCGCAAAGAGAAGTGAAAGATGTCTGCATCTTATTCTACTCCTATATTATTCAAGCATGTCATTACAATAATGAAGATAAGGACAACTGTACTTATTTAATACTTATTTAATTTAACTGTTGAAAGTTATGGAAGAATTAAGAGGTAGGCTAATACTCATGTCGCACAACATTAGGGGACATATTATGAAAGGTGTCTATATGCTCAAGTCCAGCCTACTAATTATAAAAATGTAAAATAGGCCCTATTATATTTCAAAATCAGATTTGCTAACCTATAATTGTAACTTTTTGGAGGCTACATGTCTTTCACCAGCATTGCATGTCCTCTCCCAGCTTCATGGTTTGAATGAGGTGTGTATATCCTGTCCATATAATATACAGTACATATGGAAAGTATTCGGAGCCCATTTTCCCCCCACATTTTGTTACATTACAGCCGTATTCTAAAATTGATTAAATGTTTTTTTTTAACTTAATCAATCCACACACAATACCCCTTAATGACAAAGCAAAAACATGTTTTTAGAAAAATGGAAATATCACATTTACATATGTATTGGATGGGGAGCGTCGCTGCACAGATATTTTCAGGTATCTCCAGAGCTGTTTGATTGGGTTCAAGTCCGGGCTCTGGCTGGGCCACTCAAGGACATTCAGAGACTTGTCCCGAAGCCACTCCTGCTTTGTCTTGGCTGTGTGCTTAGGGTTATTGTCCTGTTGGAAGGTGAACCTTCGCCCCAGTCTGAGGTACTGGGGTGCTCTGGTGCAGGTTTTCGTCAAGGATCTCTCTGTACTCTGCTCCATTCATCTTTCCCTCGATCCTGAGTAATCTCCCAGTCCCTGCCGCTGAAAAACATCACCACCATGCTTCACCGTAGGGATGGTGCCAGGTTTCCTCCAGACGTGATGCTTGGCTTTCAGGCCAAAGAGTTCAATCTTGGCTTCATCAGACCAGAGAATCTTGTTTCTCATGGTCTGAGGGACCTTCAGGTGCCTTTTTGCAAACTCCAAGTGGGCTTTCATGTGCCTTTTCCTGAGGAGTGGCTTCCGTCTGCCAACTCTACCATAAAGGCCTGATTGGTGGAGTGCTGCAGAAATTGTGTTCCTTCTGCAAGGTTCTCCCATCTCCACAGAGGAACTCTGGAGCTCTGTTAAAGTGACCATCGGGTTCTTGGTCACGTCCCTGACCAAGACCCTTCTCCCCCGATTCCTTAGGTTGGCTGGGCGGCCAGCTCTAGGAAGAGTCTTGGTGGTTCCAAACTTCTTCCGTTTAAGAATGATGGAGGCCACTGTGTTTTTGGGACCTTCAATGCTGCAGAAATGTTTTGTTATCCTTCCCCAGATCTGTGCCCCAACACAATCCTGTCTCGGAGCTCTGCAGACGATTGCTTTGACCTCATGGCTTGGTTTTTGCTCTGACATGCGCTGTCAACTGTGGGGCCTTATATAGACAGATGTGTGCCTTTCCAAATCGTGCCCTTATAATGGATTTTTCCACTGTTGGACTGGATTATGTTGTAGAAACATCTCAAGGATGATCAATGGAAACCTGATGCACCTGAGTTCAATTTCGAGTCTCATAGCAACGGGTCTGAAAGCTTTGTAAGTAAGGTTTTTTTTTGTCTTTGTGTGTATTTTTATTTAGTCTATTTTAGAATAAAGCTGCAACGTAATAAAATCTGGAAATAGTCAAGGGGTCTGAATACTTTCGGAATGCACTGTAATACAGTACAGTAGTGGTTCACAATCCTGGTCCTGGGGACCCAAATGGGTGCACTTTTTTTTGTCCTACCACTAGACACTTGCTTCAAATCATCACAATCCTGATGATGATGAGCGGATGATTTCAATTAGTTGTGTATTTCTAGGACATAAACTAAAACCAAAATGTCCACCCCTTTGGGTCCCCAGGACCAGGATTGAGAACCACTGCAGTACAGTAATACAGTCCACACAAAAATGTTAGCTTGTTTAATTGATTTACCTTAGAGAGCATAGCTACATCTATGGACTTGTATTTCTTCTGTTGTGTGTAATATGCGATAGCCTATATGTCAAAGGCTATGTGTTGGATAACGGTACAATCATTTGGGCTTTTTTAGACTTGGGTTCATAAAATGGCTCAGGTAGCATCAGGCTTGAATTTTCATGCAGGTCAAAGATCTAACCAAGTCCAGACATTGATATGCTTTATATGCTTTAGAATGATACCGGTTTTGGCAGGAAATACCGGGTTACCTGGGAGAAAAGTGATTTTATTCTCTGTATGGAACTTTTGTAAAATGCTGGGAAAATATTAAACCCTAATCCATTGTTGGAACAGTGGTAGGTGCTGGATAAACTATCACATTTGCTGCCTTGTTGATTTTTAAACAAAGCATGGGGTAGGCCTACAGTCAGACAGAGCAAATCAACAATTTAGCTTTTTAAATATATATTTTTTTTACCTTTATTTTACTAGGCAAGTCAGTTAAGAACAAATTCTTATTTTCAATGACAGCCTAGGAACAGTGGGTTAACTGCCTGTTCAGGGACAGAACAACAGATTTGTACCCTGTCAGCTCGGGGATTTGAACTTGCAACCTTTTGGTTTCTAGTCCAACGCTCTAACCACTAGGCTACCCTGCCGCCCTTTACAATTTAATAAGGAATGCAGGATTTAAGATACATGGAGTCACTGAAACAATGGTAAATATTGCAGTGTATTCAAGACAAGAGAGTGCTGCAGATGCATTCATTTGATCACCACTACATGTTGGCGCACGCGATGGTTTTAAGTTCATCATACGAGCCGTCATCAAATCACTCAAGTGCTCCAAACAAAATTGTTCAGCTGGTGAGGCATGGGAAGTTCTTAATGTAGATTTCATTTAATGGCTTGTGGCCATCTATTTACTTTCAAAGCGTTCAATATTGCATAACTAGAGCATATTTTCAAAAATCACCATGAACAATTGGCCTAATGTGCAGTAATTTCCCATGTAGTTGGGCATTTTAACGATAGTTATTCTATTGATTTTGCCTATTGCCATTGTTTCACAGCTAAACAGAAGAACCAGTACAGTTTGTTTGGCGTAGGCCTTTGGATGACCTTTTTAGTGAGACTGAATCTGTTAACCTCACTGTAATATTAAGTCAGAGTCAGACTGGGTAATAAAATCTCTAATTTCTCCACATCATTTGAATATCCCCCTGTATCCTGTATTGAGTTTGGCTCACTGTAAAGTCAGTAGCCCAGTGATTGAAAACAGGTGTGGAAATGGACTTGTATATTTCCTGCTGCTCTCTGTTTCTCTGGTGCCCTGAGCAGTAATGAAGAACAATGGCTTTATTTTGAGGGGAGGGGGCTGAAGATGTTGTGCCATCCAACAGATGATTGGGTTTGGTCACATCTGGCCACTATGTACTCAGCCTTCTCTCTCTTTGATTATACTAAGTAATTACTGAGGTGCTAACTGATCCCTGATGAGGGATGCTGGATTAAAATCACATATTTTGAAACTACTGTACAAAATGTGCCACTTTATTGGTCTACTTTTTTTTTACAGTAAAAATTGAAATGTAGAGAAAAAACACATTCATAGCTTTTGAAGATGTCAATCATAACAACAGTACTAAGTCTAGCACACTGCTCTGAAAATATTTGTTTCAAAACAAATATTTTGATTAGGCCTAGTTCTTTTCCCCCGGGAGTTGTTAGGCCCCAATAAGCTTGTTATAGCAGGATGTCATTAAATCAGACAGGAAGGGATGTTGTATGATATAAGTGGGCACATTTTGCATGAATTCATCCATATAATGCTGGGTTAAACAATGAATAAACAATCTATGGATATTATTTATGGTTCCATAACCCTGAATAACAAAATGCTGGTTCATCATTGTAAGTGGGTAAGGAAAATGAACGTGTCCTTTTGAATACAATACAGGTAATTATCAACTGGGCTTGATGGGCTTGAGTGATCTGCGTTCTCATGTCTGACATTAGCATAACACTCGAGCCGGTATTACATTTCAGTGCCCCTTACAAGACCCTTCAAGCAGCCTCACTGTCTCCCACGGAATTGGATCCCTTGTGCTCATTGTATTCAGTTCCTGCCTATTGTTCCTACCTATTGCTGCAGTGTCTTGTCTGATGATAGGTTCTCTGCTGTTTTGTCTGCACAAATGCCAGATGCTAGAGGATTATGCTGTCTAATGCTCTTTATGCCTGAGCTGGGTGATGCAAGGAGGGTCTTGTGTGAAAATGCACACTAGACCATCCCTTGTGGTAAAGCTATTGAAGTACAGGTCAGAAACAATGTCCCTAAATAGCATTATTATATAATAACATAACACTGTGTATTGTCAGAGTGATGACTTTTTTATGAGCAACATATTAACAGTCACTGCAGTAGGCACAGCCTAGGCCCAGCCTATTTCGTAATCCAACTAAATGTTTGAACCACGTTGCTTTTCTTAGACGGTTTGCTGCTGCATTAAAGTGTGCAGTATTTGTTGGGCTTCACTTGGCTGTCAGACTAATACCTTCCAGACTGAAAATGTGTGAGGGAGACACTAATCTGCATAAGAATATTTTTAAGGATTATGGCTGGAGTCTAGCAAGCTGCCTTCCTATTGATTGGTCGCTTGGCCCAACAGAAATGACAGTGAGACCAGATCCCTCTTAATTCTTACTTAGTTTGAACACAGACAGATTTCCTGCCTTATTCTTGATGCTTTCTGTCCTAGGGCTGGGTGGTATTATGTATTTTATGATATACCGGTATTGATGCATGGAACAGTTTGGGTCTTTACTTTGCCTTATATAAAGGTATTTGAATGTTTGGTTTGTTAAATATGATAAGCCGTGTGTAAGGTCTCTCTCCGCTCTCTCTCTCCATGCCACTTTCCATACAGACCTAGCCCTGCCGTGCCCCCTTTCACTCAAGGAGCGCAATTGTTGTTCCTCGACCACAAGACACTTGCGTTCTGTCTGCATCATCAATGCAGCACATGCAAAAATGTTGATGACTACTACGCTGTTTTTACTTAATATAAATCCACTATTCGTTTGTGTTTCTAACATCTGCAAACAGCTAGTTTTGTCTTTTCGTAGCAAGTTGGGCCTAAATCTTAATCACTAGTTAGTTGGCTAGCTAGCTAATAAATGTACTGAGTCAGAGCAAACTTAATTAACTATACAGCCTGATAATTTCAGTGATGGGGTAGACCTAAATCAGCATGTTACTTGTGCAACAGTATCTTCTAAATCAAAAAGGAATAAGTGAAGCATGAATATGTTGGCTAAATGAAGTAGCTAAGAAAAAAAACTCAATGTAGACAAAGATTATAGGGTCCCCTAGGAAACACTTAACAACAGTTTGGTTCCCACCCTGTTACAATGGCATTTTCATTCATGTCATGTCAAACAACACTGTATTCAAGTGCCCACTATTATACTGGAACTCTAGAAGTAGAACAATCATTCTATTTCCATGATTCCAACAGTTCACCCAAGTGTTTTGCTCTAAATCGTAATTGCAACATTTGGTTTAAAATGAGGCCTAGATTGTTTGCTGATATCGTGCAGCCCTACATGGCAGTGTGGAAATGATCTCAAATGAGTGCAGAAATTGTTGACAATGCAGACTTTTGTTGTTGTTGTTGGTTGCAGTTGAATTGAAAAGTATAAAATAATTAGAATGGAGAAACACCCATTGAAATCACTTAGGGTCACGCACTACTCAAAGCAAATGTTGAACTTTTGTTATTCAGAAACATAAAATAACGTCAAATAACGTCATACTGTTAATATTTGTGTAAATACTGAGATAGGATATTTTGGCCATATCGCCCAGCCCTATTCTGTGCTGCAATATTGATGATAATGATGGCATCAACATCAGCAGCAGACACAACAGCAACAGAAGTGTTATAACAGTGAAGTGGTTAGAGTTTTGGCTCTGGGCATACTGAACTAAATGCTCGCGGTTGTTGGTAACTTTTGAAGTTGTTTTCACAAAGCAGTGTTGATAATATTCATACATAATTAATTGAGAATTAAATTGTACTGCATTAAGGCAATGCAGGATGTATGAAACTTCAGTTCACCATTTAGGCCTAGGTTCTGAGGTAATTTATTTTTGTTTGCAATTTTGCTCAGGTCTTTAAAATGAAAGCCTTGGATGATGGGGGTTTGGTTTATAATGACTAACAGAACATAGGCCGTAAGTAATACGCTATTTAATACAGATGTTGATTCAGCATCTGGATACAGATAGAAGTTTAATTTATCAATATACTAGTGCAGGGTTCCCCAATTGGCTGCCCTAGTTTTCTGAGCAATAATATATAAAATCCCTAAAATATATATATGATTTTTCAACGCCGATACCGGTTATTGGAGGACCCTAAAAAAGCTGATACCGATTAATCGGCCAATTAAATGTTTTTTGTTGTTGTTGTAATAATGACAATTACAACAATACTGAATGAACACTTATTTTAACTTAATATAATACATCAATAAAATCAATTTAGCCTCAAATAAAATGAAACATGTTCAATTTGGTTTAAATAATGCAAAAACAAATTGTTGGAAAAGAAAGTAAAAGTGCAATATGTGCCATGTAAAAAAGCTAACGTTTAAGTTCCTTGCTCAGAACATGAGAACGTATGAGAGCTGGTATTTCATATACCTTTGACTATTGGATGTTCTTATTAGAGGTAGACCGATTAATCGGAATTTCAAGTTTTCATAACAAATCGGAAATCGGTATTTTTATACACCGATTTTTAATTTTTTAAAAATGTATTTATATTTTTTACTACACCTTTATTTAATCTTTATTTAACTAGGCAAGTCAGTTAAGAACACATTCTTATTTTCAATGACGGCCTAGGAACGGTGGGTTAATTGCCTTGTTCAGGGGCAGAACAACAGATTTTCACCTTGTAGCTCGGGATTCAATCTTGCAACCTCATAGTTAACTAGTCCAATGCAATAGCAACCTGCCTCTTGTTTGTTGCACTCTACAAGGAGACTGACTGCCTGTTACGCGAATGCAGTAGAAGCCAAGGTAAGTTGCTAGCTAGCATTAAACTTATCTTTAGAAAAAAACAACCATAATCACTAGTTAACTACACATGGTTGATGATATTACTAGTTTATCTAGCGTGTCCTGCGTTGCATATAATCAATGCAACGCTGGGGGAATGATTTAACAAAAGCGCATTTGTGGAAAAAGCACAATCGTTGGACGACTGTACCTAACCATAAACACCAATGCCTTTCTTAAAATCAATACACAGAAGTACAGTGTGGGGAAAAAAGTATTTGATCCCCTGCTGATATTGTACGTTTGCCCACTGACAAAGAAATGATCAATCTATAATTTAAATGGCAGGTTTATTTGAACAGTGATAGACAGAATAACAACAAACAATCCAGAGAAACGCATGTCAAAAATTTTCTAAATTGATTTGCATTTTAATGGGGGAAATAAGTATTTGACCCCTCTCAATCAGAAAGATTTCTGGCTCCCAGATGTCTTTTATACAGGTAATGGCCTGAGATTAGGAGCACACTCTTAAAGGGAGTGCTCCTAAATCTCAGTTTGTTACCTGTATAAAAGACTGATTGCTTCTGTGGACAGGTGTCTTTTATACAGGTAACAAGCTCAGATTTAGGAGCACTCCCTTTAAGTGTGCTCCTAATCTCAGCTCATTACCTGTATAAAAGACACCTGTCCACAGAAGCAATCAATCAATCAGATTCCAAACTCTCCACCATGGCCAAGACCATGGAGCATCGCCAAGCAGCTTGGTGAGAAGGTGAAAAAGTTGGTGCGATTATTAGCAAATGGAAGAAACACAAAATAATTGTCAATCTCCCTCGGCCTGGGGCTACATGCAATATCTCAATGATCATGAGAACGGTGAGGAATCAGCCCAGAACTACACAGGAGGATCTTGTCAATGATCTCAAAGAAGCTGGGACCATAGTCACCAAGAAAACAATTGGTAACACACTACGCCGTGAAGAACTGAAATCCTGCAGCGCCCAAGCCCCCCTGCTCAAGAAAGCACATATACATGCCCGTCTGAAGTTTGCCAATGAACATCTGAATGATTCAGAGGACAACTGGGTGAAAGTGTTGTGGTCAGATCAGACAAAAATGGAGCTCTTTGGCATCAACTCAACTCGCTGTGTTTGGAGGAGGAGGAATGCTGCCTATGACCCCAAGAACACCATCCCCACCGTCAAACATGGAGGTGGAAACATTATGCTTTGGGTGTGTTTTTCTGGTAAGGGGACAGGACAACTTCACCGCATCAAAGGGACGATGGACGAGGCCATGTAGCGTCAAATCTTTATTATTATTATATATTATTATCTTTGGTGAGAACCTCCTTCCCTCAGCCAGGTCATTTAAAATGGGTCGTGGATGGGTATTCCAGCATGACAATGACCCAAAACACACGGCCAAGGCAACAAAGGAGTGGCTCAAGAAGAAGCACATTAAAGTCCTGAATTGTCCTAGCCAGTCTCAGACCTTAATCCCGTAGAAAATCTGTGGAGGGAGCTGAAGGTTCGAGTTGCCAAACGTCAGCCTCGAAACCTTAATGACTTGGAAAAGATCTGCAAAGAGGAGTGGGACCAAATCCATCCTGAGATGTGTGGAAACCTGGTGGCCAACTACAGGAAACGTCTGACCTCTGTAATTGCCAACAAGGGTTAAGTCATGTTTTGCAGAGGGGTCAAATATTTATTTCCCTCATTACAATGCAAATCAATGTATAACATTTTTGACATGTGTTTTTCAGGATTTTTTTGTTGTTATTCTGTCTCTCACTGTTCAAATAAACCTACCTTTAGAATTATAGACTGATAATTTCTTTGTCAGTGGGCAAACGTACAAAATCAGCAGGGGATCAAATAATTTTTTCCCTCACTGTATATATTTTTAAACCTGCATATTTTGCTAAAAGAAATCCAGGTTTGCAGGCAATATTAACCAGGTGAAATTGTGTCATTTCTCTTGCGTTCATTGCACGCAGAGTCAGGGTATATGCAACCGTTTGGGCAGCCTGGCTCATTGCGAACTAATTTGCTAGAATTTTACGTAATTATGACATCACATTTAAGGTTGTGCAATGTAACAAGAATATTTAGACTTATGGATGCCACCCGTTAGATAAAATACCATACGGTACCGTATTTCACTGAAATAATAAACGTTTTGTTTTCAAAATGATAGTTTCCGGATTTGACCATATTCATGACCAAAGGCTCGTATTTCTGTGTGTTTTTATGCTATAATTAAGTTTATGATTTGATAGAGCAGTCTGACTGATGGTAGGCAGCAGCAGGCTCGTAAGCATCTTCGCAAGCACAGCGCTGTTTATGACTTCAAGCCTAATATCTGGTGTAACCGATGTGAAATCGCTAGCTAGTTAGCTGGGTGTGCGCTAATAGCATTTCAAACGTCACTCGCTCTGAGACTTGGAGTAGTTATTCCCCTTGCTCTGCAAGGGCCACGGCTTTTGTGGAGCGATGGGTAACGCAGCTTCGAGTGTGGGTGTTGTCAATGTGTTCCTGGTTCAATCCCAGGTAGGGGCGAGGAGACGGACGGAAGCTATACTGTTACACTGGCAATACTATAGTGCCTATAAGAACGTCCAATAGTCAAAGGTATATGAAATACAAATGGTATAGAGAGAAATAGTCCTATAAATAATATATTAACTACAACCTAAAACCTCTTACCTTGGAATATTGAAGTCTCATGTTAAAAGGAACTACTAACTTTCCTATGTTCTCATGTTCTGAGCAAGGAACTCAAATGTTACCTTTTTACATGGCACATATTGCACTTTTACTTCTCCAACAGCTTTGTTTTTGCCTTATTTAAACCAAATTGAACATGTTTCATTATTTATTTGAGGCTAATTTGTTTTTATTGATGTATTATATTAAGTTAAAATAAGTGTTCATTCAGTATTGTTGTAATTGTCATTAATACAAAAATAAATATAAAAATGGCCGATTAATCGGTATTGGCTTTTTTTGGTCCTCCAATTATCGGCATCGGCATTGAAATATCATAATCGGTCGACCTCTACTTTGGACACACCTACTCATTCAATGGTTTATTTTTCACTATTTTCTACATTGTAGAATGATAGTGAAGACATCAAAACTCTGAAATAACAAATATGGAATCGTGTTGTAACCAAAAAAGTGTGCTACCCACACTGAACAGGCAGTTAACCCACTGTTCCTAGGCCGTCATTGAAAATAAGAATTTGTTCTTAAAAATAAGAATTTGTTCTTAACTGATCTTGCCTAGTAAAATAAAGGTGAAAAAAAATCCTTCTTTTATTGGCACCATGTGCTATACAATGCCGTATTTTGACAAAAGCTCTTATTCAGCCTCTTATCTTGTAGGCCTACATTATTTCCAAGTTAAAATAAAATGTTTCCCTTTTCTTGGGTTTGATTCAAAACAGGCTTCTACGTTTACATTTTTAGCATCAAAATGTCTTTATACCAAAATTCATGCTGACTAGCATCAGAATTGTTTAGCATAAATCGGAGCTTCTTAATTCAACACAGGGATTCAAGCTGAACTGATCTGCTATTTGTGCTGAATTTATGAAAAGTTGTCTGTCCAAAGTTTGCCAACATCTTGTTGTAAAACCTTAAAACATTCATTAAGCTCTTGTGATATTATAAGACATTGTTTCTAAGGGCGTTTTCACACATAGTTCTGAGCTATAGTTTGATTCTGAGTTTGTTTTAATTTTTAAAAAATTGTTTGAGTCCGGTTGGTTTCACTAAAATGCCTAAACTTTTGTTCATGCAAGTAATTTATTTATTGGAGGACAATGCTCACATTAAATGCATCTATGATTATCAAGAAGCATAACTTTTGTGTCCCAAACTTCATATTTAACATGTGGGAGGAAATGGCGCAATAGCCGCTTTTACTGTGACATGAAAATACTATATTCAATAACCTACAGTATATCCCTGGTATAGCCCCCTTTTCCCTTAATCTGCATCAGATGCTCTCATAAATGCGCTGCTACTCACAATGTTTCAGAGATATCAAGTTATGGTAGGCCTACTGCGTGCATTTCATCAAATTCTCGCTGTCAAACAACCAATAATACTGTGCGCCTCTGATTCTTTTCCTGTGTTTGGTCTGGACTGCATTCTGACCTGCAGCGAACTGCACCATGGATCAAATGGGATCTGACCGAGACCACCCTTTTTGAGCAAACCACGGTGCGTTTTTTAGTGCGCTCCCGAGTGCGTATAGAGAGTTCAATCCAGTCTAAACAAACTGAACTAAGGGGGACATGTGCCAGAGTTTGGAAAAAGTGCTCCAAACCAATTTGGTGTGAAAGCCCCTTAAATAAAAAGATTACATCAAGAAAGAGATATAGTTTATTTGATAGGCCATGTTATTACCAAACATCCACGGGAGTGGTTGATATCACAAAACATTACTTTCATGGGATTCTTTTGTTATAAACATTAGGGGTATATTAAACCTCATTGATATCAATCAATCTTAATGATATCAATCAATCTTTAATATCATTAAGGATGGCATCACATCTGCCATCGTGCCATAGCTTTGCATATATGGCTATGTTGAACATTTAGCATCAATTCTAATTAGCCGGCACTGAAAATGAAAGTCGTTTACACATAACCTATTTACAAGTCAACATGATCAGTCATTACCAGAATGTACCTTGACGCTGGCAGGAAATTTGACCTTATTAACGGATGGTTTGAATCTATTCAGCAGGTAGTTAATGAGCGGTGGAATTGAATTCTGAGATACAGACCCCCCCCCCACACACACACACTTGTCCCCCTCCTGCAATCTCATCACCCCGCCTTCCCACCTCAGCCCTCCCCAACCCCTGACTTGTGTAAAGCCATTGCAGCAGATTAAACTGTGCTACCCCATACATCATATTGCCTCCTACACAAGAATGATCTCCCATTAATTGTAGCTTACGAGGATCTATTAGCACTACTTTAAAACCCATACAACATTCTCATGTCTCATGTTCGAGGTCAATTACGCCATTTTTCAGAGTAAAGCTTTTCTTTATTGAGACAAAAATGCACTCTTGTGCTAATTCTGCTCTAAAGGTGCTATCCACTGAAACCATAACCACTTCATCTATTCAATGTGTGGGTAGATGCTCTTATCACCAGGACTTTTTTGTGCAATTATTTTCCATCGATTATCTGTAAGAGTGGTCGTTCAACAAGATCATCCATAGTCGCTGCGCAGGATCTGTCTTGGTTGGTTGCAAGGATTATGGTAAATTTTAAACTTCAGCAGTGGGTAGTAAAGTTGACTAACACTGTAACCACACACCTTGTAGTAATTGGGATTAGCAAAGCAATCATTTTAGGTTAATCAGCACGAAAGCATTTTCAAAATAAATTAGTTTTGTTATAATTTTCTGTATCAACCTCTGGCGACTTTGATCAAGAGGCCCAACTCTGTGGTAGGATACAGGTTATTGCTCCTCATCATTCATAGTGCAGTTCGTATCGACTGGACCTTGGCTGCTTTGGAGGGAACTCCTCATGCTGGAGGCATTTAGGACGTTCAACGATGTGCAAGTTGTAGGCTCTCTTTGGATGCCAATCCTTTCTTGATGGCTTCCATTTTTCATGGCTTTGATTGTTCACAGTTTCATTTGTGGCTCAAAACAATAGAGTTTCCTTGCAGACAAAAAGATAAATGTGCATGCTGTCTTCGGTAGTTTGCGTCAATTAATTTAACAATGCACAAGTGCTTTGTGAGCCTATTTTTGCTCTTGTCATTTAGTCGCGTTCCGGGATTAAATCATTGAGTGCATTATAATTTGTTATCCATTCCCCTGTTGCATTTCCTTTGTGGGTTTTGTGTGCCAGAAAATGACACTTGTAGGTTTTGGTGCCCTCAGAGAATTTGTTTAATTTATTATGCCTCTTGAAGGGCATAATAGTTGGAGGCTCACTATGTTCTTGACAAATGATTTAGTTTTCCTGATATAAAATTAGGTCACAGTCACTTACAAAAAGTATTTCAGGAGCCTTAGCCTTACAGTAGTTGTATTCATGTTGTGATTTAGTTTGAGTTGATCTAATCACTGTCATCTATGACATCAGTTGGTAGAGCATGGCGCTTGTAACGCCAGGGTGGTGGGTTCGATCCCCGGGACCACCCATACGTAGAATGTATGCACACATGACTGTAAGTCGCTTTGGATAAAAGCGTCTGCTAAATGGCATATATTATTATTATTATATTATTATTATTATAACCTATAGGCTCTAGGTTATAGTTGACTAGCCTATCTTTATGGAGAGCTGTGATTTGGTACAGATAGAAACCATGGACCACGTTAAGGCAAGCATGGATGACTATGTTCCATTTAACCAACATTTTTAATCTGGTCATTCAGTGCACATTGCTGGAAAAGCAGCAGTTGAAGAGAGTAAGCGGCTTTAAAACATTGCTGTCATCAGCTGACACTGGAGTAATGTCAAATTTATCTCTGTAAGGGACTTATTGTCATTGCAACAAACCCCTCACTCTAGTCTATCAGTTGGTGTTTACAGCACCCACAGAGGCTAGGCCTAGACAAGTCACCCAGCATCATTCCCATGTGCTCTGTCAAAATGAATCATGAAATGACCCCTGCTTGCTCTCATTGCTCAGTGACCTACAGTGAGTCATATTAGATTTCATATCAGACTAAGTAAGCTACAAGAACATTGCCCTGTAGCCAGTCATGTAGGTAGTACTTAGATAAATAATTATGAAATGTTTGTTTTTTTCACTGGCACAGTAAGACATTCATAGACATATACCAAATAACATTTTGTCCTTTGGCAAGATACAGTCACCTGAAAGATGTAAACCTACTTGAGGCATATGTTACGCGTGGTTTGGTCATTAGTGAATTGTACAGGATCAGACAGACATGCTTAGGGATAGCCTAATTGTAAGGAATTTAGACAATTCGAATACACTATCATGAGCTCTTGATTTAGTTAAAAGACCTAATAATGCATGTTATCATCTGGCAAACGTTCCAGTCCCCTATTATGATTGGAATCAACAAATGTCACTGGACATCCTGACCAGAAAGCAGCAGTAGCCCTGTATACATAATGTAGGTGAACATATTATAGTAACACTGGTTTTGCCAGCCTTTCAGTTCCTAGCCATGCTCAGATACTTGAGCAACTAACCAATCAATTATGAACACCAGCCATAATGGAATGTGGTAATATATTATGGATTGGTCATAACCCTTTATGGCCTATAAATATATGCTATGATTGCTGTTTTCGAGAGGACTTCAGTGGTCTATGTTTATGCTTTGCCGCAGTTGTTCAGAGCTGAGATTAATAAGAAGGGTGAGTTGTAGAAGACGAAGAACAACTGCCGAAACAAAATGAGATGCAGCAGTTCGACATTGCTAGCAAATATTGTACAATTGAGTATTGCTTGAAAATTTACCAATAAATGTTTGTCAAGAGATCTCTGTTGTGCTCAAATCCGACCACCTTAACGAGACTATCAGACAACCCCAGGAAAACCCTTTGTCTCCCGAGACCGCTTTAGCAATTAATGCCCTGTTTGTCAGTGGCCGATCTTACAGAACCCCCCCAAGTTCCTTGATAAGAGCAATTGCTAAGTGCGTCCAATTTTAAGACCATTAGGAACTTCTAAGATTTTTAAGCGGGAGCAGAAGTTCTCAATAAGGAGTTCCTGCTGTGGCCATATTTGTGCATTCTGAACCAAATATTCTCAATCCGGATTACCTAATCCCTTTATCATGGGGGTCTCTGCCTGCGCTTCACCCCCTACTGTGCTCAGTCCAGACATGTTTGGGCTTCAGACACGTGCACGGATGCAGGGGCCATCTGGATGTGCTTTTGTTCAGGTCATAAGGAGTTACGCTTGCACGGGTAACAAGACAGAAGGCACAGATAGGATGGCTCCCCCATTCTGGGTCAAGAGAATAGGAAATTGCTGTAGCTTTGGAGAATTACAGTTCAGGACATAGTATGAGAGAGCCATGCAGAATGAATATAAAGAGATAGAAGTCGGGGGAGGTTGAATGCAATGTGTTCTGATGCCTTGCCAAGGCTGTCCTATTCCCTACTCTCAAACATTAAATGTCTGCTGCCCCGTAATGGAAATTTTACAATGATACAGACCTATAAAGTGTCTAAATGAAAGATAACTTTATCATTCAAGGTCAAGAGAAAGGTCACTAACATCACATTCTGTCCCAAAACTTGTAGTCCTAGGCTACATATTTTATTTGTATACAAGAGTTATTTGTATACAAGACAAGTTTATCTACCTATCACACAGAGAATGGTAAACGGGACACACTACTGGGTCAGCCCAGTTGGCGCTAACATATTTAAGCTCCAGTCCAGCACCGATGACATTTGGGAGGATCAATGTTTCTTGGAATAATGCCTGCTAAATGGTAAGGAAAGTACACAGAAGCACTACGCTCAAAAGTCTGACAAGCTCAGCCAAGCAGACAGTTGTGTTCATGTTTTGCACCTCAGATACTTATCTGACCAGACACAACAATGGTTCCTACTACATACTCAGGAATACACTCAGCGTGGTTGTTTCATTTTGGAGTGTGAGTAACGCCAAGTCAAATTCCACCCCTCCGTTGTCAGAGTCATCCTTAAGTGCTTTTTCTCTTTCCTCTGCCTGTCTCCTTATATTGGGTTTTTCACCCCGATGTAATTTCTGATACCTCATGTCGAAGGCTTTACCTTGGTTGGGGCTGCAGTAGTTTTCAGTTAGGCCCTCTGCTCTCTAACTCTCACTTGGAGTGATTAAAGGCATTCATTCCTCTTAGGTCATCTTTGAGATCTTTGAGTCAGCTTTGATTGGCTGTCTCATCCTTTTGTCCAGAAGAGACTATTGTCCCTCTGGCCAAAACACGTCCTATCCGCATGGGACTAATATTACTAGAAAACGTTGGTTATGTAACTATTACCCCTACTCTATACCACTATTACTATTCTGACCGGATTCATTTTTCCCAAACTGCCCCCTGCATGTAATTCTTCTTTTTTTTCAATGAATTAACCAGTATAATGGAATCCTGGAGGTTTATATTCTAGACAATACGATATTTCAACATGTCCAGGCGATATGAGGATTCACTGATAAGTGAAATTGTCATTTCCAAAAGTTTAGCTCAGTTTGAATGCTGTTTTGCAATCTATTAACAGCAAGGGTTGCATTAAATAGGTGCAATATATTTTTCCCAGATGCATTTGGCGATGTTCAATTCATTGTCACAAAACGTATAAACATAAACTTTGACAATGGAAGTTGATACATGTAGGCCCTTCATATATTCAGTTGAAGTCGGAAGTTTACATATACCTTAGCCAAATATATTTAAACTCAGTTTTTCACAATTCCTGACATGTAATCCCAATAAAAATTCCCTGTCTTAGGTCAGTCAGTATCACCACTTTATTTTAAGAATGTGAAATGTCAGAATAATAGTGTAGAGAGTGATTTATTTTATTTCATAACATTCCCAGTTGGTCAGAAGTTTACATACACGATTTGCACTTTTCGCACCAAAGTACGTTCATCTCTAGGGGTGTTTATACTTGCATACTATTGTTTGTACAGATGAACGTGGTACCTACAGGTGTTTGGAAATTGCACTCCAGGATGAACCAGACTTGTGGAGGTCTACAATTTCTTTGCTGATGTCTTTGCTGATATCTTTGGATTTTACCATGATGCCAAGCAAAGAGGCACTGAGTTTGAAGGTAGGCCTTGTAATACATCCACAGGTACACCTCCAATTGACTCAAATGATGTCAATTAGCCTATCAGAAGCTTCTAAAGCCATGACATCATTTTCTGGAATTTTCCAATCTGTTTAAGTTTTGGGATAAGGGGCAGCATTTTTACTTTTGGATGAATAGCATGCCCAGAGTGAACTGCCTCCTACTCTGTCCCAGATGCTAATATATGCATATTATTAGTAGTATTGGATAAAACCCACTCTGAAGTTTCTAAAACTGTTTGAATGATGTCTGTGAGTATAACAGAACTCATATGGCAGGCGGAAACCTGAGAAAAATCCAAGCAGGATGTGGGGAATCTGAGGTTTGTAGTTTTTCAAAGCTTGGCCTACCGAATACACTGTGTCTATGGAGTCAAGTCGCACATCCTACGGCTTCCACTAGATGTCAACCATCTTTAGAAACTTGTTTCAGGCTTCTGCTATAAAGGAGGGGCTCATGAGACCTGTTTGAGTCAATGGTCTGGCAGAGTGTCTCAGGCTCGTGACGCGTGCTCCTGACAGAGTTAGCTCTCGTTCCATTGCTTTTCTTTAGACATAGGAATTCTCCGGTTGGAACATTATTGATGTTTTATGTTAAAAACAATCTAAAGATTGATTCCATACATCGTTTGACTTGTTTCTATGACCTGTAACGGAACCTTTCCAGTTTTTGTCTGGACGTTGTCATGCAGGTGAAAGAGGACCCAAAAGCGACTTAACAGAAACAGAGTTTATTCAAGTCCAAACAGGGAATAACAGAAATCCTCTAGTCTGTAGAGGGGAATAACAGGAGAAGCGGCCACAGACTGCAGGTCGCTTCGGGTAGGCGCAGGCCGTAGCAGACAGAGACACCTGCTCACACGCAGCATCTGATGAAGGCAAAAACACGACAGGACAGGGCGATACACAATCACAGCACGGTGAATACTAAACAAGGAACCGACGGGACAGGAACGGAACACAAAGGAATAAATAGGGACTCCAATCAGGGGAAAGGATCGGGAACAGGTGTGGGAAGACTAAATGATGATTAGGGGAATAGGAACAGCTGGGAGCAGGAACGGAACGATAGAGAGAAGAGAGAGCGAGAGAGTGAGAGAGGGAGGGGAGAGAGAGGGATAGAAAGAGGGAAAGAACCTAATAAGACCAGCAGAGGGAAACGAATAGAATGGGGAGCACAGGGACAAGACATGATAATAAATGACAAACATGACAGTACCCCCCACTCACCGAGCGCCTCCTGGCGCACTCGAGGAGGAATCCTGGCGGCAACGGAGGAAATCATCGATGAGTGAACGGTCCAGCACGTCCCGAGACGGAACCCAACTCCTCTCCTCAGGACCGTAACCCTCCCAATCCACTAAGTATTGGTGACCCCGTCCCGAGAACGCATGTCCATGATCTTATGTACCTTGTAAATAGGTGCGCTCTCGACAAGGACGGGAGGGGGAGGGAAGACGAACGGGGTGCGAAGAAAGGGCTTAACACAGGAGACATGGAAGACAGGATGGACGCGACGAAGATGTCGCGGAAGAAGCAGTCGCACAGCGACAGGATTGACGACCTGGGAGACACGGAACGGACCAATGAACCGCGGAGTCAACTTACGAGAAGCTGTCGTAAGAGGAAGGTTGCGAGTGGAAAGCCACACTCTCTGGCCGCAACAATACCTTGGACTCTTAATCCTGCGTTTATTGGCGGCTCTCACCGTCTGTGCCCTGTAACGGCAAAGTGCAGACCTCACCCTCCTCCAGGTGCGCTCACAACGTTGGACAAACGCTTGAGCGGAGGGAACGCTGGACTCGGCAAGCTGGGATGAGAACAGAGGAGGCTGGTAACCCAGACTACTCTGAAACGGAGATAACCCGGTAGCAGACGAAGGAAGCGAATTGTGAGCGTATTCTGCCCAGGGAGCTGTTCTGCCCAAGACGCAGGGTTTCTGAAAGAAAGGCTGCGTAGTATGCGACCAATCGTCTGATTGGCCCTCTCTGCTTGACCGTTAGACTGGGGATGAAACCCGGAAGAGAGACTGACGGACGCACCAATCAAACGACAGAACTCCCTCCAAAACTGTGACGTGAATTGCGGGCCTCTGTCTGAAACGGCGTCTAACGGGAGGCCATGAATTCTGAATACATTCTCAATAATGATTTGTGCCGTCTCCTTAGCGGAAGGAAGTTTAGCGAGGGGAATGAAATGTGCCGCCTTAGAGAACCTATCGACAACCGTAAGAATCACAGTCTTCCCCGCAGACAAAGGCAGACCGGTAATGAAGTCTAAGGCGATGTGAGACCATGGTCGAGAAGGAATGGGGAGCGGTCTGAGACGACCGGCAGGAGGAGAGTTACCCGACTTAGTCTGCGCGCAGTCCGAACAAGCAGCCACGAAACGGCGCGTGTCACGCTCCTGAGTCGGCCACCAAAAGCGCTGGCGAATAGACGCAAGAGTGCCTCGAACACCGGGATGACCAGCTAACTTGGCAGAGTGAGCCCACTGAAGAACAGCCAGACGAGTGGAAACAGGAACGAAAAGGAGGTTACTAGGACAAGCGCGCGGCGACGCAGTGTGCGTGAGTGCTTGCTTAACCTGTCTTTCAATTCCCCAGACTGTTAACCCGACAACACGCCCATAAGGAAGAATCCCCTCGGGATCAGTAGAAGCCACAGAAGAACTAAACAGACGGGATAAGGCATCAGGCTTGGTGTTCTTGCTACCCGGACGGTAAGAAATCACAAACTCGAAACGAGCGAAAAACAACGCCCAACGAGCTTGACGGGCATTAAGTCGTTTGGCAGAACGGATGTACTCAAGGTTCTTATGGTCTGTCCAAACGACAAAAGGAACGGTCGCCCCCTCCAACCACTGTCGCCATTCGCCTAGGGCTAAGCGGATGGCGAGCAGTTCACGGTTACCCACATCATAGTTGCGCTCAGATGGCGACAGGCGATGAGAAAAATAAGCGCAAGGATGAACCTTATCGTCAGACTGGAAGCGCTGGGATAGAATGGCTCCCACGCCTACCTCTGAAGCGTCAACCTCGACAATGAATTGTCTAGTGACGTCAGGAGTAACGAGGATAGGAGCGGACGTAAAACGTTCTTTAAGAAGATCAAAAGCTCCCTGGGCGGAACCGGACCACTTAAAACACGTCTTGACAGAAGTAAGAGCTGTGAGAGGGCAGCAACTTGACCGAAATTACGAATGAAACGCCGATAGAAATTAGCGAAACCTAAAAAGCGCTGCAACTCGACACGTGACCTTGGCACGGGCCAATCACTGACAGCTTGGACCTTAGCGGAATCCATCTGAATGCCTTCAGCGGAAATAACGGAACCGAGAAAAGTAACGGAGGAGACATGAAAAGAGCACTTCTCAGCCTTTACGTAGAGACAATTCTCTAAAAGGCGCTGTAGAACACGTCGAACGTGCTGAACATGAATCTCGAGTGACGGAGAAAAATCAGGATATCGTCAAGATAGACAAAAACAAAGATGTTCAGCATGTCTCTCAGAACATCATTAACTAATGCCTGAAAAACAGCTGGCGCATTGGCGAGACCGAACGGCAGAACCCGGTACTCAAAATGCCCTAACGGAGTGTTAAACGCCGTTTTCCACTCGTCCCCCTCTCTGATGCGCACGAGATGGTAAGCGTTACGAAGGTCCAACTTAGTAAAGCACCTGGCTCCCTGCAGAATCTCGAAGGCTGATGACATAAGGGGAAGCGGATAACGATTCTTAACCGTTATGTCATTCAGCCCTCGATAATCCACGCAGGGCGCAGAGTACCGTCCTTCTTCTTAACAAAAAGAACCCCGCCCCGGCCGGAGAAGAAGAAGGCACTATGGTACCGGCGTCAAGAGACACAGACAAATAATCCTCGAGAGCCTTACGTTCGGGAGCCGACAGAGAGTATAGTCTACCTCGAGGAGGAGTGGTCCCCGGAAGGAGATCAATACTACAATCATACGACCGGTGAGGAGGAAGGGAGTTGGCTCGGGACCGACTGAAGACCGTGCGCAGATCATGATATTCCTCCGGCACTCCTGTCAAATCGCCAGGTTCCTCCTGAGAAGTAGGGACAGAAGAAACGGGAGGGATGGCAGACATTAAACACTTCACATGACAAGAAACGTTCCAGGATAGGATAGAATTACTAGACCAATTAATAGAAGGATTATGACATACTAGCCAGGGATGACCCAAAACAACAGGTGTAAACGGTGAACGGAAAATCAAAAAAGAAATAGTCTCACTGTGGTTACCAGATACAGTGAGAGTTAAAGGTAGTGTCTCAAATTTGATACTGGGAAGATGACTACCATCTAAGGCAAACATGGGCGTAGGCTTGTCTAACGGTCTGAAAGGAATGTTATGTTTCCGAACCCATGCTTCGTCCATGAAACAACCCTCAGCCCCAGAGTCAATCAAGGCACTGCATGTAGCACCGAACCGGTCCAGCGTAGATGGACCGACATAGTAGTACAAGATCTAGATGAAGGGACCTGAGTAGTAGCGCTCACCAGTAGCCCTCCGCTTACTGATGGGCTCTGGCCTCTTACTGGACATGAATTAACAAAATGTCCAGCAACTCCGCAATAGAGGCACAGGCGGTTGGTGATCCTCCGTTCCCTCTCCTTAGTCGAGATGCGAATCCCTCCCAGCTGCATGGGCTCAGTCTCAAAGCCAGAGGAGGGAGATGGTTGCGATGCGGAGCAGGGAAACACCGTTGATGCGAGCTCTCTTCCACGAGCCCGGTGACGAAGATCTACCCGTCGTTCTATGCGGATGGCGAGAGCAATCAAAGAGTCCACATCTGATGGAACCTCCCGGGAGAGAATCTCATCCTTAACCACTGCGTGGAGTCCCTCCAGAAAACGAGCGAGCAGCGCCGGCTCGTTCCACTCACTAGAGGCAGTAAGAGTGCGAAACTCAATAGAATAATCCGTTATGGACCGTTCACCTTGGCATAAGGAAGCCAGGGCCCTAGAAGCCTCCCTACCAAAAACTGAACGGTCAAAAACCCGAATCATCTCCTCTTTAAAGTTCTGGAACTTGTTAGAGCAAACAGCCCTTGCCTCCCAGATAGCTGTGCCCCATTCTCGAGCCCGGCCAGTAAGGAGTGAAATGACGTAAGCAACCCGAGCTCTCTCTCTAGAGTATGTGTTGGGTTGGAGAGAGAACACAATCTCACACTGCGTGAGAAAGGAGCGGCACTCAGTGGGCTGCCCGGAGTAGCAAGGTGGGTTATTAACCCTAGGTTCTGGAGGCTCGGCAGGCCAGGAAGTAACAGGTGGCACGAGACGTAGACTCTGGAACTGTCCAGAGAGGTCGGAAACCTGAGCGGCCAGGTTCTCCACGGCATGGCGAGCAGCAGACAATTCCTGCTCGTGTCTGCCGAGCATGGCTCCTTGGATCTTGACGGCAGTGTAACGAGCGTCTGAAGTCGCTGGGTCCATTCCTTGGTCGGTTCCTTCTGTCATGCAGGTGAAAGAGGACCCAAAAGCGACTTAACAGAAACAGAGTTTATTCAAGTCCAAACAGGGAATAACAGAAATCCTCTAGTCTGTAGAGGGGAATAACAGGAGAAGCGGCCACAGACTGCAGGTCGCTTCGGGTAGGCGCAGGCCGTAGCAGACAGAGACACCTGCTCACACGCAGCATCTGATGAAGGCAAAAACACGACAGGACAGGGCGATACACAATCACAGCACGGTGAATACTAAACAAGGAACCGACGGGACAGGAACGGAACACAAAGGAATAAATAGGGACTCCAATCAGGGGAAAGGATCGGGAACAGGTGTGGGAAGACTAAATGATGATTAGGGGAATAGGAACAGCTGGGAGCAGGAACGGAACGATAGAGAGAAGAGAGAGCGAGAGAGTGAGAGAGGGAGGGGGAGAGAGAGGGATAGAAAGAGGGAAAGAACCTAATAAGACCAGCAGAGGGAAACGAATAGAATGGGGAGCACAGGGACAAGACATGATAATAAATGACAAACATGACAGACGTAGTGCTCACGCTTCATGAAGATGGATTATTGGGCTGAACACGCTAACAACATGTGGCTATTTGGACATAAATGATGGACTTTATGGAGCAAATCAGTCATTTATTGTCAAACTGAGATTCCTGGGAGTGCCTTCTGATGAAGATCATCAAAGGTAAGTGAATATTTATAGTGTTATTTCTAACACCTGTTGAATCTGGCTGAATTGGGCTCTGAGCGCCGTTCTCAGATTATGCTTTTTCCGTAATGATGTCCTATGAGTGTCATCTGATGAAGAACATCAAAGGTTAGTGATTCATTTGATCTATATTTCTGCTTTATGGGACTCCTATCTTTGGCTGGAAAAATGGCTGTGTGTTTTTTTGACTTGGCTCTGACCTAACATAATCATATGTTGTGCTTTCACTGTAAAGCATTTTTTAAATCGGACATGATGGGTAGATTAACAAGATGTTTATCTTTCATTTGCTGTATTGGACTTGTTGTGTGAAAGTTACAGTACATATTTCAAAAACATATTTTTTGAATTTCGCTCACTGCCTTTTCAGCGGAATGTTGTCGAGGGGTTCCGCTAGCGGAAGGCCTGCCCTAGAAAGGTTAAAGGCACAGTGAATTTAGTGTATGTACATTTCTGACACACTGGAAATATAATGCAGTGAATTATAAGTGAAATAATCTGTGTGTAAACAATTGTTGGAAAGATTACTTGTGTCATGCACATAGTAGATTTCCTAACCGACTTGCCAAAACTATAGTTTGTTAACAAGAAATTTGTGGAGTGGTTGAAAAATGAGTTTTAAACTTCCGACTTCAACTGTAGTTTTAAGCATCAATTTATCGAATCAGTTATTGTTTTCTTGCTCAAACCGCAAACAAAACCTGTCAAACTCAGGCATTTCTCTCAAAACACAGGAATGTAGATTCTCACGAGACTAGTATTATCAGAGGACCTTGGAGTTAGTTGGAAAAAGTAGCTTTTTCGGCTGGAATTATTACTCTCCTGCTATGTAAAAATGGGTGACGTGCCAGATTCGGACCGGGCGTAAATTACAGATGTGGTGATTTGTTCACGTAATTTCACAACTCTTTCTTCCCCAGTATAACTAATCCGTTGTAAATCGGGATTTTTACTACTTTACTTTTAGTATTTTCCTTCTTGTAGGAAAAATAAATAAATAAATAAATATATATATATATACACCCCCACATGACACATTTTGGTCATGTGTATGTATACTACATGACCAAAATGTATGTGGACATAAATGGATCGAACATCTCATTCCAAAATCATGAGCATTAATATTGAGTTTGTCCCCCTTTGCTGCTTTAACAGCATGCACTCTGGGACGGCTTTCAACTAGATATGGGAACATTGCTGCAGGGACTTCCATTCAGCCACGAGCGTTGTTCAGGTCGGGCACTGATTTTGGGCGGTTAGGCCTGGCTCGCAGTTTGTGTTCCAATTCATCCAAAAAGGTGTTCAATGGGGTTGAGGTCAGGGTTCTGTGCAGGCCCGTCAAGTATTTCCACACTGATCTCGACATACCATTTCTGTGTAGACCTCCCATTGTGCACAGGGTATTGTCATACTGAAACAGGAAAGGGCCTTCCCCAAACTGTTGACACAAGTTGGAAGCCGGAATCGTCTAGAATGTCAGTGTATGCTGTTGTGTTAAGATTTCCCCTTTCAGGAACTAAGGGGCCGAGCCCGAACCATGAAAAACAGCCCCATACCATTATTCTTCCTCCACCAAACTTTAGTTAGCGCTATGCATTGGAGCAGGTAGCGTTCTCCTGGCGTCCGCCAAACCCAGATTCGTCCGTCGGACTGCCAGATGGTGAAGCGTGATTCATCACTCCAGAGAACACGTTTCCACTGCTCCAGAGTCCAATGGCGGTTAGCTTTACACCACTTACAGTGCTTGGCATTTCACATTGTGATCTTAGGCTTGTGTGCGACTGCTCGGCCATGGAAACCCATTTCATGAAGCTCCCGAGTTCTTGTTCTGACATTGCTTCCAGAGGCAGTTTGGAACTCTGTAATGAGTTTTGTAACCGAGGACAGACCATTTTTACATGCTACGTGCTTCAGAACTCGGCGGTCCCGTTCTGTGAGCTTGTGTGTCCTACCACTTCGCGGCTGAGCCGTTGTTGCTCCAAGACACTTCTACTTCACAATAAAAGCACTTACAGTTTACCAGGGCAGCTCTAGCAGGGCATACATTTGACAAACTGACTTGTTGGAAAGGTGGAATCCTGTAACGGTGCCACGTTGAGATCCTGGGTGAAGGCAGCAGAGGTGTATTGAGGGCAGGTTGGTCAGGATGATATCTAAGAGGGTGCCCATGATTATGGATTTAGGGTTGTACCTGGTAGGTTCCTTGAACATTTGTATGAGATTTAGGGCATCAAGCTGAGATTGTGGGACATCTGGGGTATTAAGCATGTCCAGTTCAGGTAACCTAACAGTACAAACTCTGAACATAGATGGGGGGGCAATCAATTCACATGTGGTGTCCAGGGCGAGGCTGATGGGGTTCTATAGCAAGGGGCAACGGTGAATTACTTGTTTCTGGAAAGGTGGATTTAAAAAAAAAAGTAGAAACTCGACTTGTTTGGGTACAGACCTGGATAGTAGAACATAACTCTGCAGGCTATCTCTGCAGTAGATTGCAACACCGCCCCCTTTGGCAGTTCTATCTTGTCGAATGTTATAGTTAGGGATGGATATTTCAGAATTTTTGGTGGCCTTCCTAAGCCAGGATTCAGGCACGGCTAGGACATCCGGGTTGGTGAAGTGTGCTAAAGCAGTGAATAAAACTTTATTAGGAGGAGGGTTCTAATGTTAACATGCATGAAACCTGAAACATTCATGAAACTTGAAATCGGCCCTAATTAATCAGCCATTCCGAATAATTGGTCGACCTCTAGTCTGAGTCCTTTAGGTGCCTTTTGGCACATTTCAAGCAGGCTCTCATGTGCCTTTTGATGAGGTGTGGCTTCCGTCTGGCCACTCTACCATAAAGGCCTGATTGGTGCAGTGCTGCAGAGATGTTGTCCTTCTGGAAGGTTCTCCCATCTTCACAGAGGAACCCTGGAGCACTGTCAGAGTGACCATCGGGTCCTTGGTCACCTCCCCCGTTTGCTCAGTTTTGCCAAGTGGCCAACTCTAGGAAGAGTCTTGGTGGTTCCAAACTTCTTCAATTTAAGAATGATGGAGGCCACTGTGTTCTTGGGGACCTTCAATGCTGCAAAAATCTTTTGGTACCCTTCCCCAGATCTGTGCCTCGACACAATCCTGTATCGGAGCTCTACAGACAATTCCTTCGACCTCATGGCTTGGTTTATGCTCTGACATGCATTGTCACCTGTGGAACTTTATATAGACAGGTTTGTGCCTTTCCAAATCCTGTCCAATAAATTGAATTTACCACAGGTGGACTCTAATCAAGTTGTAGAAACATCTCAAGGATGATCAATGGAAACAGGATGAACCTGTTCATTTTAGATTCTCATAGCAAAGGGTCTGAACACAGAAGGAGTGCCTTCGTAAGAAGCATTTCAAGGTCCTGGAGTGGCCTAGCCAGTCTCAGATCTCACCCCCATAGAAAATCTTTGGAGGGAGATGAAAGCCCGTGTTTTGGGGCTGTTGCTGGGCAACATCACTGCTCCTCATGGAGGAATGGGACAAAATACCAGCAACAATGTGTGAAAACCTTGTGAAGACTTACAGAAAACGTTTGACCTCTGTCATTGCCAACAAAGGGTATATAACAAAGTATTGAGATAAACTTTAGTTATTGACCAAATACTTATTTTCCACCATAATTTGCAAATCATTTCATTAAAAATCCTACAATGTGATTTTCTGGATTTTTTAAATTCTCATTTTGTCTGTCATAGTTGACGTGTACCTATGATGAAAATTACAGGCCTCTCATCTTTTTAAGTGGGAGAACTTGCACAATTGGTGGCTGGCTAAATACTTTTTTGCCCCACTGTATGTTTGTATACACACACACACACACACACACACACACACACACACACACACACACACACACACACACACACACACACACACACACACACACACACACACACACACACACACACACACACACACACACACACACACACACACACACACACTGGATCTGTTATTCTGTCTTTATGGGCCTATATCAGTGCAGTTTACCAGTGTATGAATGTCTTTAGTGCCGGCCAGCATGAACTTGATGCGAGGTGTGTAATTTTATGCCTTCTCAACCAGCTCATGAATTATGGATAGGTAGCTAGGTTTCCATCCAATTGGCTACAGATTTTCATGCAAATATTCAAAAATCCTTATAAAAGCAATATGCACATTTTCCTACCAGAGATGTTTCCATCATATTGAGTTGTTGCACATAAAGGCTGTGTGCGATTACGTAGTGTACATGAAAATACCTTTTGCAGTTAAATTCCCATTCCCATGGGCTCCTGAGTGGTGCAGCTGTCTAAGGCACTGTATCTCAGTGCAAGAGGCGTCACTACAGTCCCTGGTTTGAATCCAGGCTGAATCACATCCGGCTGTGATTGGTAGTCCCATAGGGTGGTTCACAATTGGCCCAGCGTCATCCGGAGTAGGCCGTCATTGTAAATAAGAATTTGTTCTTAACTGACTTGCCTAGTTAAATAAAAAATGTAATGAATAAAAAATATTTAATGGGTTTCCATTCCATTTTCAACTCTACTCATGGTTTTCTCACCAAAGATGTTGCGTTACAGTGCCTTGCGAAAGTATTCGGCCCCCTTGAACTTTGCGACCTTTTGCCACATTTCAGGCTTCAAACATAAAGATATAAAACTGTATTTGTTTGTGGAGAATCAACAAGTGGGACACAATCATGAAGTGGAACGACATTTATTGGATATTTCAAACTTTTTTAACAAATCAAAAACTGAAAAATTGGGCGTGCAAAATTATTCAGCCCCTTTACTGTCAGTGCAGCAAACTCTCTCCAGAAGTTCAGTGAGGATCTCTGAATGTCCAATGTTGACCTAAATGACTAATGATGATAAATACAATCCACCTGTGTGTAATCAAGTCTCCGTATAAATGCACCGTGATAGTCTCAGAGGTCCGTTAAAAGCGCAGAGAGCATCATGAAGAACAAGGAACACACCAGACAGGTCCGAGATACTGTTGTGAAGAAGTTTAAAGCCGGATTTGAATACAAAAAGATTTCCCACGCTTTAAACATCCCAAGGAGCACTGTGCAAGCGATAATATTGAAATGGAAGGAGTATCAGACCACTGCAAATCTACCAAGACCTGTCCGTCCCTCTAAACTTTCAGCTCATACAAGGAGAAGACTGATCAGAGATGCAGCCAAGAGGCCCATGATCACTCTGGATGAACTGCAGAGATCTACAGCTGAGGTGGGAGACTCTGTCCATAGGACAACAATCAGTTGTATATTGCACAAATCTGGCCTTTATGGAAGAGTGGCAAGAAGAAAACCATTTCTTAAAGATATCCATAAAAAGTGTTGTTTAAAGGTTGCCACAAGCCACTTGGGAGACACTCCAAACATGTGGAAGAAGGTGCTCTGGTCAGATGAAACCAAAATTGAACTTTTTGGCAACAATGCAAAACGTTATGTTTGGCGGAAAAAGCAGCACAGCGCATCACCCTGAACACACCATCCCCACTGTCAAACATGGTGGTGGCAGCATCATGATTTGGGCCTGCTTTTCTTCAGCAGGGACAGGGAAGATGGTTAAAATTGATGGGAAGATGGATGGAGTCAAATACAGGACCATTCTGGAAGAAAACCTGATGGAGTCTGCAAAAGACCTGAGACTGGGACGGAGATTTGTCTTCCAACAAGACAATGATCCAAAACATAAAGCAAAATCTTCAACGGAATGGTTCAAAAATAAACATATCCAGGTGTTAGAATGGCCAAGTCAAAGTCCAGACCTGAATCCAATCGAGAATCTTTGGAAAGAACTGAAAACTGCTGTTCACAAATACTCTCCATCCAACCTCACTGAGCTCGAGCTGTTTTGCAAGGGGGAATGGGAAAAAATGTCAGTCTCTCGATGTGCAAAACTGATAGAGACATACCCCAAGCGACTTACAGCTGTAATCGCAGCAAAAGGTGGCGCTACAAAGTATTAACTTAAGGGGGCTGAATAATTTTGCACGCCCAATTTTTCAGTTTTTGATTTGTTAAAAAAGTTTGAAATATCCAATAAATGTCGTTCCACTTCATGATTGTGTCCCACTTGTTGTTGATTCTTCACAACAAAAATACCGTTTTATATCTTTATGTTTGAAGCCTGAAATGTGGCAAAAGGTCGCAAAGTTCAAGGGGGCCGAATACTTTCGCAAGGCACTGTATATAGCGAGTGTGCCCACTCTGGTATGGCATGTGTGCTCTAGCCAGCAGAGCGCAGATATTGTCTGCTAGAGCGTATGTATAGCCTACATGATGAGATTATTATGGACAAAAGAGCGAGATTATTTTGTTTTGTCAAATGCCAGCCAAGCATCGATGACCATGTCACCAGAATAAGACTCTTGATATTTTTTGGGAAAGAGCATCAAGCCTTACGCTTTCACAACCTTGTGAAGTTCATCATAACTTATTCCATCTTTAGCCGAATAAATGTATTGCTTTCCCTTAGAGTTGTATTGGAAGGACCACACAACATGTCATCGTGTGACTCAGGCCCGTCATGACATTTTTTATTCAACATGCACTTTACTCACATAAAAAGGTTGGATGGAAACCTGGTTAGTGACAAAATGTTGAGCATTGGGGCTAGGCACAGAATCCTAGTCCCAATATACATACATTTTCCAGCAGCATTATTTGATAATGTTTCCATGGCTCATGTCGGTTTTCGATGTGAAAAGAGGACCTGTGATCTAATATCAAGCAGACCCATAGATAATGCATGCTTCATGTCCCCTAACCCACAGTCCCTAGAGCCTGGGCACCTAACTACGCCAGTTTCTTTGAAGTTGTTGTTATCAAAGTTCCTGGATGGCGGTAACATCAGGACCCTTTGGAAACAAGGGGATTACAGTGCACCCAGGCTACTCTTTGAGAATAATCAGTTCTGCCTGTGGAGAGGTAGGCCTGTGATCTTCCCTCTAAGCACAGACAACAGTATGGAATCAGCATAGTCTCCAATCACAAGTACGGTATTGGTCCACCCAGCTCACAGACCCCCACTGTTTTCAGTGGGCCTTTACCCGTTTATATGTCTTTGCATAGCTCACAGCCATCAGTGACGATAAGGGAAGCATCTTGCGCAAAGCAATAATATTCTTTGAGAAAATTGGCAATTTCCCGCCCTTTTCTAAAGCAGCCATGTTATTTGAGTGCCCATCATTGTTTATCATACTCATATGGTAATGAGGTAAGTATCATATTCCATATTTAGGTGGCTTGGGCCTGCATCATAGCCTCAAATTAGATTGTTTATTTAATTTCTCAAATTCTGACTTGCTCTATAATTTCACAGCGTTATATAAGCAGAAAACTAAGACAAGCTATTTAGAGTGTCGTCGCCAAAAATAGATGAAAATGGAAGGTAATAAAATATGGAATTAATGTAGGACATACTAGGTTTGCCTCAGCCTTGCATATCTTTCTCTTAAGCTGTTTACAGTTTATTTTTGTTGTACTGTGTTGGGGGTGGGTGTCTAATAAATTATGATAATTCCTTATGGCATGATTTCTACAGAACCAAAAAGCTTAACAGCTACAATTAAAATGCATTACTTGTCATGCACTGATATCAAAATGTTAATGTCAGGACAAGCCATCATAGAAGAAAATGTTTTTCTGTAAATGTTTTTCTATCAGGGATCTCACAGACAGTAAATCACTGCTGTGAGATGAATTAATGTATACCATACTGTATAACCTATATGCAAACAGAACGACAACTAAGTGTACAAAGTATTAGGAACACCTGCTCTTTCCATGACATAAACTGTCCAGATAAAAGCTATGATCCCGTATTGATGCCACTTGTTAAATCCACTTCAGTCAGTGTAGATGAAGGGGAGGAGACGGGTTAAATAATGATTTATAAGCCGTGAGACAATTTAAACATGGATTGCGTATGTGCCATTCAGAGGGTGAATGGGCAAGACAAAAGATTGTGCCTTCGAATGGGGTATGGTAGTAGTTGCCAGACGCACTGGTTTTAGTGTGTCAAGAACTGCAATGCTGCTGAGTTTTTCACACTCAACAGTTTCCCACGTGTATCAAGAATGGTCCCCCACTCTAAGGACACCCAGCCAACATGACACAACTGTGGGAAGCATTTGAGTCAACATGGGCCAGCATCCATGTGGAAAACTTTTGACACCTGGAAGAGTCCATGCCCCGACGAATTCACGCTGTTCTGAGGACCAAAGGGGGTGCAACTCTATATTAGGAAGGTGTTCCTAATGGTTTATACACTCAGTTTATGTGCTTTAGCCTACATTGCAAACATTTTGTGTATGTATAGCCTGTATACGTGTTTAGCTGCCTTTAAGTTGCATAACATAACACTTAAAGGTCTCTGCAGTATTGGTTAATGGGCAGACCTTTCCATTCTCTAGTTTTTAATTCATCTCTAACTAATAGGTTCCCTACTGTTGCCAACTAATAAACTATTTTAGAGCCTCTTGGTTTGTTCACTACATCATTGCAACAGGGATATACTTCCCTAGTAAAAATTAATTTATAGATCATTAAATACACACCCACGTGTAATTACTAAATAATGCACAGTAGTTTTGGGCGATGTCAACCTTTGTCCTATTGGGATTATGTACCCATAAAACATTGATATATGATGGATTCGTCCTTATTGGCCATCCCCAATCGAGAGAAAACCATGCATAAAACAATGAAACGTAGCCTTCAGTTATATTCATAGCCTATCGAATGGAGAGAGAAGGGAATATAGGCCACGTTTTTTAAAACAGTGCTGTGAGCTGCTAGACTTAGCAGTTTTTTACTGCTCGGCGAAAGTCAAGTTCAAATAGGCTAAACCATTGTCTGTCACATCATGATGTTGTCAATCATGGTCGATAGACAATGCTATCGTAATATCGCCCAACGTTAATGCACAGCCTATCATATCTTAGCAAATGATTGCAGGCCAGAAAAAAAGTAGGCTAATAGTTAGTTGCATTGGGTGAAGAGAGGGAGGAAATTTGGCTAATGCTTGGACAACTATTATCTGAAGGAGGTGAATGTAAAATATGTTGTGTATGTCAGTGAATGTAATTACATTTACATTTTTGTAATTTAGCAGATGCTCTTATCCAGAGCACCTAACAGTAGCAATTAGGGTTAAGTGTCTTGTCCAAGGGCACATTGACAGATTTTTGTTGTTGTCATTTAAATGCTAGTCTGGAGTACAAATGTGCAAGAAATTATATTCATGTTGCCCATTCACACACGGACCACTTCTGCCAAAAGAGATGAAATTACTTCCTTCAAAATACAAAATGGTCTTTCCTCATATCACAAGCAGCAAAATAAACACTATATTCTAAGTTCATCTGTACTTAATTCATATTTGATCAAGGCTCTTTTCCAAACATGGTCTTTGTTCACACCACGGGCAATCTAAATGTGCAATATCATTTGGGCTGACAGAAATATGGCCTAAGCTCAGCTGTTAAGTAGTTACAAATTTATTTTTCTATTCACCGCAAATGAAATGCGGTGTACATATTCATTAGCATGGTCTTGCTCGTTCTCTCCCTGCTAGTGTCTGCCTTCAAAATGCCATTTACAAGCATATGAGAAGACTTCATCTTCATCCTGGTATTTCATGGAAATAATAATAGCCTGCCTCTTTGCAATCAAAGAACGGGTTCAAATAAATGTAACCCACATGTTGCCTCCTACATGGCCAGTATTTTGTGGCAAAACAGACTTTGAATTTGATACACACAACCAGAATGCTAATTAATGCAAGCATATCACTTGACATTTTAACCAGTTATGGCCTACCAATGATTTTCCTTGGCTTTGTAAGGTTCTTCACCTTGAGACCTTAATACTTAGGCATAGCGCATGTCAAACCTAGAAAGGGCCTTTGAGATAAGTTTTTTTGGAGAAAGCTTAAAACTTTCCTAGAACTGAGGATTTCTTCTGCCCATAAGGTCTACATGACAATGCAGTTGAAAATGAACTGCTCTCTCTAAATACGCATGCCATCATGTACACTCCCTCAGCAACCTTCAGTGACACTCACTGATCACTGTAGCGCTAAGGGCCATGGCTTTGCTATCAAACAAGTTCCATGAATGTGTAACAGTGGTGAATAGATTTTCTAGCACGTTTTATCTTTGGGTTCTGCTCTTTGGCTCAGTTCCGGCAGGGTAGAGTGCCTTCAAAGCACAGGAGCGGCACTGCAACATTTCAAGAGATTAAAGGTTGGATGGCCTGAAGAACCAAATCGATGCATCCTCTCAGAGAAAGGGTTGACCATGTATCGATCCAGTCTAAACAGGAACTAGCAATCATACGAACCACTAAAACTTGAGGAAAACACCAATCCTCCCCAGACTAGGACTGTTACAGTGACCGTATTATCGCCACACCGGCGGTCATGAGACATGATTAGTCAAATTCCACATGACTGTTTAGTCACGGTAATTAGGCTTCTCCAAGCTCTGATGCTAGTCATTAGTAGCCTACCAAACTTGCTAACTACTTGGTACTCTATTGTTCCTCTAATCACTCTGACATCAATGCAACTGTAATGGAAAGTCTAATTAAAAACTTCACGAGAGCCCATGAGCTCATGTTTCCCAAGATTTTGATAGGCTATGCAATTGCATGAGAAAACAGAGGGATGGCTTCTATTAAAAAGAGGAGGATCCCATCAGCTTTCTATAAGCTAAGCTAGGTGGCAGCGTAGCCTAGTGGTTAGAGTGTTGGACTAGTAACCGGAAGGTTGCGAGTTCAAACCCCCAAGCTGACAAGGTACAAATCTGTCGTTCTGCCCCTGAACAGGCAGTTAACCCACTGTTCCCAGACCGTCATTGAAAATAAGAATATGTTCTTAACTGACTTGCCTGGTTAAATAAAGGTAAAATAAATACAAATTTCTCAACATTCCTAATATAAGCACATTGCTTTTCTTTAAAACAGGACTATAGCCTACCTGGCTGGCATGAAAATTAACCACTGGAAAAGCATCCTCCATTCGCTATTTAAGTGCATAGATTACATATTTTCTGCTACCCATGTTTTGAAATAGGTGCATGATAATGGTCCATTCTAAATCAAAACAAATTTCACACATGATTTAGTATATGTAAAGACAAGATTAAATCAAGAATAGGGTGATGGTTCACAATATTAGCCTTTCACTTGTGACTGATATATTATCATTTGTGAATGATGACCAGTTTAAGGCAAACAGCACATGCTTTTTTTGGCGAGTTTTTCACAACAAAAGTTGCCAAATAACTTCTTATTATGAAGCGCATTAATCTGCTTTACAACGGGCGTAGAGCCTAACTGGAATACATACGCAAATGCGTGAATATCAAGTTTGGGGATAATAAGTCTAAGATAGTTTTCACCATAAAAATGCACCTTTATAATAAAATAATTAAATACATAATCGCATTTGTGATCACTTTTGAGAATG